>NC_136966.1:14346734-14543133 GCF_032717465.1 Coenobita brevimanus
ATCTTTCAATCTCTCACCTTTTTGCCCTCTCTCTCTCTCTCTCTCTCTCTCTCTCTCTCTCTCACACACACACACACACACACACACACACACATTTACAGTTGCCCTCCCTATTTTGCAGCTTATCTGTTTGTATATTGCTTTTTCCCTTCCCTCTCAATCCCTCTTCTCCTTCTCTCTCTCTCACACCCATTTCCTTAACTCGGTCTATCACCTCTCCTTCCCTCTCCCACCGTCTACATTCACTGACACTCACACTGATATGCACACCACACCCATATGCATACATACAGCACATTATACCTCACCTAGTTGCTGGTTGACGTCTCTCTTAACTCTCCCATTATCTGGGCAAGTCTAGTCGTCATGCTCTCTGCTCTTGCCAAATTAGTCCAGGATCTAATCGTACTCTCATACTCTTCCCCCTTGTGCTTTTGACACAGTGGATGCCTGAAGTCGGGGAATAATATATAATTAGTTTTATTGCCGATAGTCTAATGACAAATAAAGGTTTTAGCAAGAATACTTGTGGTTTTCATTCTTTCAAACCATTCCTTTATTTGACTGAGGTTCCAATGTCTTCGTATCTTATAAAAGAAAACATTCTTCAACTAAATGCCAACAAAAAGCAATCTTGGTTGTTCAAAGTGCATGGGGAGTACTAATGTATGTTTGTATTGTCTGATTTATTTGTGTTCCTATTTTTGCTTTTATTTCATTGCCAAAGTTAGCATTTTTTTACTTCCATAAATATGACATCCATCTGTTTGATCTGCAATGAAGCCTTAGGGAGCAAAGACACATCAACGGTTACACAAGCAAGGGACACTTGAAGCCTTAATAACTGCCAGCTTATCAAGAAAGGATGGCCTGGATGAGACATTTGGAGAAGCAAATCCCCCTTTAGTGCACACAGACTGCAGAAAGAACTATACTAGACCTAGCAGTATAAGCAGACCTAAAATGACACAGTCAACAAATACCGACAAGCACCACATGTCAGCCTCAAAATGCGTTCTCAAGAAAGAACTGAATTTCAAAACACAGTGTTTATTCTGTGCAACAAATGTATCCCACAAGTACTAAAATTACTGTAAGAGAAGGAAAACTGTATGAAGTAAGAACACTGGGAATTCAAAGAAAATATTTTAAGCTTCATGTATCCAGAAGAAATGATGAGTGGGCAAGATCTGTCTCAACTCGGAGTCAAAAAGCAGTCAGTAGTGTGATCTTGTTGCAGTGGAAGCAAAGTATCATGCAGAAGAGTGCAGTGTTAACTTCTTCTTATGTGTACAATTCCTAATGTCCCTCAAAACGTGGTAGACACATTGCCTATAAAAAATCTGTAATATGGCCAGGACATTTGATAAGCGCAACAATATCTGACCTCAGGCAAGTCTTCCACCCACTAGTGCTGCAACACATCAACACTTGTGCGAAGCGTACCTACAGACACAAGAATGGTTCAGCAATGAACCAAATCCTACAGAAATAGGACTGGGACTAAAAAAAAAAATGAAGGGAACTCTTATCATCTCCAACAGACAAGCCTCCAGCACCAAAGAAATTGGTCAGATTCATCAGTTGGTTCTGTCTATCTATTCTATCTATCTGCCAGACGCCAAAGAATCCTGAATAATCCCGGAAATGGGTGGCCATTTGACTTTGAGTTATTAGTTTTACGGGAGGGCACTAACCCTCCACCTAACCCCACTTGTTGACAACGTGGATACTGCAACTGTATGGTTTGGTTATATGGTTACCACCAAGCGTTGTAAGTGGTTTCTTGGCTTACAGGAAACCATTTGGCTTGTCACTCAATGTAAAGCCACCTGTAAAGGAAAGAAAAGCAATAAGAAGTGACAGGGAAGATGGGTGCATGTAAAAAAGGTTGCACAAAGAACTGTAGCTGCAGGATAGCTGGGCTTCAGTGTTCAGAGGTCTGCTTTGAATTATCGTGTAATAATATGCCAGACATTGATTTTGATGACTGATATATAAAAAATTAGGTATACATGTAATGTGCTATTTTACAAAGACATGCATTATCCTATTCTTAGCTCATGTTATGAATCTTTAACTTAGTAAATAACATGACTCATTACTTCCAGTATCACAGATTTTGATACTGATATAGTATCTTTATATACGTGTAATATAATTAGTGTATATGATTGTTTTGTAATAACCTTTTGTATTTTACTTGAATAATTGCATTGCAATGTATCAAGTCCAAGTTCATTTCTGTAGTTTATATTACTTTTTACTTTATAAATACTCAAATAACTATCAAAACCAACGTGGTAGTTAGCAATGGCCAAATAATAATGTTGTTTGCATTGCAGTAAGGTATTTTGATTATGTATATATGTTATTTTTTATAAGTTGGTAATATGTAAAGAAACCTATTACATATGAGTGTTTTTTCTTTTTGTTATTTCAATGTTAGAGGTATTATTATTATGTTTTGAGTACACTTTGAAGTACCTGTACATGATGAAGTTAACGAAATATTGTGCAAAAATTATAATTTGGCATACATATATGGAATATAATATTTTGCACTGTATTAAGGTTTCAATCATTTTAAAAACATACAGAGGTTGTTTGTTATTTATTATTATATAATATCATTAATTAAATATTGCTTTTTGAGTCATTTTGGCGGGTAAGACACGTTAGTGAATAGTCTAATGAATGTAGATAGACACGGTAATACATGCGTATATGAGAAAGTACAGAAATACTTTAATGGCTGCTACAGGAAAGACATATGGATAACCTGGGGACTTTGACACATGTTTCTATGATATTAGAAAGTTTCCTCTCCCCAAAATTTCAGCAATTATTTTTCCTTGAAAATAGCTAATGCACCAGGACTAAAATGAAGTCAACTGTTACTGCCCAGCAATTTTAAAGTAATAAGCAATTGTATTTGGTGTAAAGAGAGACGTAACATGAAAGTGTGTGTGTTGAATAGCAAGTGGATGGATGTGTGGCATAATTCATTGGCCACTTCAATTATTTGGTAGATCTTCAGCTCGTCTACCATCTTGTTTCTGTGTTTGGAACCCACAATATTTTAGAGAAGAATGATGATGATGATAATGATGATGATCTGTGAATTCAAGAGGGAATGTGAAGTTAGAAAGTGAATGTGCAGAAAGGGAATGAGTGAAAACAGAGCACTATACACTGATAAATCTGAGTGAGAAAAGATGATGAGAGAGAGAGAGAGAGAGAGAGAGAGACAGACAGACAGACAGACAGATAGGCAGAGAGAGTCTGGGGGAAAGTGAGTGAGCGAGAGTGAAAAAGGAGTGAAGTTAGAGAGAGAGAGAGAGATGGGGGGGGGGAGTCAGTGAGAGGGAGAGAAAGAGAAAGGGAATTTAGTTAGGGAGAGAGTGAGAAAAGAGAACACAATGGACTGTGCCCACCACCAGGATAACGAATAAAGCCTGACTCAAATCCTGTCATCGTCAAAGATGAATCGCTTCCTTCCCTCCCCTACATCACGCTCTCTGCCCATCCATTAGCTTTTTAATTGTTTCTTACCAGCCCAGTCTGCTTCTCCATCACGATTCCTTTACTGTTTCAGCTCCACACTACCAAATACATCACTTTTACTAGCACTGTTGAATGCTCTTACCTTGTAGCACTCATTGGACGTTGGTCGTGTCCGTAAAGAGCGTTTAGGAAGTCATTGTGCAACAGAAGAGACATGACCATCCTATACGCATTCAAAACGGTGGTCCACACTCCACTCACTGCCACATCACACACTACCATACCCCCCACACTGTAACACTCACACACCCACACACACACACACACACACACACACACACACACACACACACACTCGCTGGTGCCATATAACGGATTCGTTGATTGTAACGGGATTTCGCTTGTTAAAGTTTCACTGACGAATTCACTGGGAGCAAGGGGACGGTGTGGTGGTGGTGAAGGTCACAGCTTTGCCCTTAGATCGGACTATATGAGCTCTCAGCTCCCTTCCGGGAGGGTAAAAGCTGACGATCACTACCATCAAGTGATCCTGACCGATCCTGTGAATTACACACACACACACACTGCAACACACCTGATGCTCAAAGTCACACACTACCGCACTTCAAGCATTTGCAATCTCATCTACACTCATAATACTTCCGCACACCACACAATCCCACACACAAACATTGTCTCACACCACACTGCCACCACATATACACTCATTACACTGCCACACACACCCCACACTGCCGCATCACACACTGCGACATCACAAACTACCAAACCACTCATTTCTAGACAACACACTGCCGCGCCACACATTTACACACTTATCACACCTTCATTCAACGCACACCGTATTTTCCCATACATGCTTCTCCATTTTTTGATTTCCCGACTTTTGCATTGAAGTCTCCTATGAGTATAGTATACTGTATGTGGTCTTTCTTCAGTAATTTGGGAGATGTCTTCATGGAATGTTTCTATGTCTTCATCTGAGGTTTGAGAAGTCGGTGCAGATATTTGTATTACTTTTAGGATGTATTTTTTGCACAGTCTAATTACAGTCCATGTAACTCTGTCAGATACAGTGCTGAATTTAATAGTGTTGTCTTCAAGATTTCTGTTAATTAGATACCCTACACCACTAACTCTTTCATTTTACCTTCCTCTGTAGTAAAATAGGTGGTTTCTGTCTTGGAACTGAATTAATTTTTCTTCTTTTCTGTGGATCTCACTCAAACCTACAATATCTCAAGCACTGTTTTCTAATGTCATTAAGTTATCCAGTCTGTAATCTTCTGAAAGGCTTCTTTCACTGTACGAATAGAGCTTCATGGATATCAGTTTATCATCCCAGTCTCTAATTTGTCGAGACAGTGCCTTCTCACTTTCAGTGGCACACTGCCCGTAAGCATAGGAGGTAGTGCGGTTGAACCTTAGTAGGTGATGATCCATCAGGATCATCGCCTACTAGTATATATATATATATATATATATATATATATACTGTGCATTACGAGAGAGAGAGAGAGATTGTGTTTGAGGCTTTGCTGTTATACAGTGGGTTCACTTCTCATCTGGGATCAGCTTATCACCAAGCACTAGCTTTCTCAGACAAATATTTTGACCCTCCCTATAATGTTAACGTGGTCAGCCATATCACACACCAGCCATTACCCTCACCATCGCTTCCTTTTAAAAATATCCCCTGAATCTACATTCTTTTTACACAAACCTGGCCTAAAAAGGCCGTATTTTTAGTTTCAGTGCAGAGGTGTGTCAGTAGATTAACTAGTCACAAGTGCTATGCAAATGATGTACAGTAAAATTGCTGCATTGTCTTATTCTGCCGCTGTCGTGTGTATAGTAAGCTGCGAAAGAACGAAAATTTTGGCCAGAATTGGGTAATAACAGTATATAAAATTATATATATATATATATATATATATATATATATATATATATGTGTGTGTGTGTGTGTGTGTGTGTGTGTGTGTAAATGTATATGTATATCATCTTGATACTGTAGTTTCTTTGGCAAGTTCCTCTAAGACACATACCATTCTTCCTCGAAAGATCACTTATTTGCCGCGTCAGTGTTTCTTTCCCCACCCTATCAACTTCATTTTCGGTCCTCCCGTACCAAATATACTAACCCCAGTATTCTCTCTCTCTCTCTCTCTCTCTCTCTCTCTAATAATGTTCAGGTATTCCCCTCTCATACTACCTATCCCGTGCAGCTCATCTGCCTATGCACCGCTTTCTCATCTCTATTAATCATTAGCCTGTCTGGTCCGTACAGAAGGGTAGAAGTCAGGCATAGTGTGGGGAAAATGGAAAAGAGAGAGAGAGAGAGAGAGAGATTAGTTTCACACAGGTTTGGTGAAGATGATGATCCACTAATCCAGGTTCATAATATCACGAGGGTGGAGGACAGGGTGATCCCGAAGCTAATGTGTGTGTGTGTGTGTGTGTGTTTACCTATTTGTGTTTCTTGTTTGTTTGTGTGTTTGTATGTGTTTGTTATGTGTTGTTTGTGTTCGTTGTGTATATGTCAGTGTTGTACGTGTGTTTGTGTGTGTTTGGCTTTGTTGTGTGTTTGTTTACGTGATTTCGTGTGAATGTCCTTACGTCTTTGTGCGTGTGTGTGTAGGGGGTCAGATTTAGGATGAGAGGCGAAATAGAGGTTTGGGTGGAGCTGAAAAGAAAAAGGATGTGGATTTTAAATGAAAGTGAAGGGTGAAGTAGAGTCAAGAGAGGGCAGAGATACGTGAGGTTGGACTTTCATTAGATGGAGGAGATGAGGAAATACAGAGCTTAGGAGAGGACCAGAATTAAATAATGAATTGGCAACTCAATGACTTGGTCATGATGTTGATGGCCTAAGGCTAAGAGGACGCTCTTGTCCTGGTTTCAGGCCATACTGACTGTCACTGGTTGCTGGGGTGGACGATTACTAAATAACGCCATCCCGCATCAGTCAGATACCCAAACCTCTATCATATTATTGTCTACTGCCACTGTCTAACGTTAAGCATCTGTGTTTTGCATATATCCTACCTTCTTCCAGACTTCTCTTTGACTTTACCCTGAGGAGGGGGGACGGGGGGGAAGGTGGTAGGTGTGTCTGAATGGTCTGAGCACTGGATCCAGATTCACAAACTAGGCATGAGTTCCTTGTCGCAACTTACATTTGTTATTTCTGAACGGACGAGGCAAGGAGAACACAGAAGCTTCCCATGTCATATATGGGGTCCTGATATACATGGGTACAAACTATCGTGATATATCTGAACTGTGAATCAGTCGGTCTGCTGTACCTGCAGAGAGAGAGAGAGAGTGTGTGTGTGTGTGTGTGTTTCTAATTGGACGAAGATATCTAAGCGTTCTCAGCTTAGCTGGTAACGAATTGTACTATAAATGGTGGGTTGATTTGGCTTGTTACCAAGGAGGCTCATTCCTATGTCAAAACTGGGATGACCTTCATACATCCACAATATACTATTCAAGTTGTGGGTGTGGCCCAGTTCCATCATGCAAAAACAACCCGACTATAGCTTCAGCACTCTTCCATAATCTCCTCAGCATGCCACAAAAACAACCTTGTTGTTACCAATACACAGAACTGTATGACATTTCTTAGTCTCCAAAACTGGGTTGGGGAAGCAGTAACCAAGTAGGCAGCATGAGGTGGCGTGCACCAAGTTCATCTTTAAGCATGACATCAACTCCGGGTAACTGGATCTCTTGGAACGAGTTGATTAATCTATGCCTTGTTCTGCCTGTAATATAAAAAATGATCAATTTATCCTCAAACTCTTCCATACACCATTATGAGCAAAGGTAACTAGCCCTACCTGTCACTGAGTGGATTTATGTGGGATATAAACCCCAACTTCCCACAGATCTCGTTGGAGGGCCGTAGCACACTAGAACACTAGGAGTCATTTGATTATGTGGTTACCTTCCAACGCAGTAAACGATTTCTTGGGTAAGAGTGAACCATTTGGGTTGTCACACCGTGTAGTCACCTGAAGGTAACACTATCTCCAGTGATTAGATAGTGGCGCCCACACCTAAAAATAGGGAAACTGTTTCTTGAAGGGAAACTGTGTAACTGATGCCGGAAAAATAGAGATGAACGCTGGACACTAAACATTTAATAGTATGGCGGGGTGCAGGGAAAATAATATCATATCATCTCTGTCCAGTTCAAATCCAATTTTTGTAAGGGTGGAACAGAATTGAAAATAATATGGTAATAGCAGACAGTGATAGATTTAATATTACTCGTATATACTCAAAGGAACGTGGAATAGTAGGATAATGAAGACTGTGTGTGTGTGTGTGTGTGTGTGTGTGTGTGTGTGTGTGTGTGTGTGTGTGTGTGTTTGTGTGTGTGTGTGTGTGTGTGTGTGTGTGTGTGTATTGTCTAATGTAGGACTAGGCCTATCCATTTCGGAAGGTTACAGCTAGGATATCCATCCACAATGGCTCAGGTCGGGTTGGAAAGGGTGAGTATGGAAGAAGTGGGTGCATGTGAGATAACTGATGTTGTATGTTTGTGTGTGATAAGAGTCTGTAGATTCTTCCCTCAGAATGCAGTTCCGCCAAGCTGACTTACATCCAGGTCTCTATTTCGTTTATAGGTACGACCGGATGACCAAAACAACGCTGACTAAAGGTCCATTGGTTGGTTCGAGAACCGAACCCTGGACCTTTCGCTTGAGAGGAGAGCAATGCTTCCGGTTGCACCTCCGCTTTCCATTTTCAGTAATGCAGAAGATACAAAGGTTTATTATGGGAAATAAATCGCCGAGGAAGTGGTGTTACCGAGTCCCTCAATGCCACCTATAATACGACCCTTATGGCCGTATTCCGGGTGGCATGGGACACTTCATACTGCTTCTTCTTGAAAGTATTAAATGTATGTTGCATATCACACTTTGGTTTTAAGTTGATAATTATCAACTTCATATTATTTACATATTTTTAGTATCGAAATCGTTTGCTTTAGGAATGTAGACTAGGATGAAAAGCTGCAATAGGCAATATGTATCACGGAGGAAGAGATATTAGGGCGTTCCGTATGCCACCTAAAATGCTACCCATACATTTCTGTGACTGGACAGCATGATTATACAACGTCCTGAACCGCTTGGGTAGTGATGAATGTTGATGCAAAGCACACAGGCTCTCAGCTTGATTACGTGGCCCGAGAGAGGCATGGCAAACTGCAGGTGATTAGTTTTTGTTCATATATATATATATATATATATATATATATATATATATATATATATATATATGAAAGCCTGATGAATGGGGATAGAGAGAGCAGAGCAGCTGTAAACATGATTGGTTCTGGGGGTGTGCAGAGAAGGAATGCAGTGCCAGGAGACGTGACACTCGCACAGGTGAAGAGTGCTGTGAAGCGGCTGAAAAATGGGAAAGTAGCTGGTGTTGATGAGGTGTATGCAGAGATGCTTAAATGTAGTGGAGAGAATGGAATGAAGTGCTTGTTGGAGATATGTAAGAAGGCATGGATGAGTGAAACTGTGCCTGCAGTGTGGAAAAAGGCTGTGATTGTACCCCTGTACAAAAATAAAGGTGAACGAAGTGAGTGTAAGCATTATCGTGGCATAAGCTTACTGAGTGTGGTAAGGAAGGTATATAGAAGAATTATTATAGAGAAAGTAAGAGAGATATCAGAAATCCTAGTGAGTGATGAACAGATTGGCTTTAGGAGTGCCAGAGGATGTGTGGACCAAATATTTGCAGCGAGACAGATAGCGGAGAAGGCTTGTGAGAAGGACCATAAGGTGTTTATGGCATTCATGGATCCGGAAAAAGCATATGACAAAGTGGACAGAGAAGGACTGTGGAAAGTTTTGCGCATGTGCGGTGTAGAGGGTAAGCTGTTAGGTGCCGTCAAGAGTTTTTATGATGGTAGTGAAGCATGTGTTAGGGTTAATGGGCATCTAAGTGAATGTTCACAATCAGTGTGGGCGTGCGACAAGGTTGTGTGATGTCCCCATGGTTGTTCAATGTATATATGGATGGGGTGATGAGAGAAGTGAAAACACGAGTAATGGAGAGAGGGATGGCATTGGTAATGAATGGTGATGGATGGAATATCTCAAAAATGTTGTATGCTGATGATGCAGTACTGCTTGCAAGTACCGGACAAGAACTTGGTAGGCTAGTGCAGAGTTTTGCTGATGTCTGTAAGCGTCGTTCCTTGAGAGTAAATGTAGAAAAGAGTAAAGTGATGGTTATTGAGAGAGAAGGTGACTCCCAGTGCAATGTAACAGTGAATGGAGAGAGACTGGAATTGGTGAGAGTTCAAATACCTGGGTACAGTGATAGAAAAGAGAGGAAAATGTGCAAAAGAAGTTGAAAGTAGAGTGACACAAGGAAGAAAAGTGGCTGGTGCAATGAAGGCCTTGATAAGAAACAGAGGCTTGAGTGTTGCAGCTGCACGAGGCTTACATGAAGGAGTGTTAGTGCCAACTTTAACATATGGATGTAAGACTATGATGTGGCATGAAAATGAAAAGTCAAGAGTAAGAGCAGTGGAGATGGGACTGCTGAGGAATGTATGTGGAGTACAGAGGGTGGATAGGATACGAAATAATGTGATTCGTGAAAGATGCGGAGTGAGGAAGTCGGTGGACACCAGAACTGACGAGAGTGTACTGAGATGGTATGGTCATGTGGAGAGAATGGATAACAATAGAGTGGTGAAGAAGGTATATCTGAGCGAATTCGAAGGAGGGAGGAGGCGAGGTAGGCCAAGGAGAAGGTGGATGAATGTGTGAGGAAGAGAGATTTGGAAGTCGGTGAGGCTAGGGAACTGACAGGAGATCGAGCTGGCTGGATGAATTTTGTGAGGATTTATGCATGATCAGGGATTTTTGGCACCCCTTTTTAACGTGGCAGCGTCTGGATTGACTCTGTCGGATACGATATGTGAAGCTACAGAACGTGGTGAATGTTTTTGGCGTATCCGATAGAGCCAGGATTTCGGGGGCTTGAATGATGAGTGAATGGAAGCGTGGCCCATTGAATTGGGCAATTTTGGGCTGTCTGGACTTTGCTACTCCTCACCCTGCCCTTGGGTGGGACAGGAGGTCCGGATGATGATGATGATGATATATATATATATATATATATATATATATATATATATATATATATAAAACTCTCAGCTGTTACGGAGCTACAGTTATTGATGATTATGGGAAGGTAATGAGAGAGACCATTCCCACCCACGAGGTCATCAGTAATTGTAGCTCCGTAACGGTTGAGAACTGGACCTTTATTGATATAGCACTTATTACTAAAACTTAACTCCAGGAAGTTTCTTACACAGAGGCCTAGTCACCTTACATACACCAGAACACAGCCTTGTGACAATTAATTTCTCCCTAACCTACCACAGCATGCCCCAGTATCAACGCAAAATACAGAGCAGTCAGTTTTAACCAGGCAGTGTTGGGTATCCCATTATTGGTCTTATGGTTACCATCCATTGTAGTATCAGGAAATGAAAACCGTCCGGCTTATCATTCAGTGTAGAGTCACTGGCAGACACCAGCGCTCTACACTACACCAAACTACGCTACAGTACACTACACTACACTACACTACAAAACACTACACTGCAAAACGCTGCTCTACACAACACCACACGACATTAACCATTTGTTGTAGTCACTAAACCAGTTACTTAGTATTTAGTAATAACTCATGGCACTATTCCTTATTATTTTACGCATATTTTGCTACGAGTTTCCTGTGAATTACTAAGAAAACATAATGGCAGCATTCCCTTTAAGTTAATTGGCTCCAGACCTTAATTTGGCTTTATAGCGGATCAAACAAGAGCAACGCGACAGATTATCGCCTTAGTTTGAACTGCACAGACTCATAATAATGGGTAGTGTGAGATGAGAAACGTTTTGAAATAAAAAAGTGCCGGCAACTTTTACCATAGCGGAACGGGCAGAGACTGGACTAAACACAGGAAAATGGTGAATCGTGGTGTCTGAAAATGAACTCGAAGCTGAGACTGTGGAAAGGAGACAATGATATCGCTTGGGCGGCCTGATGGGCAGACCGATAAAACGGTATAGACACGTACAGATGGTGGCGATAGAGACAGAGACAGCTAGGTAGAGGAAGGAGGGGGAGACGGTGGGGCGGAACAAAGACAAGAAAAGGGAGGGGTCGGAGAAATGCTCTATTTCATCTGAGGTGGAGGATCAGATAAAAAGAAAAGAAAAACTATAACCGCAGGAGAATACAGGCAGTTGATGATGTGGTTAGAATGTCACAGCATGAGTCACCACCACGCTGATCTGATTCGGACCGGGAAACAGGCCAGGCATAGGGAAGAAGGGTGGAAGCGATAGGATTAGGATTGGAAGAGAGGAGGAGGAGAGTGGGGGTGAGGAATGGGGGAGGATGGATTAAATGGGGAGTCGGAAAGGGGGGAGGGGAGACGCAAAAATATAGATGAAGATAGGAAATCAAAAGAGGAAAGGGAGAAGGGAGGTGGATGACGAGATAGGAAAATTGAGGAGAGGGTAGGGAGGAGGGGTGAGGGAGGAAGAGAGGAGGGAAGTCCAAAAATAAGGAGATGATAATGAGCTGAAAGGAGCAGGGCAGAAAGGAGGAAGATATGCAGGCATAAGAAGGAAAAAAAATGGAAAAAAGAAGGGTGTGAATGAATGGAAGAGTAGGGAGGAGGGAAAGGTAGAATGTGGGTGGATGTAATGAGAAGCAAAAGTATATACGGGAAGCGAAGATAAGGAGCTAATAAATGAGAGAGACGGGATCGTGAGCGAGGAAGGGAAGGGAAAAAGTGGGAAGAAGGAAGAAGGGGTTGGGGAGAAAGAGAAGAAAAAGGAAGGAGTAAGAATGACGTAAAAGTCGGAGAGGCGGAGTGGAGACGAGCTGAGGAAGACCAGAGAAAGGAGGAACATGTGCAGCACAGGGGGAAAAACGTGAGGGGGGAGGCAGACCTATAAGGAATTTAATGGATAGAGTAAGAGTAACAATGACAATTAGGAGATGCAGGTAAATGGAGGGGTAATTATAGAGAATGGGAGGTGTAGCAGTGAACTGAAGACAGATTGAAGGTAAGGGAATGGAAGAATAATTGAAAGTTGGAAAAGGGAAGGGAAATATGTAGAGCAGATGCGGTGGCGAGGAGAAGAGGAAGGCTGTGAAGCGGAAGTAGGAAGCGCAAAAGACGCTAAAGAAAGAAAACCGTGGTAGAAGTGTAGATCTTCTCAGGACCATTTTTTCAAGATTAAATTCTCAGACAGAGTTCAGGCACAGCCAACATCCAAAAAAGTCAAATCTAAGTTTGACGCATGGAACACTGTCTCATTTGACGTAATATTTGGTAGTAAAAGGACCAGTGTCTATCCTGAAAAGTGGCCTGCAGTCCGCTAATACCAATACACCAGTCCTGTATGAGACAGTTCTAGCATGTGTTCAATATGGACGGTGGGTGTTAGCGCCGAAGTGATGACATGTAGTGGTGTATGGCGTGTAGGAGGACTACTGGGCCTTGTGAGCGGGCTGTGAAGCCTGTGCCCAGAGTCGGACACATAAAAAAAAAAAAAAAACAGTTGGCGCAAATCGTCAGATGAACGGGGCATTAAATCGTTTTTTCCTCCTGAAAAAAAAAAAAAAAAAATATATTTATATATATATATATTTATATTTATATATATATATATCTATATATATATATACTGTATATCTATCTATATATATATATATATTGTACAATGGTCCTTCTTGCACTCTGCCGTAGAATCATGACTACAGTTATTGTTAAACCTTCCTCCCAATCACCAGTTCCTCCAGTCTAAGGGCTTTATTCCAGGTAATTTTGGAGATTTAGCAACATCTCCTTTGCGACTTTCTGCACTTTCCACTTCATCCTGGATTATATACAGTAAATGATGCAGATTATGTCGATATTAAAGCTCCATTCAATACATATAAAAAATATCATATCCTTGTATGCTAAATAAATAAAGAAGAGTGCTTCGTAGATATTTTGCGGCTAATTTCGCGTAGTTCAGTGGCATATAAAAAGGCAGTATCGCTTTACCATATAACTGTATCACTAGAACCGTAGTGTTAATCTATTGCTACGACTCAGCAATTAAGATAAAAAGATTGCAATTTTAGATCATGGTAAAATAAGAAGAATATGGTACCGAAATGGCCTTAGGAATGCAGAGAATAAAATCATGCCAGCTGGAGATAAATGCTTCGGTAAAGAAGTGAAAAATGA
The DNA here is from genome assembly GCF_032717465.1 of Coenobita brevimanus. NCBI lineage: Eukaryota > Metazoa > Arthropoda > Malacostraca > Decapoda > Coenobitidae > Coenobita > Coenobita brevimanus. The sequence goes on from NC_136966.1 coordinate 14,360,572, forward strand.
AAGAGGAGCTGCGAAATATAGGTGATTCGGGAAATAACAGAATGATAATACAAATAAATCACCGAAACAAGAATTGCGATGAAAATGTTGATGGCGAGGGTAAGGAAGTGTGTCAGCGTCAGGTCAGCATAAAGACTATAAACTTATGAGGTGAGTTTGTCTTTCTCCTGGTCGGGGATCCATTAAGAGAGAAGACAACCATAACATTAATGACAATATTCACTTCACACTGGACCATTCACTGAGGTATTGTAGGTCGGGTTAATATTTGAAACTAAAACTAGATGATGTGACTGCAAGAAAAAGAGAAACTATTACCTTCCAGAACTAATGCCTCTTCAGTAGATCTTTGCTATTAACCAGTTCACCTCGATGAAGTACTTCTTAGTTTATTCATACTACTTCCTCACACACACCACAAAGCCAGCCAGGAGACAGGGCGTGTGTGCTGGACAATCCCCAGGCCCTCTCTTCCCCCATTACTGTTTTTTTAATCAGCCCATACCCCACTGACCGGGCTAATGTATGGCCCGGCCTGCACTATAGGTGCAAGGAATCTTCAAACGAACGAAAGAACTTCTTCCTGACAGTTTTATTCAGCTTAGGGGAGACTTCTTTGAAGTAGAGGGATTTGAGATAGCCTTTATTTACCCCTTCACCATGAGAGGTCTTACCATCGAGCTGAATAAAGTCGTCTGGAGGTGGTATGAATAAAGTAATAGATAAAAGACGTAATTACACAGAGGAGAATTTTTTTTCAGTATCATTAAAGAAATCCAGGAAAAAATAATAAAATGTCAGATTATAAATGAAATAAAATCCATGAGGAAATACTGGCTCTTCAAACCGAAGACACTATTGTAATTTTCAATCAGTGCATCGTATAAGGGATGGAGTATTCAGAGTTATAGGGATATTGGGCTATATTTTGACTGCCTTTGAACATTTCGTAACACCTCATCCTTTGCGATTTATGATGTTTATTACACCAAAATATTATTATGTATGGTAGGCCTCTTTACGGTGTATCTCCCAGATATCGACATAATATGTATCACCGACATACAAAACGATAATAAAGTGTGATCCAGCGAAAAAATAACTAAGGAAGCGTTGTTACGATACTGCTCATACCGATGGATACGTACTGTACCTCTGTCCGACTCATGCTGCCTTCTCACTCATTCCCAAACCCCTCTTACTCATTGTACGTCAGTTTTCTTTTGTCCTTTTCCTTTTTCTCCTCTTTCAGTTTTCCTTGCCCTTACCTCTCCTACCGTCTCTTTCTTATCAGTCACATCAACCCTCATCTCTCTCTTACCTCGTCCTCCCTTCCATTCTCCCCTTTCTTTTTTCTCTCAAACCATTAGGTTCTCCACAGTATCCTCGTCATTTCTTGTCGTCGTCTTTTAACCCTGTCCTCTGCTTCTGTTCATTGATAATAACTAGACTTATATTACAATATTAACTTAGCATAAATTTACAGTGAAAATAATTTAGTTAAGGTAATGTTTAAATGAAAAGTTGATTTGCTGCCATGAGACAGTTAGTATTATACTAGTAATATATTGAATACAAAATTCTACTTACTGTTCACTGATGTTTCCGATTGCTGACTGGCCCTCCTGTAACTAAAATGAGGTGTGGAAAATATGTTCGCCTGGAAATTAGGCAAAATTAACCATCTAGTCTCCCTCCTTCCATCCTCTGTTTACCATCTACTTTCATTTCCGTCCCTTTTCCTTTCTGTCCCACTTCTCGTCCTCCCATTTTGTATTCTTTTTGCCCATGACACTTCCCACCCATGATATTTCCCTCTTTTTCACTCTTCAGCTTTTCAGTAATACCTAACTATTTCCAGTCTGGTTTTATTTTCTACTTTCTTCCGTTTTTCTTCCCTACCCTTTCCCTCTCTCCTTCCCTATTTTTTCTTCTCTATAGCTATCTCATCTTTCAAGGCCTTGTCTTTCCCTTCCCATCGTTGTGTTTGTTGGTGTTGTGGCACCAGGCTCGTCTGACCCGTGAACCTGGCAGACTGAAGCTTAACTTCCACCTTTTCCGTAGTTCACTATCCTCCTTTAGAGGGGTAGGGAAATAGCTAAGGGAAGAGTGTTGTTTTTGTTGTTGTTGGTGGTGGTGACGGTGGTGGTGTTGGTGTTGGTGCTGCTGCTGTTGTTGCTGTTGTTGCTGTTCTTACTGCATAACCCTTGTCTGTCTGGCCGAGCAGACACATGCAGGGTGGAATCCGCAGCTACTTCGCTCCACCCAGGGTACACAGCGAAATCACGTGTAAGGACGTTTTTTTAACCAGGCAGTTGAGCCTTCCATCTATATGGGTGCCACAACATAAAGGTGTCCCCTTCCAGCACCCTTTCCCTTCCTCAAGGACCAAACCACAGGGGATTGGAATAGGAAGAGAGCAGGAAATATACAGAACACAAACAGTGATACTGGAGACACTGACAGCAGGCAGTGATTTGGTGTAGGTTAGGAGGAGAGTAGGAAAGATGCGAGACACAGACGGAAAAACAGAAGATAGAGCAAACAGTGATAGTTAACAGGCTAGGAGGAGGATAGGAAAGATATACAGCACAGTCGGTGAAACAGAGACTGACATTAGGCGGTGGTATGATGTAGATTAGGCTATCTGATTGCTGCGGACAGTCCTTTGGTTTGATTGAGTCCACCCGACAAACACAGTGACAGTCAGTGTGCTCAAACGTACAACACAGAGCCGCTTGAATGTACGAGTCGACCAGCACAAACACTGCCTAGCCATCGAGTCGCCCCATCTTCTGTTTCATTATTTTGTTTAATTCACTCTTTTTCTTTCCCGTCTTACCCTCTCATAGCTTTTTCGTCTGCCCTTTCCAATCCATTCCCTTCCCTCCCTCGCTTCTTATTCTCTACCTCTCCTCTTCAGGGGCTGTATTCATAAAAAGTCATTAAGAGTTTTATGACAAACATGTATGCATTACTGATGCCTATAGAGATAATTCATTTTTGTGCGGTATTTTGTCAATTATTATTCACTCTGATTTGACTATGAAGTTTTTGGAATTCTTTTAAACCAAAAGTATTCACAAGTAATCTTGTACATAACATCAAATTAACTCAGTTTATATAATTCCGACCACCATTCTTCCTCCATCCCCACCCCCAGCCTGCTCTCATCACCGGTGCCTCTCCTGTAAACAGCGTCAGCGCATGTTGAGAAATATGATCTTTGTGTTGACTGAAGATAAGGCTGTTAATTACATGCCTCAAGGGTACTTCTGACATTGGCGGCTTTACTCAGAAGACATGGCGAGTTAATTTTAGGTAGCTGAAAAGGAGGGAATGTTAGCGTGAGTCATATGCCTTGTGTGTCTGCCTTCTGCCCAAAATCACATCTCTGTCATGTTGAGCAGTATCCTATGGCGATGATCGCAAGAAGAAGACGAAAAAGATGATGATGATGATGATGAAGATGGTAAAGGGTTATTTTTTGGCTGTTGGAAAAAAAAATATACATATAATAAACTAAACGAGCTTTATCTTGATCTGTCACTTAAATTACACTACGTACACCCATGGAAGCTTCTCATTCTTAACCTCGATATCAATCCGTCATTCCATTCAACCCAGCTATACATAATTCTCCCTCATAATCTCGATTGCATTCCCTCATTCCGTTCAACTCCATTTTTACGCAATTTCTTGCTTCCACACGACTCTTGGCACCGTATACCACACTGCTTTATATCTGCCTACCTCTAAACAAATGGTTTTCCATTGGTTCAGTGAGACCAGGCAAAGGTAGATTTTTTTTTTTTTTTTACCAGATCCGCGCACGTTCAATTGCACCTTTCTTTGCATAACACCCAGAGGTCTTTATTCGGCGGAGAGTGAGTCACAGGAACCTGGGTGATAGTTTTGGTTCCATGAACTCTGTCATGGTCGAGCCATCTCTAGCGTTCTATTCCAGAAAACACCAGGCAATTTTATTATTAAGTTGAGAGTGTGTCATAGGGCCTGAGAGTGTTAAAACAATCAAAGTCATAGTTTGAAAGTGAGAAAAAAAGATAGTGAATGGCTTTATGATGAAGTGAGAGAGGTGGATACGAGTGAGGAAAGGTGAAGGTGAGGCGATGTGGATGTGAGTAAGGGTTGATGATGATGATAATTAGTTCTTCTAGGGAAATAAACTTTTTTCTAAATAGTAAAATATCTCAGGAGTGTTTGGGTGAATTAGATGAGGTAATGTGAGCAGAGTGATGTGGATACGTGGATGAGACAACACTAGAGTCGGATCAGGGCGGATAGGCGAGGACTAGTAAAATGTGATGAAGGTGGTGGTGTGGATAGTATGACGGTAAAATACGGGTAGGGCTGGAATGATGCGGATATGAGGATGAAACAAAATGGGATGATATGAAGGAGAAAATAAGAGATGGGTGTAGATTTAGAGAGAATTATGAGGACTAGTTGAAAGAGGAGTTAAAGGGTTGGTGGTAAGGGTAATGTGACGGTTGAATGAGAATCAGAGTGAAGGTAAGGGTGCGTGGGGTAGGGAGCGAGGGTGAGTCACAGCAGCAGGCCCCGCATGGTAGTGGTTACTATCATCTGGTTTCGTCATGATGCAGCGGATCGTGTAATATACTGTACGTCACTAAAAACTCCCATGATCCGCAGCCCATATTGCTTTATCAAGTTCTGGCTATTATTGTTTTGGAATCGAAAACGGACCGAAAGTCACTGAAACCGGTTTGCTATATTGAATTTATATGGATTTATTGATGTGTTATTTTTCTCTTCGCCTTTCCTTTGTGCTTTCCTTTTCCTGTTTTGAGTTGAGTTCAATCTATCCATTAATGGGGCATAGCATTATGGCATATCTATCTATCAATTGCCAGACTCCTCAATCCCGTAAGGGGTGGCCACAAACAAATCACCTCCATTTCCATCCCCCCATCTCATCTTCGGCCTCCCCCTCCCTCTCCCCCCTCCACCTCACTTATACACACTACTCGTTAGTCTCTCGCCGTCCATCCCATCCACATGGCCAAACCACCTCAGTGTATTTCTCCTAACACTTTGTATCACATACACATCCACACCACAATGTTACTTCACTTTCTCATTTGTCAGTCTGTCTCTCCATGTAACCCCACATGCTCCTCTCAAATAACTCATTTCCACTGCTATCACTTTTGGCTTGTGTCCTTCCAAGAAGGTCCAAGCTTCACTTCCATACATAAGAGTTGGTATCACAATACTATCATGCAGCGACTTTTTTACTTCCATGCTCACTTCACTATTTCTTATTACTGAATTCAAAGAACCAGTAACCTTTTCTTCCTTGTTGCATCCTTTCAAGCATTTTATCTTCCAGACTTCCATCCTTACTCATCACACGACCCAAGTACGTAAATGCACCCACATTTTCCATTTCCTCATCATCCAACGTCACTATACATTCAGTGCCTTCGTATTTCTCGAAGACCAAAACTTTACTCTTCCCTTCATTCACCTTTAGATTCCGTTTCTTACACACTCTCCCAAACTTATTCACTAAGTCTTGCAGTTCCCCTTCGTCTTCACTTAATGATACAGTATGATCTGCAAATAACAGTACAGGAAGTTTCCAAACGCTGCTCTGTCTCATTAGGGTCACTCTAACATCCACTGCCCTGCCTTGTAGTACCTCTTTTATAACCCTATCCATGTAAGGTTTGACCAACTATGGTGACATGGCACATCCCTGTTACAATCCAACATTCAAATAGAAGAATTCGCTCCGTTCATTACCCACACGCACTGGAGCCTTAGCACCCTTCTACAATACACACTCTTCAAGGCGTTCAGCGACTTCCCATTTGCTCCATATATTCATAATATTTTCCATATTCCTTGTCTATCCACTCTGTCATATGCTTTCTAGAAATCCATGAAGGCCGTATACAACTTCTTTCCCTTCTCTAGAAACTTTTCCATTAAAGACCTATGGAAGAATATCTGACCTACCCCCTGGGATTTGGGGGGTTTCAAGAATACTCTCCCAGTATCCCTGCTTGTCGTAAAAGGCGACTAAAAGGGTTGGCGGAGAGTTAGTGCCCCTCCCCGGAAAACAACTAACTAAAAAGACAAACAATAAGCCTCGGATAAGGACTGACCAAAAGATGACGACCAAGGACCGGACAAAGGACATGGTAATCGGAACATGGAATGTACGGAGAGAGAATGATGAGGTGAAAGAGAGATTGTCCAGGTGCTTGAGGGTGCGAAAGTTGATGTATGCGGAGTAACTGAAACTAAATGGAGAGGTGAGAATGTGAGAGAATGGGAGTATGGATGGGGGATATGTGCAGGAGTAGGTGAGAATGAGAGGGCAAAAGAAGGAGTATGTATAGTTGTGAGTAGAAGATGGAAGAAGAGCATAAGAGAATATGGATCAGTTGGGTCAAGGATTGTGTGGGTAAGATTGAAAGTTGGAATACAAATGTGGGCGATTGTGTGTGTGTATGCGCCAACGCAAGATCGTGTAAGTAGAGTGAGAGAAGAGTTCTGGACAAATGTGGAAGTGTGCATGGAAAAGTTTGGAAGGAAGAAAAGAATGTTTTTGATCGGTGATATAAGTGGTAAAGTAGGGAATGTGAAGGTGGATGGAATAGTTGGTGAGTGGGGTGTGCCTGCTGAGATAGATGAGAATGGCAGTACGTTAGTGGATATTTGTGCTGGGAGGGGATTGGTGATAGCCAATACCCTCTTCAGGCACATAATGATCCACAGGTATACATGGCGAGTGATGAGAAGGGTGGGTGGTGAACTGAATGAAAGAAAGGCAATGATTGATTATGTGTGTGTCGATGAAAGGATGCAAATATGTGTAATGGATGCAAGAGCTTCTAGAGGTTGGGGGAGTGGACTTTCTGACCACTACTTGGTGGTGGCCAGAATCAAGATCCAATTAAGATGGTGAAATAGAAGAAGGGGAGGACGGGAAGAAGGAGTGTTTGTAAGGAGAGTGGAAAGGTTACAAGAGGGTGAGAAAAAGGCAGAGTATAAGAGAGAAGTGGAGGAACGATTGGGCAAATATGAATTGGAGCACATGGGGGACGTGGAAGGTGTGTGCAGGATATTCACAGAAGAAATATGTGCAGCATGTGATGTGGTGTGTGGGATGAAGAGAAGACAGAGGGGTGTGCAAGGAACAGCGTGGTGGAATGAAGAGGTGAGACAGGCTGTGGCACAAAAGAAGAAAGCATACAATGAATGGATGAGAAAAAGGGGCGAGGAAGAAGTTGAGAGGTGGAAGAGAGAGTTATATGTAGAAAGAGAGAGAGAGGTGAAAAGATTAATAAGAGAGAGTAAGAAGAGAGCTGATGAGGAATTTGGAAGGAACTTGAGTGTAAAGTGGAGGGACTGTAAGAAAATGTTCTGGAAAGAGGTGAAACGAGTAAGACAGGGTGGAAGTGAAGTTAACAGTGGAGTGAAAGATAAAAATGGTAGATTACTAGTGGAGAAGGGAGAAAAAATGAGCAGATGGAGAGAACACTTTAAGGAATTGGTGAACATAAAGGATGGAAGTAATGCGAGTATAAGTGGCTGGGGAATGGTTGAGAGAAGAAGGGAGGTGAGAAAACAGAAAGAAATCAGTAGGATAGAAGTTGTGGAAGCAATGAAGAAAGTTAAATTGGGGAAAGCCCCAGGAATTGATGGAGTGTGTGGTGAAATGCTGAAGCATGGGGGAGAGATAGTAGTAGAATGGATGTGGAAAATGTGCAGATTGGCCTGGGAGGAAGGTAGAGTCCCGGATGAATGGAAGTCAGGTATAATCATTCCCTTGTACAAAGGAAAAGGGGAAAAAGAAATGTGTGGTAATCATAGGGGCATTTGTCTTCCTAGTTTAATAGGAAAAGTGTATGGTAGGATACTTATTGACATAGTTAGAGAAAGAACAGAGGAATTAGTTGGAGAAGAACAGGGTGGCTTTAGGAAGGGAAGAGGTTGTGTAGATCAGATATTCATTCTTAGCTCTTTAGTGGAAAAGTTTCTAGAGAAGGGAAAGAAGTTGTATGCGGCTTTCATGGATTTGGAGAAAGCATATGACAGGGTGGATTGACAAGGATTGTGGAAAGTACTAAGAATATATGGAGTAGATGGGAATTTGTTGAATTCTGTGAAGAGTATGTATGATGGTTCTAAGGCTGCAGTGAGTGTGGATAGTGAACTGAGTGAATTTTTCTCTTTGAAGGTTGGGCTGAAACAGGGATGTGTCATGTCTCCATGGTCTACTACTAGCAACTCTACTTTTACGGGTCAGGGATTTACCTCTTCCTCTATGGCCTGCCTTCACTGTTGATGCTGATGGTGACTCTGACGACGAAGACTCCGGAGAAAATTCAGCAGAAGAAGAGGAAGAAATGAGTGAAGTGGGACTTGGGGAATGGGGAGGTGAATCAACTCGGGACTCATGGTGGGCTGGGTCATGCAGGGCCATTGTTCCGGGGCTAACCCGCCACCTTTTCATTCCCTTCCCAAATTCCTTCCCTTGCTGCATTAACGGCTCCATTGCCTTGGAGCTAGGGATAACTTAGGACACTGAAGCACTCGTACTAGTAGTTTCTGGCACGATTTCCTCACCCGGCTCATCACACGAATCCCCCGAAGGGTCAAAGTCACTATCCATCATCACCATTGATAATTCGGCTAGTTCACGTTCCACCGCAGAGTCACTTAGTCCTTTCCTGCTTCCCCCACGAGTTTTTCTGGGTGTAGAGGTCACGGGGCCCTTTGCAATGGGCGCAGAAGTGGCAGAAATGGCAGGGGGTGAGTGCAACATGCTTTGACCACAGAAGAGGACAAGGAACTAAATGGCGCGGCTTATCTGAGAAGGCAAGGGTTGACAGTGACAATGGGGCTGACAGCTGCTAACTTACATGCTAATAAATTATTGGTAGAAAATCTCGGCAATACATAAAGAAATAGGTAGTTCCAGGTGAATGTAAATGTCACTTAGGCTTCTCCCTTCCTTTCTGATATATATTTTTATTACAGACATAGATTACAAGGCATACTTCAAAGGGGAAATTACCGTGGGAATGTAGCGAATGAATGCATGTGAGGTGTTGTCAGGTGATAATTAGCCAATTCCTGGTGTATACCACTATCACTTACCTTATTTTTTTTTGGTATATATTATTTTGTATAAGTATAGGGCATAGGGCTTATTTCAATGGATGAAATCTGTGGAAAAATCCAGGGGAGATTTGCTTAGCGCAGCGCGGCCTGGGAAGTGAGAGGACAAGGTAATGGAGGGGACGTAGGGAGAGGAGTAAGGAATGGGGGAAAATGGCTAAAATGTCAACAATGGATGGGAGTACAGATGAGATTTGGAGTGCTGACTAGTGTTGGACATTGGCAGTACTGATAGATGATACAAGCCACCACTTGAAAGCCTGAGATAATTCAAAATAACACAGAATCACAAAAGTGACGCCCCATGGTATGATCCATTGCGCCCGAGCATCACGAAAGTGATGCCCCGCGGTTAAGGGGTTAAGGTAGGACAAATTTAAACTGGCGGCTAGGGTGGGGCATGAAACTCTCTACAGCGTTGCCACATTTTCCATACGCGAGATGTCCCCCCCCCCCTCTCTCTCTCTCTCCTGGGGGTGTGCATCACCCTGGGGAAGTTTGTTTCTTTTATGAGTGACTGATAAACTTATGCTTTCATTTCTTTATTTTTTTTATTATATCTAATTATATTTAAAAATATTATTGTTTTACATTTGTCGCCAGATGACCTCGCTGGTGCGGCACCATGATTTGTTTTCATTCAATCACTCTCTCCCTCCTTTCTTCCCTCCCTTCCTCCATCTCTCCCTCAACACCTCCCCTGGCCTACCTTCCCCCCCCCTCTCTCTCTCTCTCTCTCTCTCTCTCTCTCTCTCATCTATGATGTTTTAGGATACATTTTGATTATTTCCTTTTACATTATATTGTGCATATTGTAAATTTGACTTTATTTCCACATCATCAAGGAAGTAAGGACACAAAGGAATGTTACACGAGGAGGCGCTGGCTATGTTAGTCTGGGTCCGTGTGAGTGTGCCGCTCACGAGGGTTTAATGTATTATTTTTTCTTTTACTAAGAAATTGGCATATTTTTACTTATATTCCTGCATATTATCTTATAATCATAATTGTGACATTATTACCCACCCCAGAAATACGGTAAAAGCCAATAAAAGTGACTACATTTTTTTTTAGCAACACCGTAAAATATTTATGCCACGTTTCTGAATTGCCATATAAATATTTTATGCATGATAAGTTTACTGTTCTTTCATATATTAAATTACATACGTTAACATTGTCTTCGTATGTGTTATCTTATTTGTCATGCCTTTTACATACATAACAGCCGTTTCACATCGGGGGTTTGGGAAACATAGCACCACTGTACAAAAGGTCGCGCCACACCCTAGCCGCTAGTTTAGATTTGTCAGACCATAGTATGGATGGAGGTTTGGAGGGTGAAGTGCTTGAAAGGGTACAGCACGGAAGAAAGGTTGCTGGTTCCTTGAAAGCAGTGATAAGAAACAGGGAAGTGAGCATGGAAGTGAAAAAGTTACATGACAGTATTGTGATACCAACTTTAACGTATTGAAGTGAAGCTTGGACGTTGTTGGAAGGAAACAAGTCAAGAGTGAGAGCAGTGGAAATGAGTTATTTAAGAGGAGCCTGTGGAGTCACATGGAGAGACAGGCTGACAAATGAGGATATAAAGGAGCGTTGTGGTGTGGATGTGAATGTGATAGGAAGCGTTATGAGGAACACACTGAGGTGGCTTGGCCATGTGGAGAGGATGGAGGATGAAAGACTGACGAAGAGAGTGTATGTGAGTGAGGTGGAGGGGGGATGAGGGAGGAGGAGGCCGAGGATGAGATAAAGGGATGGGGTGGAGAGGTATATGAGAGAGGCGGGTGTGAGTTGGGAGCAGGGCAGTGAAATGGCGGAGGACAGGGCGACGTGGAGGCGATTTGTTTGTGGCCCCCCCTAACGGGATTGAGGCGTCTGGCAATAGATAGATAGACAGACAATGTCTTCCCTTCTTAAACCTCCCTGTTCTTCTCAAACTAAATGCTCTGCTATTGCCTTAACTCTGTCAATATGTATCCTACCATATGCTTTTCCTATTACACTAAGAAGACAGTTGCCCCTATGATTACCACACACCTCTATTTTCCTTTTTCCTCTGTACAGGAGAATAACTGTACCCGACTTCCAATCCTCCGGGACTCTACGTTCTTTCCAAGGCCATTCTGCACATCTTCCATATCCATTCTACTACTATCTCTCCTCCATGCCTCAGCATCTCACAAAACTCTACATCAATTCCCGGGGCTTTCCCTATTATCACTTTCTTCACTGCCTCCATTTCTTTCATCTAACTGATCTCTTCCTCCCTTCTCACCTCCCTCCTTCTCCCAGTCATTCTTCAGCCACTTATATTTGCATTACTTTCATTCCGTATATTTTAGAGTTCCTTAAAGTGGTCTCTCTATCTGCTCACTTTTTCTCCCTTCTCCACTATCAATCTACCACTTTTAACTTTCACTCCTCTACTAACTTCTTTATCACCCTGTCTAACTCTCTTTACCTTCTTCCGCAACATTTTCTCACGTTTTCTCCACTTTTTACTCAAATTCCATCCAAGTTCCTCATTTCTTCTTACTCTCTTTTACTAGTCTTTTCACCTTTCATCCTCTCTATACATAGCTCCCTCCTCCAACACACAACTTCCTCCATGCTTTTGCTTCCCATTCACTCATTTTATGGTTTCTTCTCTTTCGCCACAGCATGTCTCACCTCTTCATTCAACCATGCTGTTCCTTGCACCCCTTTACGTCTTCTCTTCACCCCACACAGCACCTCACATGCTGCACGGGTTTCTTCTGTGAATATTTTGCACACACCTACACATTTACCCAATCGCTCCTCCACTTCTCTCATATATTCAGCCTTTTTTTAATCTCCTTGCAACCTTTCTACCTCGTTGTATGAACTACTTCCTCCTTTCTTTCCCTCCTTCTATTCTTCCATTGCACTTGAACTGTGTCCTTCACCACCACCAAGTGGTGGTCCGAAAGTCCACTCCCCCAACCTTTGTAGGCTCTTGCATCCATTTCATTCCATTTCATTCTCTCATCCACTCACACATAATCAATCATTGCCTTCCGTTCATTCAGTTCAGCACACACCCTTCTCATCATTCGCCACGTATACCTGTCGACCATTATGTGCCTAAAGAGGGTACTGATTATCGACACCCCCCTCCCCGAACAACTGTTCACTAGAGCACTGCCACTCTCATCCACGTCTGCAGGCACTCCTCACTCACCAACTGCTCCATCCACCTTCATATTCCCTATTTTTCCATCCATATCTCCATTCAAAAACACCCTCTCATTCCTCTCAAACTCTTCATGCATACTGCCACATTTGCCCAGAACTCGTCTTTCACTTTGCATGCACGATCTTGCGCTGGCGCACAGACTCACACAATTGCCAATATGTGTAATCCTATTTTCAATACGATACTTGAACCAACTGATCTATACTCCCTTCCATCTCTTGCACATATTATACACACCCTCTTTTATCTCTCATACTTACCTACTCCTGCACATTTACCTCTTCCATTCTCCCACTTTCTCACACTCTCACCTCACCACTTAGTCTCAGTAATCCGCATATGTCCACTTTTGCACCATCAAGCGTCTGGACAATCTCTCTCTCTTTCGTCTCATCATACCCACCCGTTACATTACACGTTGTAATCCGAGCCATGTCTTTTGTCTGGTCCTCGGTCGTCACCTGTTTGTCCGTCCTGGTCTGAGGCAACTTGTCTGTATTTTACCCGTCCCTGCCTTGGAGGAGCTAGAGGAAAGATATTATTTTCACACGGATTGCCTGTTTGTTTCTTTTTTTATTTGATTTTCTGTCTGTCTGTTAACTTATTCGCTTTTTTAGTTGGTTCTTTTTACGGGGTGGGGCACTAACCCACCACCAACCCTTTTAGTCGCCTCGTACGACAAGCAGGGATACTGACGTATGGAAGCGAGGCGTGGACCTTGCAAGAGGGGAACAAGTCAAGAGTGAGAGCAGTGGAAATGAGTTACTTGAGAGGAGCATGTGGAGTGACGTGGAGGGACAGGTTGACGAATGAAGAAGTGAAGGAACGTTGTGGGGTAGATGTGGATGTGGTTGAGAAGATTAGGAGAAATACACTGAGGTGGTTTGGACATGTGGAGAGAATGGAGAATGAAAGACTGACTAAGAGGGTGTATGTAGGTGAGGTGGAGGGAGGGAGAGGGAGGGGTAGACCGAGGATGAGGTGGAGGGATGGAGTTGAGAGGTATATGAGGGAGGGGGGGGTGAGTTGGGGGGAGGGTAGTCAAATGGTGGGTGACAGAGTGACTTGGAGGCGTTTTGTCTGCGGCCACCCTTTGCGGGATTAGGGCGTCGGGCTATAGATAGATAGATAGATAGACTGTTAACTTCTTTACTCGAAAACTACGGGTGCGATTTTGACTAAAATTGCAGATATGATGGGCTTTGACCTTCTAATAATCTGATTAAATTATGGGCCAAGGCTTAAGCTGTAGGCCCAAAAACGTAAAAAAAAAAAAAAAAGTATTTTTTTTTTTTTCGCCAGAACTTCTTCCAAATTCGTCATACCGACATGAAACCAAAACCTAAAAGTGCATCTTTCAAATTTGCATCCAATAACATGCATCATTACATCAGGGGGTCACCCCCAAGTTTGCGGTAGGGGGGTCAATATCAGGTTGGTCGGACCTAAAATCTCAAATGGACATAAAATCTCAAGTTTTCACCCGATTTACTCCAGATTTAATGTGACATCTTTGACTAGATTTCCTGTTGTGTTTATACGTCAGCACTAAAATGACTGCCTGGAACGGGTTGGCTCCGCTTCTTGTTAGTTAGTTGTTTTCTGGGGAGGGGCACTAACCCTCTGCCAACCCAGTCGTTGGCACGTAGGGAACACGTGATGGTTGTTTATAAGGTTACCAACCAGCATATTAAATGACTCCTGGATTAAAGGAAATCATTTGGCTTGCCACTCAGTGTCGCGTTACCCTGAAATACACTGAGTGGGTGGATGATAGACATCCCCACTGACAAATGTATATCTATCTATCGATCGATATGTATGTATGTATGTATGTCTATCTATCTATCCATCTATCTACAGAGAGAGAGAGAATGTACAGTATATATATATCTAAATATATACCTATATCTATATCTATATCTATATCTATATCTATCTATGTCTATCTATCTATATACATATCTATATCTATATCTATATATCTATAGATTGGAGCGGCGACCATCCATTCACCTTCTGACGACTCTACACTGAGTGTCCGACCAAATGTTACTTTGCAACCCAGAAAACCATTTATTACGGTGAGTGGCAACCATGTAAACGAATGAATGTTTTGTGGTCTAATGGATTAAGATGTTACAGCTGGATTTGTCCCAGTTAGGATTTACAACTGAGGAATAACTGAAACTTATTCCATTCATAATACTACTCAGGGTTGAGCAGCTGATCACTTCTCCCTTGTTAGCCAAGCCGCAAGCTCCACGCAACTGAAGAGGCAATTAAGGATCTCAAGATACACAGGCAAATTAAATTCTAAAATATGTTCCTCCTATTCCTTTCTCGATGCATGTGTTGAAGGGACTAGCTGGGTCGAGGTACGCCTATCTTAAGTCAGGAAAATTGCTTGGAATTTTTTAGTTCTCGTGGAAGCGTCTGCCAAAATTCTCTCCCCTCCTCCTCCTCTCTCCCTCCTTCATGATTACATGTAAAGTAAACTGAGAAACGCACCATTCTCTCTCTCTCTCTCTCTCTCTCTCTCTCTCTCTCTCTCTCTCTCTCTCTCTCTCCCTCTCTCTCTCTCTCTCTCTCTCTCTCTCTCTCTCTCTCTCTCTCTCTCTCTCTCTCTCTCTCAGTATATTAAACCCAAATTGTGGAATGCGGATATTAAGCGTTGCCTACTGGCTAAAAAAAAATTGAACACAAAAATTATATTGCCACACAGATTCAGAGTGATAAAAGTAAATATGGTGCTCTTCGTCAAATACAAGAAAATGTTTATATTAATAAAACAAGCTAAGAAAAACTTTTGAAGCTACCGTTGAATGTATCAGTAAATCCAACTCAAAAGAATTTTTCAGCTGTATCAGAAACACACACACACACACACACACACACACACACACACACACACACACGCATACACAGATAAGCACGCATCGATACAGACCAATGTGCACAGAAAACATGCACATACGGTGACAAACGTATAAATACACATAGATACAGATACAGACAAGGAAATAAACACAGGATCACAAAAGGGACTCCCAGACGCATGCATTAACACAAGAAAAATTGCACAACCTTTAAGGCATAAATGGACACTTGCAGACGTGACGACAGGAAATTGGAGGACATTACACTGTTGAAATATGTTCTTGTACAGTATATACAGTAATATCCGCACATGCACATGCAAACACATCAACATACATACAAATCTTTCAACACACACACACACACACACACACACACACACACACACACACACACACACACACACACACACACACACACAAGCGACCCCCGTTAAGAGAACTGGTTTGTGGTATAGGTTATTACCATGTACGTCATTGATATTTAGCTTTGTTACTCATGCCATCTCTCTCTCTCTCTCTCTCTCTCTCTCTCTCTCTCTCTCTCTCTCTCTCTCTCTCTCTCTCTCTCAACTGCCAAAGGTATGAACAAACTTAAATGTTGGCAGCGGAATATGACATAGACTATGATGGGAAAATGTGCCATGGGGTGGGCAAGCAGAGTATTATGTGGAAGTAATGATCAGCATAGGGTGTTCTGACCAGGATGACTAATTGAACAGAATGTGAACAACGAGGGATTATCATGTGTTTATGTGACTGACACTGGGCATAACCAGGATAGTCACTGTACGCGCCTCTCTGTTAAAAATGTCATCACTTTTATCGCTAATGCGTCCGTACTGAAAACAGTCCTGCACATACAACAGCTACTGTATCTCAATCAGGACAGTCTCACTCTACATCAGACTCCTCACATACACCCTCACAGATATTATACTATAACTAAATTGTTTTGTTCATGATCCAAGCTGGAAATACTGATCTGTACCTTCAACAACATGGTAAGAGCAGCACGTCCTGGAATCCATTTTCCAATATATTATGTGCATCATGAAACACTTGACCCCTTAATCTGTTGTTGTTGCCTCAGATCCATCTAAACGTGATTCCGATGGACTGCAGGTTGAAGTATGCTCCTCGTAGTCTACCATCTTCGTTTCGTGGATGGATTGGGAAATGAAGGACATTTTTTATAACCAGACAGCACAGTTGCGCAGTTATACTAATGAAGACCTCCTTCTCTAGCAATTCATTCTTTTCTACCCTCAAAAAGTGCACACTACTGTCTAAAACTTCATTACTATGAACGACAAAGTATTTCAGAGGCTCGGTTAAATTATTACCTACTGTATTTTTCTAACGCACTTTGTGTAGAGGTAAATAATTATTAACCTAGCTAAGTGCTTCTTTATTGGTAACACCATACTACTTTATTAAGCTTAGTTAAATCTTTCCTCTTCAAAGGGTTACACCAATCCCGGTTAAGTCACTCAGGGATGGTGTGGCACTTCGCTGTTGTATTCTGACTGACCTTAGGCCACTTCACTCATCTTAGGGAAACACTTATGCGTCAGAGTGTTAGCCCCTTCAATGCAGTGACGTCATTGCTATATCATTCTGTCTGCCTTCAGATGCTTTAATCCAAGTTTGGAGAGCATCCTCGTCAGTGAAGGCTACATTTACACCGTCCAGATCGAAACATCTCCCCAAAGCTGAATAAACTCGTTATGAGGTGGCAAGAATGAAATAAGAGTATACAAAACATTGTCGTACTCAGGAGGTTGTTCTTGTTCTCGCACGTGTTCTCACATGTGCACTCAGTGGACTGCAGTCCATCATCCTTTTAGAAGATAGAGGAGTAGATCCATGCTGTTATATCGTGGTAATAATGTATGACTGAACACTAAAGAAAAAAAAATGTGTAATTTTCTTGTGGTGCGGAAATCGAAAATGTAGTTATTAGTTAACAGAAAACATGGCATATCATTCATCTTATAACTTCTCCCTTCCTCTGATAATGTAATACACTGACAGTTTTCAGGCCTGAAACAATTACATAATAAAGTATGAATTCCTCGTTGGTTTGAACTTCCACGTAGAGTATACTTATCTTTTGTGCAAACAGTGAGACAATTAATAGGGCACGGCCATGGATTGTCAGGCAGATTAATTTATAGTTAGTAACTTGCAGCTTCCCTCGCAAATACTATACCAGAGTGCAGTATATTATTCTCAGGAGGAAATTCACTAATATTATTTTACTTGCCAAAACACTGCTATAATAACTAATCAAGTATCGATGGAAGAGATACAAAATGCCAAGGGAAACAAAAGGGCGCGGCAGACATAGTTACCAGTGAATAGAGATAACGTGAACAGTATTAACAAAAGTATGAATAAATTATAGGAAAGTTGTTAAAGTTTAAATGCGCATGCATACAAGTTAAACTCATACCGAAAACAACAAGAAAATTTATGAGCACGTTCACTGATTGATGGTGAGATTTGCCAGAAGGTTGCTTGGGAATTCGGTCGGACAGGAAGTACAGAAAGAATGGAATGAATGTGTTGTATACTCAGAAAATATACAAGAATTATTTTATACCGGTAAGAGAAAACAAAGGGATCAGTGTATTTTCACTTTAACCGGGACTAAATTTGGCATCATTCCATCTTGAATGGTGAGCTACAATTATAGATTAACTTTACAATATGGTGCTGGATATAGTGAAGTGCTATGGCAAGGATGGAGAGCTGTGGCATTATGTTTATCTACAACTGAACTACGTGAAAAAATCTGCAAAAGGACGATTAGGTCAAGTTAAGGCGAAGAACTATAGTGAAATTCAAGACAGGTTAACCCCTTCACGACTGTAATGTCTTTCTGCATTTCGTTTTGGTGTTACATTTTGTATGTGTGTGTGTGTGTGTGTGTGTGTGTGTGTGTGTGTGTGTGTGTGTGTGTGTGTGTGTGTGTGTGTGTGTGTGTGTGTGTGTGTGTGTGTGTGTGTGTGTGTGTTGTGTCGTTAAGGGACTTCCGTAGCTATGAGGCAAAGAGGGCTATATCTAAGCTGTCCCATTTGAAGTCTATCCCAAGCTAAATACAGTCACCTGTTGATAAGAGTGACGACACCGTAGCGAAAGGCTTAATGAAAAGCTCGTTAAAGTTAGGCGGGTCTCCGAGCAAGTTTTAATTCCAGGCTTGGCTAGACGTGAAGCCACCAAACTGCAGGTTGAACATACTCTTTTCTGCAGCCTCATCCTCCTTTGGGGAGATGAGGAGGGGGTTGAGGAACGTTTCTATAACCTGGTAGTGTACCCATCAGGTTATATCAGTGCCACCACGTGAGGGCGTTCTTGTCCAGTACCTTCGGGTGAGTTACAGTGTATTAGTTCAGTACAGTGACTTCTTGTTTCATTTCTTCTGACGGCTAAACAGTTTAATGCACTTTATGAGAGACCTTTTTACTGTAGATAAATCTCTCCCAGGCTCAGTAAAATCTCCTAGTGGTAGTATGAATGAAATGAGAATGACGTCATTGTTGTATAGGGATTAATATGAGCCTTTAGTTTGACCAAGTTATTCTTCCTTTTGTAGCTTACTTCACGCTGCTCAGTGGCAGAAAAGGACAATGCTACGGCTCTGCAATGCATCTTCTCTGCAGTACTTCTTCATGACTCGCATCATACCCTAGTGCTAATGGCCTGTTGCAACTTGGCGTTCAAGATGGAGAAAAAAAAAATAAGATGGAGTGAAAATTAGCCGGATGTAAGAGAGTTAAAGGACAACAGGAAGAAATGGTCCAGCGGCCGTATTCATGAAACTACTTGAGCTTGTATTGCGTTAAAGTACTTCGCCTAAGCTTTTATCCTAACTCATTAATGCTACGAAACGCTTCAGGGCCAAACTAGGGTGAATAATAACGTGAAAAGTACATAAACTAATCGACTTCATACAAAACGACTGATATGGAAAAATATTTATCATACGACATAATATAAAAGCTTTCTTGAACAGGGTGCGGATCGTCAACATGGAGACCAGTGGCTCCGCACCAAACATGCCACACGGCAAATATTGATACATGTACAGTACCTGATTATGCAATTTGGGGTCGTTTGTGTGTGTGTGTGTGTGTGTGTGTGTGTGTGTGTGTGTGTGTGTGTGTGTGTGTCTGTGTGTGTACCCACCATCTCTGTTCACCCACTTCTACCTCCCCCCTTTTTTACTCCTGTGACTACATCCCTGCTACGTTCTTTTTCATATCTTTACTTCCTTATTTCATTATTTTCACCCTCACACACATTCCTCTCCCCCTAGTCCTTATTTCTCCCCCTCCCCCTCCTCCTCTTCTCCCTCACTTCACCCCTCACCTTCTCCTTTCCCGCTCACCCTCTTCATTCCCTTCACTTACTCACCACCGCTTTTCCCCCTTACTCTTTCCTCCCCCTCTCGCCTCCTCGTCTCCTCCTCACCTTCTCCTCCAGCTCCTACTCTCTTTTCAACCCCTCCCCCCTTTCCTGCCGCCCTCACCTCCTCGTCTTCTCCTCACCCTCTCCTCTACCCCCTGTTCTCTTTTATATTCCTCACCCTCACCTCTCCCCTTCTCTCTTTCTGCTTTCCCATCTTTGACCTATAGAGAAGTTACCTTAGACAGAACATACCAAACAGTCTTGAAGGATCAGTAGGGGTTTTGCACGTTTACCTTTCTTTGAACTCAACTGAACTCTACACTTCCTCTTCCTCTCTTTCTTCCCTCCTCCACTCACCCCTCCCCCCTATCTCCCTCACCCACTCCTTCTCCCACACCCTCATCGCTGCTCCTCACTTCCGTCTGTGCCCCAGACCTACTCCTTTCTCCCTATTTTCCTTTCATCGTTACCTTCGTCCTCTCCCTTGGCCCGCCTCTTCCCCTATTCTCTCCTACGACTGTGACCACATCTGTTTTCTGTTCCTTGCTTACACTTGGCACAGATGCCGCGGTTGCAGTCACTATAAACAAGTCCTGGTACTGTGACACGAACTAACAGCTGGGGGATGCTCTCTCACTGCATTAGCATTGTGTGTGTGTGTGTGTGTGTGTGTGTGTGTGTGTGTGTGTGTGTGTGTGTGTGTGTGTGTGTGTGTGTGTGTGTGTGTGTGTGCGTGCGCGCGTGCGTGTATGGTGGAAAGCCTGCTAAACTATCCTATTTGTACTCTAACTTGGCCTAATAGTTCCACGTCTCAAACTTGAGTTTGCAGCTGTAACAAGAGATCTACACTAGAATATGATGCCAGCCGGGAGGAAATGCTATAGAAAGGATATAGCCATAGCTTTGTTCTTTTCTACCCCTAAACTGCGTGAAACGGGCTGATTGAGAAAGAGAGAGAGAGAGAGAGAGAGAGAGATTGCCTTACAAGCTACAAATTAGCGATTCTTTCATGTGCAGGTATGATTTTAACGTCAAATTCATGCTTCATGGGCTATTTGATTCTTACGCTACCCTGCTTCCACCTCTGCCCTGACCTCAGCATTTCTATTTTTTGTCTTGCAACCACCAGACATGTACAGTGCTAGGGTGGCAGAGCACAGCACCTAAGCTCAGTAATCTGGGAAAATGTTACAAATACAACGGACCTACAAACATCATTGATAAGCTTATGGAAAAATACTTGGGGTTTCATGTGACTTCTCATAATTCATTAATTCATCATACTGCTGAAAAAACAACAGCGGGATGTCTGTACATCCTTGAAAAGTTAAATAACATTAGCAATCTTGTTCACTCGAACAAACTCCTCGTTTTCAGGTGTGGGTATCATTAATATATTCTGCTTTGGAAGTGACCTCTTGTAGCTAATGGTTTGGTGAAGACGACATATCACCACGTCCGTTAGAAAAGTACCTCCTAGGGGGGAAATATTCGTGTGGGGATAGCAACAAAAAAAAGGTAAAAATTAAGCCATGCCTACCTGTAGATGATTTAGTTGGTGGTAGGTGTTGCAGAACGTACGGTACCTTCCTTCTAACTCAGCTCGTGTTAAGATATTTATAGAGATTATATTAATATGGTCACACAAAGTAGCCACCGATAAGCTACTGGTTGCATTTCACTATAACTTGGTCTAAAACTGCCATCTCTCCATTTTGAATGTCGAAATATAGCAAAAGTTTATCACTAGAATATGATGATAGTTCCGTAGATGTGCAATGGATATGATGTTGAGTCGTAATAATGACTTTTGTCTTTGGGCTAGGGGAGACAGGTTGCAAAAGGAAAAAAAAACAATCAGGCCCAAGTTAAGTAACTGAATGATGATGTAACAAACTACATACTAATTATAGTAAACGGTATGGGTGACTTGGGTTGGCTAACTTTTTTAGCATAGAGGCCAGTATGCAGACATGGCCAGACATGTGAACACACGCTCTCAGAGTTAAAATGCTTATATGATGTTCTCTCTCTCTCTCTCTCTCTCTCTCTCTCTCTCTCTCTCTCTCTCTCAGTAGATTTCCAGAGTCCTCTGTTTGACCGCCTCCAACTGACAGGTCAAATTCTCACTCTGAATCTACTCACTCAGGGCGTGGAGTTTGATGCGGCGTCCTCAAAGCAGGTAAAATAAACTGTGTGACGGGCGAGGCGGCAGGGAAGGGATGGGTTCATTAGTGAGATGACAGGTGAGAGGCAGAGACAGGCTGGCCTGAAGTCTTATAGGTTAAAGCGGCTTCCTACCACTTCTTCCTTAGCAGTTTATTTATGCATATGCCACGTTAGCATTCTCCGGTCCATTATTTATGCAATCTATGCCAATGTTTTATAAAAAAGACGATGCCAGCGTAAACAGAACAACACGGTGTAATATGGAAGTCACTGAGAAAGAGGTGGTAGGTAGCTTACTTTGCGTACTAAAATAGAAAGCCGAAGCTATGACGTCACGTTACCATGAAAACGATATGCTGGCTCTAAACAGCCGACATGGTGACTTTTACAATGGAGCCCCTTCTCTCCCTCTCTCTCTCTCTCTCTCTCTCTCTCTCCTAGCCACACTTTTTCTCATTCCAAAATCCTTCCTTTTCCCCGTCTACTCGTCATTACTTACACACTTTATTGTGGACTATTTTGCACAAAGTCGTTCGCTCTCAGAAACAAGAGGGACAGCGATTTCAGCTCTGCCTTTAATATGGATGACATTCTTTACTGCCCCTCCTCTGAATTTCCTTTTAGTGTATGGTCTCCTTGTGAGTGATATACAGTAGAAGAATTTGTAGCATCTCTTCATTACCAATTTATTTTACACTTATTTTCCTGATATATCATTTTAATCTGGACATAAGTTGCATCAATAACACACACACACACACACAAACACACACACACACAAATACCACAAAATACATTGACGTGTAATCTGCCGAGTAAATCGCTAAGTAAGATGTGTTAAGAAATCTTCAAAGCCCCTTATAACACGACCCTTTCACTCAGCACTATTCGTTCAGTGTGCGCCTTGCTCGTAAAGATACAAAACAATGTGTCATCACCGATTAAAGCTATACGACTTGGCTTTGAGAGAGAAGAAGGGAGTTAGTCTTAGTGAGTGAGTGAGAGAGAGAGAGAGAGAGAGAGAGAGAGAGAGAGAGAGAGAGAGAGAGAGAGAGAGAGAGAGAGAGAGACCAATCTTATACCGTACTATTTTTTGAGGGGGTGTGGAAGGGTCCGAAGCTAGGCAAACGTAGTCCAGAATATTTTAGCTACAAGAAGCCACCCTACATATATGGCTGACTAAGTATTCTCTACCATCTCTTGGATTTGAACTACACCACGTTAGCACACTCTCCTCAGGAAACTGCACCTCCCCCCCCCCCACCCACCCACCTTCCTCGTTGTTGTTGTGGCCGCATGGTGATGTGGATGCGAATCCGATGGGTTTCAGGCTTAAGGTGTCTGTCTCCAGCAGTTCATCGTTCTCCTTTGGGGGAACTAGGAGGAAGCTGAGGGACGTTTGAATAACAGGGCAATTCCGTCGCTGGGCTCTATCGACGCCATCATGTGAAGGCGTCCATCTTTTTTTGCACTGCTTCCTCTCCTGCCACCACCATTGAAATAGCCAGCACAAATTTTCACGAAACATTAACCGTCTTGCAAGAGGGCACACAGGGCGACCTGCTACACTTTTTTTTTTTTTTAATAGAAACATCAAGAGCTTCTTCTTGAGCTAATTCCGAGTAAAGAATGCTAAATGAACATGGATCCAGGGCAAAACTTACTGAGCCAGAGTTACTAATGACCTTATGGATTACTTATGAAGGAGACTTTTTCTTCCCTTAAAGTCATCAGGAACTGTAGCTCCGTAACGGCTGAGAATTGGAACTATGATGATATAACATTTAACACTCCAAAACAGAATTAAAGTAACCCCTTCGAGTTCTTTAAAAATCTGGCGAGACAACCTTTATTATCATAATATACTGTTCTGGAGAGAAGGTGGGCTCCATTCCTCCAATCCGACGACACACACAGACGTGAGCAAAAGTTCTGCCACAGTCCACTGGCGGCACTGAGTTGCTTTCCATATTTCTCATTCTTCCTCGCACAGAATATTCTTCTTTCACATAAAAATAATTCATGTCACACTTTCTATTATCAAACGAAATAGAAAACTGTCGCCGAACTTTTGTGTCATGTCTACATTTCTATTAATTCTTGCTACCACCTGATAATTTTATTCAGTTACGGCCTCCCGTACGTTAAGGGCAAATGAAGGCTATGTGTAACTAACTCAGTTGGAAAAGTCTGTCCAGGTGAATGAGTAAAATCTCCCTAAGGTGAAAAGAATAAAATGAAAAATGCGTTATTAGGTTCAAGGGGTTAATTGCTGCACTCCGATTACTGTCACTATATTTTTGGTACCTTCAGATGATGATGTTCAGGAAAACCTTTCAAACTGTAGGGGTCAAACACAGACTTCAATGATTACTTAAATACAAGACATTTTCTTGTGCTGAATATTTTACAATCGTCGGGAAATGGCAAGTATTTAATAGAAAAAAAAAAATGTCACTGGACTTAAAGAGTTACAGGGAATAATAATTTCGTCGCAAGTTAAAGTAAAGCTCTCTGAAAGAATTCATTCAGGTCGGCGAGTGAGAAACGCGTGTAGCAAAATCCTGAAATCCTTGTTTCAGTAGAACGTTTTTCACTAGCAGAGATAAACCTGTTTTTCGATCTGCCCACGTGGACTGCGAATGCTTTATCAGTGTAATAGGAAAGTAAAATTTTACTCTCGAATATCTGCAAAGCCTTCGAATTGTGCAAAAACCATCGAATACTGAGCAGACCACTGAATTTCTGGAAACCCTCGATTAGCTGTATAAAACCTTTCAGTATTTGTGAGCTCCCTAGCAATGTGCAAAAGGTGGACTTTATACAAACCCTCGAATATACGCGAAAAATTAGATATCTGCAGAAACCCTTCAGTATCTATAAGTCTCAATGTCGTGCAAAAATTCAATTAAATACAAACACCGAATATCTACAATTCCTTGAATACCGAGCAAAAAAAAAAAAACATCGAATATTTGCACATCCTTGAGTATTTATAATCCTTGATTGTATAAGAGCGATTTAATATCCGTAAGCGCTGTCAAAGACCAATTTCTGCAACCCCTCGAACATCTGGTAATGAAGAAAACATACAAACCTTCAAATATCTCCAGGCTCGTGAACATCGGCATATCCTAAAGTGTTTATGAATCACAGAATCTTTACAAACGCTCGAATGTTTTTTAGACCCTGAAATATCTGCATATCCATTCAGTATTTGCACACCCTTCCATCAAGACCCCCACATTTAACTCATACGTGGTGTGTTGGTTGCCCTGGGTATATATTCATAAAGGATATTAACCAAATCATACGAAAAACAAGTCTCAGGATGTAGGGTTATGGAGAATTTGCGCGTTTAAGTTTCCTGTGTTGCGAGGACGGCTCAGTCTTCTGGTGTATCACGAAATTTCCAGTCAAGTATGAAATCAGTGGACTAATAGAAGCAGATATTATAGAACATGGAGAGGTTTATGGGAAGTGTAAATGGTGTAGAGTAGACACTGGCAACGCTGACTGAGGCGTCGCTACAACACACAAAAGTGGGATGCGTAAAAAAGATATCACCTGTGCCAGCAAAGTCTTACGAGGAATGGGTCTGTTCGGTGGTTCTTTTTCCTCTGATATTCACTCTGATTTTGTCCTGAAATGTTTGATAGTTGTTTGAGGAAATATAAAATGAAATAAAGAGACAATTTTATATATGCATGAAGATAAGGACAGTTTATATATACGGGCCATGGCTTTCTCTCTCTCTCTCTCTCTCTCTCTCTCTCTCTCTCTCTCTCTCTCTCCCTCTCTCTCTCAGTTCCCGATCCAGACATGTTTTGCACAGAACCCTGTCGAAGTATAAAGGCGTGTTATGGACGAGTTGAGGCGAGTGTCATACCTGGTCTTTATCACCTGGCCAGTAATTAACGAGCCTCAACCATCATCCGAAACTGTCTCGTAAACTGCCGGTATTATAAGGGATGAAGGGTTAACGACAGCGTGGCTTGGTGTGGTGAATTGTAGGTTGGAGGTGGGAATTGTTAATGGTAGGGTTGGAAGGTGGTAGGAGAGAGAGAGAGAGAGAGGGAGAGAGAGAAATAATGCTCGAGGCTCCAAACCAATCAGAATATTCACATTAGGTTAACTTGACTCATTCTTCGTAGAGAGACTTAAGGCTGAGCAGCCCCAGGTTAAGCACCGATATTCCAACGTGAACTAAGGAGCGGCCGAGGGAGAAAGGACAGAGTTATGGCTTGAGAAGGGAAAGAAAATAGTTCTAGACAGGAGAGAAAAAATACAGTTTTTGCCATGTACAAATATAAAAACACAAATACCGTACTCGGATATACACAAAGGCAACCTTCCCCAACACGTTAAAATTTATACACACAAATATATATGCATATGAAACTGACAGGACCTCACCTTCATTCAGGGTGTAAATAATGCATTTCACTTGTCCCACCCAGTCTAAAACGTAATCTAGACGCAGGTCTACCTGTGTACCATTTTCATAAGAAAAATAATATTCTGGGAAGATAGTATATATATATATATATATATATATATATATATATATATATATATATATATATATATATATATATATATATATATATATATATATATATATATATAATTGACTATAGCCATCCATTGATATATTGTTGCTCAGTTGAACATCAATTTCACCTTAACCTTTATACGGTAGTGATGGTAATGGTGGTTGGGATGACCACCTAACCATCTCGGTGGTCGAATGGTTAGCATTGCTAGCTATGTAGCTGATGGCCCGACAGCACCAGAGTCCGAATCCTGGTGCAGACAGCTGGTGTCATTCGAGTCAGGTGTCCATCCAGCCATATGTGATGGTAGATAAAATGAGCACCTAGAATAACACCTAGAGAAGGTAACCGTCGTAACCTGGATGATGTAGTGGCTCTGTGTCCCAATAAAATGGATGGATCACTCACCACAGGCTCAAAGGCCTTCCTCATGCACACTTAACCAGCACAGGGAAGGGTTACACCTAGCAATCACTCTCCGTTAGAGGAGAATGTTCGGATCTACATTTGACCTCATATGGACTGACATGGGAACAGTGTACACGCCAGTTTTTTCCCTTGCTTTCCGTCTAATATCCGTGGCATGCCTTGTGAGTGGTGCCTCTCTGTGCACTTTATTCAAGGCACACTCACAGGAGGCCAAACCCTTGTGAGCAGTGACTTATTCTGTGAACTTTATTCACTCTTATTCACTACTCTGCTTGGTGTAGGTGGAAACCCTTGTGTATAATACCTTTTTTTTTTTTTTTTTTTTTTTTTTTTTTTTTTTTTTTGCCTATCGACCATTGAGGCCGGAGCCCCTGGTCATTAAGGCAAATTATATACATGTATATATATTTACACATATATACATATACATATGAACATATATTTATATATATACATACATACATACACACATCCATGTATATGAACATACACACTTTCATGCACACGTAAATATATATATATATATATAATAATTTTTATTTTATTATTTTTTTGTAATTTTATCTTTTTTATTTTTTTATTTTTTAACCTTATATTACTTATAAACTAAAATACCTAATGTAAAGACCCTAAAACTAATCACCTAACAGACAAATCGCTAACCTATACTAAATCCTACAGAGACAAATAGCTAGACCTACACTAATGGTAAAAATACCTCGACTAACAGAACACCATCGACTGCAGATATGTAATGCCTTTCTACATGACATACCTGCACTCATCACCTGGTGACTGTCAGTCGAGGCACAACCTAATATAGGGGACATCAATATATGAAAGAACCAGACGAGTCAGGAACATTTCCATATACGTCAGCTGTCGGCCCTAATTAGAATAACTTAAGCAAGATGGTATAATGTATTTACATAATTTGTACAAAAAGTGAAGAACCTCGCCCAGCAGACCACCATCGACTGCAAGTGCCCAATACCTTTCTATATTGCACACTTGCACTCATCAGCTGGTGACTGTTAGTCGAGGAACGGGGTTTAATGTAAGGGACATCTATATTAGAAATAGATCAGTGGGAGGAGGAACTATTTCAAATATGTCAACTGTCAACCCTAATTAATATTACAATATATACATAATTACCGTTGATAAAAACCACAACCACACAGTAAAAAAGTCACATCACTCTGATCAGTCCGGTCTCTCTCAAGAAAGCCATCAATTTATCAGTCATAACAATGTCCCCATCACCCAGGATGGTGGAAAGGGTGAAGGGAACGTCTGCTGCACCGCAGTAATTTATATGTGAAGCACGTTCACGAATAAATCGCCGACAGCGCAGGATGATATGACTGATAGATAACACCGCATCACAGATGTCACAGTGCGGTGGGAAGCGTCTTTCCATATAAGGTTTCATGTGTGTTAAAACGGTGGCATTAAGCCGTAATCGTGCCAACACTTTTTCTTCCAGGCGACTGGGGCGGTTGGCGGTATCCCAGTCGCCCAGGTACGGCTTACAGGTTGGAATATTTAGTTTGGTCCACTGACCTTGCCACAGAAGATTTATTGATTTCTTTCCGAGAGAGAGACTCGACCGTAGATCACGAGGAACGTCCCAAGTCTCCTCGAGCTCTACAGCCGACTTTGCAAGTAAGTCAGCCTGCTCATTGCCGTAGATACGACAATGACCAGGCACCCAGATCAGCGTGAATGACTTGTTGCATGAATGCAACTTATTAACGATGCGGCCCTGGATCTCGTGAGAGTCCGTAGTACAAGATGAAATTGCCTGAAGGGCTGATTTTGAATCTGAAAATATGACAAATGAATCATGCCTAGAATTGAGAGCATAGTCTATGGCTTTGTCAATAGCAAAAAGTTCGGAGGTAAACACAGATGTATGAGTCGGCAACCGATACCTGAGGGCACATTCAGTCGACCACACACTTGCACCCACACATTCACTCGACTTGGAGTCGTCGGTGTACAAGTGGTGGGACCCCAAGTGACGAATGATGATGTTACGAAACAAGTGGTGGACCTCCGCCTCCGGCGCCTTGGCCTTTGGTGCTGGGAGCCATGTAACACCAACAGTAAAGGCAGGTGGCTCCCAAGGCGCTATATTTTTTAACACCAACTTGTCACAGTCACTGGGGTCCACACCAAGCTCCTGAGTCAGTAAGTGGAGGCGAACGGCAAGTGGCCGACGCACCCCCCGCAGAAGGTGGTGGTACTGACGCAGGGGGGTACAGGCCACATTGCCGATATTACTTTTCTTAAATGTCCTTACACTATAGGACAAGGCCAGGTGGTCACGGCGAATACGGAGGGGAGGCACATTCGCCTCCACTTCCATACGAGTCACACGGGTACACCGGACGGCTCCAAGACACATTCGCAAACATTTATTCTGTAACACATCCAATCCTTTCAGCGTGGCATCGGATGCCGAGCCATACACCTGTGCGCCATAGTCTAGCTTTGATCGAATAAGGGACTTATACACCATTAATAAAGATTTTCTGTCGGCACCCCAGGTAGTACCCGCTAGGTACTTGAGGACATTTAATGGTTTATCACAACGAGCAAGCAAAGTATGAACATGAAGTTTAAAATTCATTCTACGATCAAACTGTATTCCTAAAAATTTTACAGAATTTTGAAAAGGTACCGCCTGATTATCCAAAGTTAAGCACAAATTAGGTACGTTACGATTAGTGAAGACTATAGCGGCACACTTACGGACGGAAAACTTAAATCCCCACTGCAAGGCCCATTGGTGGACGGAGTCAAGGGCTGCTTGAATCCGCCCAGCCGAAAATTGTGCATTACAGGAAGAGTGCCATATTGCACAATCGTCAGCATAGAGCGAGTATTTAAGATTCCTCGGGATGGGAGCTGATGACAGAATATCATTGATCATAATACTAAATAAAGTAGGACTAAGCACACTTCCCTGTGGCACCCCGTTTTCCTGGATAAATATATCCGATGTTACGTTACGGGGCAATTTGACAGAGAAAGTTCTATCCCTTAAGATATTTGAAATAAAAATAGGCAAATTTCCTCTTAGACCATAAGCATAGAGCTTCATTAGTATACCGTGTCGCCAGGTCATGTCATAGGCTTTATGGATGTCCAAGAACACTCCTATCATGAATTCTTTATTGGCAAATGTATAATACCAAGTGTGCGTGTGTCTATTTATTCATTCCGTCGTGTAATGAAGACAGAAGAAAGAAGTGAAAGTTTTTAAAATCCGTGTAAGATGAGGCAAGAAGGACCCTCGCTGGGACGGAAGCACTAGCACGAGAGCAGGAAACACTCTTAACTACGTACTTAAATGACTGGAGGAGGGGGAGGGGGGCATGGGAGAGAGAAAAGGGGATGGAGTCAGGGCAGAGGGGAAAGTAGGCGAGAGGAGAGGTATATAGAGAGGAAGTTTAAGAGAGTGAAGGAGAGGGAGAGGAGAGAAGAAGGAGGTGTATAGAAGTATGAGAGAGAGAGAGAGAGAGAGAGAGAGAGAGAGAGAGACAGACAGACAGACAGACAGACAGACAGACAGACAGACAGACAGACAGACAAACAGAGACAGACAGACAGACAGACAGACAGACAGACAAACAGAGACAGACAGACAGACAGACAGACAGACAAACAGAGACAGACAGACAGACAGACAGACAGACAAACAGAGACAGACAGACAGACAGACAAACAGAGACAGACAGACAGACAGACAGATAGAGCTGTGCAAGAAACAAAACAATTAAAAAAAATCAGGGTGACGGGAATTGAGCAGTGAAGAAAAACGATCAATAAAGGAAACAAGTGAATCAATTATTGGCATGCAAAACAAAGTCTCCTAGCGTTTGATAATCATACTTTGCAGCTGACCTTGTGAGTAGATGGCTGGTTGATGCGCGCGACACACCGTCATGGTGTGGGGAACGGTTGCATGAAGTTATATCAATATCTGTCTGTGCATGTGGAGGTTGCTGAGTGGACACGAATGCAGGTATGGCTGTTAAGTATGACAGCACCCGACCTTGTGTGAGCCCCAAGTGTGACCTTGACCTTGAGAGTAGATGGCTGGTTGTTGCGTGTGATACAGCGTTATGGTATGGGGAAGAATTGTGTAAAGTTATATCAAACTCTGTCCATGCATGTAGAAGTTACAGAGCGAACACGAAACTGCTGACGGACTGATGGACATACTGGGGTACTGACGGAACACAGCAAACCCGTAGTCCCCGACCGGTTTGACCGGTAGGGGACTAATAACGAGATGCAAGATGTGCTTGTTTCTTTCTTATTTTCTTTATCAGCAAGAAAACATTACTGGTACGACACTATAAATTTTTAACCCCTTCAGTTTGATGACATACTTCCTTATTTTGAATTATTTACCACCAGTGACCTTATTCATCTTAGGACAGACCACTAGGAGGGAAGGGGTTATTGAAGCTTATATCTAATTCCTTCAGTTCAAAGAGTACCTCCAAAACTGAATAAAATCGTCTGGTGGTTGTAATAGAATAACGAATACGTCATGAAAGTAAAGTAGTTAGCGGGACTTGCTGTAGGTGAAGAGTACATTATCTCGTTTTGTTGTTCAAGCTACTCTTTCTATATTCTTCCATCTCGTCATCTTAAATGTTGTCACAAGAGATTAACACTAGCAAGTCACAAAGTGCTATGGAAGAGATGTAGACCCGCAGTACGACATCTCCCTCAGTGGAAGAAAATAGTGAGATAGAAGTCAATAGAATATCAAAGTATGGTTACAACGGGTGCGTCAGAGCCAGGCAGCAGCGGCAGGGATTAAGGAGGTCTAAATAATTGCTGAGCTTGTTAGCTGTGGCCGTGGTCCCGTAAGGAGATAAGACTCCCCCCCCCCGTTTTTTCTCTCTCTTTTTAAGTAGTAGTGGTGGCAGAAGCTAGCCTTTCCAGTGAGGCTCCGCCCTCCTACGTAGCGTAATTGATCACAGTGCTGGCCAGACTCCTTCCTGAGGCACCATGATATAAAGTGGGCTTCATGGCGTTCTCTCGGCGGTTCACTTGTCTCACTTGATTTTTCTCCTATAGATAACAGAGGCATCCTTACCCTTGCCTCAGCTTGATTTATATAATGAATTTATTTTTTAATTTACAACAGTTTGGTTTCAAATGTGAATTTGTCCGTTAATGAAGAACACAAAAACTGAACATCGAAATGATACGAGAAGTTGAACGCTTGTCCAAAACTGGGTATTTCCTGTCTAAAAAAGTAAGGAAAATAAGAAAAGGATAGCAATGAAGACTAAGCAGGATCGTTTTATTACAGAAACTGCCACTTTATCCTTAGATTTTGAGAGGAATGAAGTCCTGGAATGCGCAGTGAGGCTCAAGTAGTCAAGAAATGAAATACGTGAGCTCCTTCAAGTATCCAGGTGATGAGATGAGGAAGGATGGGATTTCAGAGGATACAGTGCAAGAAAGGGTAGAGCAGAGGAGAAGGTTAGATGGGAGTTCAGAGGATACAGTGCAAGAAAGGGTAGAGCAGAGGAGAAGGTTACTAATACAGTGAGGACGGTGACATGGATAAGGGGGTCAGTTTGGAAGCAAAGAAGTCGTTACGACAAGTTCATTCTCCACTTTATATAGTACATCATTACCTTATGACAGTATTGTGATTCCCTAACTACCTTATGGGATTTCATAAATTATAACTAATTGTTGGGCTCGAATATTTTCCATACTCCTGCTTAGTTATAGCATCCCAGAACATTAACCGAAAAAAAATAAGTTGGGAACACAGTACGAGTATGATTCCTACTTTGCAAGATCATTCTCACGGTAGCAAAATGATTTTAATTTTTTTAACAGGATAACTTTTGGAAATGAAACTTCAATAAAGCTCTGTCGATCTCAGTCTTCCTTCCCGGCAGACTGGCAGACGGAGGGAAGGGAGAGAAGGAGACAGAAGGGCAGGAAAGAAAAAAAAAAAGTGTAGCAAAGGAGGGGTGACGGTGATGAAGTGGCGGAAGGAGGTGAGGATAGAAAAAGGGGGAGGGGGAGTTAGGGGAGACAGGCAATATGCGGGGATGGGATATGATGAGACAGTGAAACAGAGGACAGAGAGGGTAATGATGAGAGAATGGGAATAAACGATGAGATTTGGGAAACGGGGCAGGACGTTGACGAGAGAGAGAGAGAGAGAGAGAGAGAGAGAGAGACGTATTCATAAAATAAACAAACCAAAGTGATGCATGGGGTTGCTTGTTTATTCTGTTGACTTCATTCACGCAGCATCCAAGCACTTCACAACCAAAATGCAATGAACCTCACAGTGAAAAACACCACAAAACGATATGATTTCTGGAAAAAAAAAATACCGTAGGAAACTTGTTTATCGTAGAAACTGCTTAGGATTATTTTTAACTATGGAAAGGGGTGGGGGTGGGGGGTAACGAGGAATTTGAAATAAGGGAGATGGAAGGGACTGAAGAATAGTGAGTGAGATGGAGGGACGAAAGACAAGAGTGAGTGAAACGGAGGGCAAGAAGAGGGGTGAGAGAGGTGAGGAAGGGATGGAGAACAGTGGGAGATGTACGAAGGAAAGGGAAAAAGTGAAGGTGCTATAGGTACTGAAGGAGAAGAGTGAGGGTGGTGGAGGGAGGGAAGACGGGCGGAGTAGATGTAGGGAGGGAAGGAGAGGGATTAAAGAGGTGGAGGGATGGAAGGAGGGCCGTAAGGGAGATGAAGGGAGGGAAGGAAAAGGGTTATGAAAATATAGAGAGGGAAGCAGAGAGGTGAGGGAGATGAAAAGAGAGAAGAAGGGTGAGTGAGAAGGAGGGGAGGAAAGGAGAAAAGTGAGGGAGATTACACAGGATTACACAGGAAAGCAAACAGCAACAGACCTTATGGTCCTTTCGAGGCTGCTTGTTAGAGAAAACTATGACTACAAGATCTAACTCTACATGCTGAAGGATAAGGATAGTAAAGCAAGAAGGCTCCCCCCACCACCAAACCCTCCAGGAAAAAGTTAGAAAAACCACCATGCAGCATGGAAAAACTGACATGGAAATTTTATAGGAAACACTGGAAAGGAAAAGTCACATTCTATTATACTTTATCTATAAGCTACCCGATAGAGTAACCTGAAAGAGAAAGTAAACAAATAAAATAATAGTTACGGCATGACATTATAAACCGGTTACATTGAGTTAATGGGAAGTCTGTGGACATAACGTGGAAGCTACACACTGCACAGTGTGGATGTTTAGGGGTGGTGCGGCAGCCTTGCCTGGCGATTTTAAGGTAGGCAGCAGTCAATCAGGCCCTAGCTCCGTTTGCTCCACTGAGACAAGGAACTCTCCCATGTGGGACAAGTACACAAGTTTCATCCTGAAGCAGTGACCCCTGGTACATTAAAAAAATCCCGATGGTGGTCACTTGACTAACAGGGACCCTCAATGATCCACAGCCCATCACAGGTCGAAAGTAAGAGTAGTGACCGTTAACTCAGGGTTATCTGTGCAGATCCTAATCTGTGCTTATATTGTTTTCCTTGCATTGGGAAGATTGAAAAATATATAAGACGGGTGTCTTAGATAAAAGGGGACTGCACAGTGCACAGTGTTGATGTGCAATGCACAGAGTGGATGTTTAGGGGTGGTGCGGCAACCTTCCCTGGCGCTTTTTAGGTAGGCAGCAGTCAATCAGGCAATAGCTCCGTTCACTCCACTGAGACAAGGAACTCTCCCATGTGGGACAAGTACAGGGAGAGAAGGAAAAGGATGAGGGAGACGGAGAGAAAAAGAGAGAGAAATGAATGGAGGGAAAAACTAATGAGGTAATGGGTAAACGGAGGAAGTGAGAGAGGAGAATAGTGGAGGAAGAGAAGAGAATGAAGAGAGGAAGGATAATGGAGGGACAGTTGGGTGAAGTAGGAGAAGGGAGGAGGAAAGATGAGAGAGCCAGATTAGCCCAGATGGGTGGGCAAGAGAGGACAGGGTTGGAAACGGGGGCAAAGGGGTTCTTTGAAGTGAGGTGGGAGGCAGGTCCTGTCAGCCGATAGTGACGATGAATGAACTCACTCTCATCGGTTGCTTTTTTTTGGGGGGGAGGTGTCTCACAAAAAAACTAGTAATACACACACACACACACACATATATATATATATATATATATATATATATATATATATATATATATATATATATATATACATATATATATATATATATATATCCATCCATCATCCAATCCTACATTGCCCCATGAGGAGCGTAGGAGCCCGGGGCTAGGCAGTTGGTCCCGACATTTAAGATGAGTGACCAGCCTCACTCATCCCTGAGTTGCATTACATGAGCAGTCAACCGCAAACATCCCTTGGATATAAACCTTCACCGGCTCAATCCAATTGGAGCGCAATAATTACCCACTAAACCACCAGACGCCAAAATTTGGATATGTGATTACCACCCAGCGTAGTAAATGGTTTCCTGGTGCACAGGAAACCATTTGGCTTTTCACTCAGTGTAGAGTCACCCACAGGCTGAAGGAAGTGGAAAGAATGAAGGAAAGAAAGACAGAAGAGGGAGTGTAAAGTCACCCGTAGGCAGAAGGACGAGGAAAGAATGAAGGAAAGAAATACAGAAGAGAATGGAAGGAAAGAATGATGGACAGGAAAGGGCAGACACCCGAGAGCAGCACTACTATACAACGAGTGAGTGGATGGTGAGTGCCCCCACCTACCCCATATATATATATATATATATATATATATATATATATATATATATATATATATATATATATATATATATATATATATATATATATATAGTATATATATATATATATATATATATATATATATATATATATATATATATATATATATATATATATAATCCGGAATATATAGATAGATAGATAGATAGATATAGATATATATATACGCTCTTCCAAACTCTCTCTCTCTCTCTCTCTCTCTCTCTCGTTTTTGTTAGATGCGACCAACCTGCATCCCGTATAATGGCGTGTAGGCAGCAGTGATACTAGAAAGGTAAAACACATTCTCTCATCATCCATGGCTTCAGAAATTATATAACTGAACGCTTGTCTACGTTTTTGCGCCCTCATATCTGATAATAGAACCCCAAGTGATATGTTCCACAGAGTTTATGTAACAGGCAGAGGATGATGCTATTACTAATACTGTTACTACTAATACTGATGATGATGATGATGATGATGATGCAATTACTACTACTACTACTACTCATGACGACGACGACGACGACGACAACGACGATGATGATAATGAACGCACACTAAAAGTTACATTCGTTAAACTTGGCTGTGAGTAGCATACATGATATTTTCTCGTGTCGATTTCTCTTTTCCAATTACTCTTTACAGGTTTAGCAGCAGAACAGGTGTTGATAGGATGGACTGGGCGTGGTTACCAAAGATATCAGCCTACTGTTAATTACCACTCCAAGAGGAACCATCAATATCTTACACACCGTGCACTACCCACATCTGTTTCGGACTCTCGAATACGATGACTTTTTTTTTTTTTTAATCTCTTAAGTCAGACGATATTATTCACCTAATGGAGTCTCCAATGCACACCGTATCTATTAGGAAAAATATACAGAATTCCCAATACAATACCAATGGACAGCGAAGGAGGAGGCGCAAGAGTGTGTTGTAAGCGTGGTTGTGTCTGGGCATGCAGGGTGGGAAGGTGTTGGAGTTGTGATGTGAAAGGCAGCAGGAGAACTTTATAAAAATCCAACATACTATCACCCCCTTCGAGATGGAGTGGTGAAGGGCTAGGCTGCTGTAATCCAGGACATTTAAGTGTATATATAATTCGCAATACGTGGGATAGCTTAAGGTGGATGCAATATTTTGACAGTTGGAGGAATTAAAAAAAAAATAGTATGTTTAAGGGGATAAACACATCGGTTTAATGATATATTTCATATTCTATTATTGCCACAACCAAAAGATTTTTACTTAGCTTTGGAGAGACTTTTGGAACAGGAAGAGTTAGGTATCCCCAGAAGTATCCCTTTTATTACCAGAAGCCTGTTCTAAGCTGGAGAACCACGCCTGGTGGTGGCAAGAATAAAATAAAAATGAAGTATTTTTTCGGACTGAAGGAGATATGGTGTTTGTTTGTAACCCCACAATTGCGAGAGGTTTTGCCAGCGATGAAGTAGCTGTCTGAAGAAAGAAAGATTTGAATGAGAGTAGGGAATGAATACACTCATCATCATCATCATCATCATCATAAATCACATTATTAATCGTCATCATTATCAGTCATCATCACTCATCATCATCAGTCATCATCATCAGTCATCATCATCAGTCATAATCATCAGTCTTCATCATCAGTCTTCATCATCAGTCTTCATCATCAGTCATCACTATCATCAGTCATCAATCACCACCATTATCAATCATCATCATCATCTGTCATCACCATCATCAATGTTCATTATGAATCATCATCATCATCATCATTAGTAATCATCATCATGATCATCATCATCAGTAATTATTATTATCAGCAGCAGCAGAAGCAGCGGCTGCGAACTCTTGTGTTTTATTTCATAAAGTCGGACAATGAAGAACCTTTAATGGAGGCAAAAGGTAGACTGTTGAGTGACGAAAAAGCTTCCAATGTTATACCAGATGAGGGAGTGAGGCGCAGGTGTTAACCCTTTGACTGCTGGACTGCACTCAACTGGATGAAATCATAGTGTTAGTCTACATAAAACTTCTGGTTGTATTAATAGCAGAGACAGATTTATTTGAAATAGTTTTTGAAGACTATGAATGCTGGCATTTTGCTTATTTTAACAAAATCTAATAGTGTTACGCTGAATAAAGAGTCCAAATGTATCAAATGCAGCGAAAACGTTAGTTGTATGAACAGAAATGCTTCCAGGCTGCTCTTCATACTATACGACGTTAGGAATATGACGGTTCGAGAAATGAATAAGACAGCAGAGCCGAACCGAGGAATATTTTGGAAGCAAGTGTCGTTAATGAGTAAAGAAAGAAATGTCTACAGGTTCCGGGATGCTTCACGGGATGCTGCATCGAGCAAAAGATGGAGAGATAAACGAAGAATGATCTACAAGGTTTCTTTTAAGTGTATCGCTCTGATAGTCTGTTCCCTAAGGCCCAGCAGTTCGTTCGTTAAAACCCAGAGTCTTGTAACGTGCCACACAC
Source organism: Coenobita brevimanus (assembly GCF_032717465.1). Taxonomy (NCBI): domain Eukaryota; kingdom Metazoa; phylum Arthropoda; class Malacostraca; order Decapoda; family Coenobitidae; genus Coenobita; species Coenobita brevimanus. Next base: position 14,398,686 of record NC_136966.1, read on the forward strand.
CTTGACTTGTCACATAATATAGGCGATTTTTTCGGGGGAAAGGGCTGAGAAAGGTAGTACCCTCGAAATCAGTGAAGCATTTTCTGTGTATTCCTGCTACTTTCAAATGATTTTTCCCAACTTGGAAAAAAAGTTTTGAACTGGAAAGGTTAACTTCATTAGCCCCTTCACCATACAAGGCCTTCCCTGACCCGAATGAAATTGTTTGAATAGCAAAAGCTATTAATTTAAAAGTAAGGAATAGTACGGTACTCAAGGAGTTACTTTCGAAGGAGAAAAGGATAAAGACAAGGTGTTATGAAACGTAAAAAAACCGGTGGTGGAAAGAAAAAAAAAAGATAATATATGCATTTTCTTTCACGGGTACTTAATCTCCAGATACAAAGTAATAAACATAATTTTCCTTTGCAGCAGGATTACTTAAATTTGAAAGGGAAAGGGTGATTTATCGTTCAGACACTACCCTACGCCACACAACTCCCGGCCATAACTGCGATCTTTACACTCAAGAGTGTGATATTCATGTGCTAAAAATAATCCCTAATCCAGCCTTAACATTCCAGACCCCTAATAATCCAGCTCTAACGAGTGTATTTGCTGCAACAGAAGGACGTGTACCAGGCAAAACAGTCAGACCTATTTATGCAAGTGGTAGCCCCTCGAACTTCAGTGACAGAGTTTATTGTTACATCACGCCCTGGCTCCAGGCTAGACAAGGTGTTAGAGGAAAAGGGGAGATAGAAGAGAAATGGCAAGGGCGAAACAAGAGATTTTTTTTTTTCCTTTTTTGCCGTTATAGAAGGTGTTCAGGTAGGCTACCATCATTCACTCAGTTCATGAAATGGTAAGTGAAATGGATTCCTCTGCATTAATATGTAAAAATAATGTTTTATGCTGTTTCACTAGAATGAAAACCTTTCTTCATATACACTCTTTCAGCATTTTCTAAACAAAACAGTATAAGTACTCAAATCTGAAACCATCTGTATATTTATTTATTCCTATGTGTCTTCCCGTCAATCCCTCCCCCCCCCCAAAAAAAAGGAGGGAAGCGAGGAACATAAATGACAAATGAGGCAAGGAACAGCTGTGTGTCCTATGCCCTAATATCCCCCTTACGATATTGGTCATCCCCCACAGTCGTACTCTGCACCGCTCTCGCCTCTGTCCCTGCCACCACTGCCATCCTTACCACAAGTCCTGCCCCTTGCCGACCTTGCCACCACACATGTACCCTTTTCTTGCCGTCACCCCATCCACTACCCCTGATACGACCCTTGCCAACACCATTTGCCTTCTCCTGTCCTTGCCCCCATCCCTGTCCCCACCCTTACCACCATCATTGTCACCATCCATACCACGGTCATTTTCATCACCCTTACCTCCATCTCTGTCAGTCTTCCCCACGTAGCAGACCACCCCAAAACCCTATAGTACCCAAATGAGCGCCGACACTTTCCTCTCTGGGGGCGTCCACATCCAATGACCAGAGAAGGCCAGCTGGAGTTATGAGGTACTTAATGTTCCACACACTCATAATGCCACACCATTACTCTGGTCCACTGTACCTTACCTGTTCAGCCTTTCCTACTGTGTGTGTGTGTGTGTGTGTGTGTGTGTGTGTGTGTGTGTGTGTGTGTGTGTGTGTGTGTGTGTGTGTGTGTGTGTGTGTGTGTGTGTGTGTGTGTGTATGTGTGTGTGTGCGTGCGTGTGCGCGCGCGCTAATCTTGGTTCCTATGATGTGTGTACTTGCTACCCTGGTCGTACTGGTACCCCTTCACGTTGATGACCAGTCTTACGATCATTTCTCTCCCGTAACCAAGATATGTCTCTACGAGCAGGATGAGGGGAACAAGGGTTGTATTTTAGGTGGCATGGCAAGCTTCGTTGCCGATCTCTCGACGAGACTTATTTTTCATATTATACTTTAAATATTTGCTGTATGCTATTTATATAGTTATGTCGATATACTTTTCATCAGTAACAAAGGACAGTCTACTGAGGTATAATGTCTGAAGCACATGGCCAAGGAAGATGTGTTACTATACATGCCTTAGGTTGACCAGGTGGATGAACGAGTCTGTTGTGTCGTCACTCACACTCTGGTAATTAACACAACCCTCAGGCTAAACAGGTGGGTGAACGAGACGCAGTGTAGTCATTCATACTCTGACAGCTAATAATGGACATTTTTTCGTCTTTTCATACAAAAGTGTGATTATTGTAGGGCTGAGATGAACCTGATTTCTATTGTACTTATTAATATCGGGCGAAAATGACTATGGACTTCATACTAAATAATAGCTGAAGTGATTCTGATAATTCCATGATTTACATCTACCTGGATGAAGCTGCACTTTATAATAACAATGTTATTATTTGTGTTACAGCTGACATCAAGCTGTTCCAACTCACCTTTAGGAGTGACGCCCTGCTAAACAAATTTATTCAGCTCCAGAGTGGACGGCATGGATCTAATGGATGCTAAGAAAGAAACGTAGATGACACAAATTAAAATGTTTCTACACATCTATTGAATCAGAAAATATCCCGTAAGCAAAATCAAAGTACAGTAGTGAGTCACACGCGTTTCACTGCTGGGGATCCAAACAGCCTCCATCACGGACCATCGACTCCACTGGCATGAGGTTCCAGTGGGGGCTCAAACTATCGTACAGTACTATGCGCTTCGGTTTCAGTCATGAAGTGGTTTGAGTTTTGCTCAATAAATTTTCTGTTTTCTAGCACAAAAGTAAGAGAGAGAAAGAGAGAGAGCAGTTAATGTTAGCCGTAAAGACTAAGTAGCCTGGGCCCCAAACCCTGTCACTCAAGATGGGGCAGTAGGGATTGTATGATATATAAATTGACAACCGGACGCCCACAGAGCTGCGTATATTTCTTAACCTACTTTCACTTGTTATTGTTAATTACTTCAGTAGTCTAATCATTGATGTTTTATCCTTGCGTCCGCCAGATGAATTATACTAGCTCACCAGTGGGTCTGGCAATGAAGGCTCTTCCCTAAGATCTGCAGTGCGACCCGTATTTGTACTTTGTTGCAGTCGCTAGGTGGTTTTATTCAGCTTTAGGGAGAACTCGTAGTGAAGTGCCTGGAAGCAATGTCCTGATCCCTCCAGTCAGATAAATCTTTAGGATCGTTTTTTACTAGATTTTATTCAGCTTAGTGGCCAATTAACCCCTTCACTCCGACGAAGTATTGTTTAGTATACTCTTGTTATCTCTAGACAGCTTTATTGGGGTTAAGATTTTTTTTTTTTTAATTACTGGGGCAGGCTACTGCCTTCATTAACTCTTTCAGTACCAGGACACCCTCCTAATCAATATACATTCATCAGGCATTGGCAACAATAAAATAGAAAATACACGTCAGATTAAAGGGGTTCAGGCCATTTGGTTTCATTTGGGAACAGAAATCGGCATTATCAAAATTTCAAAATTAATCAAGCCTACACCAGAGCTGCACCACTATGATCCGGTAGGCAATGGGCCGTTCAGTAAGTAGGCCTACTCTTCCAGAAAAATGGCACACGCAGCAACCCTGAAGAGTAATGGGTTGAGGAAGATCTCTCATACTGATGTGATTCCATTAACCCCTTCGGTGGGACAATGCTTATTTTACTTTTGTTATCACCAGCTCAGGGCAGACATCAAATATTGAAGGGGTCAGCAGGCAATCAATGATAACTTCAATGCAATAACTTGGTTATAATTTTTCCTATCCCCATACAATTCACAAGCCTTAAGAAAAGCCCCTTATAGTTAAATGGCCAATTACACCAGTAACTCAACACCTCTCTGGGTCTGGTACGATTGTTAAACCTTTATTTCCTACTTTTAAGGCGCACTTCCCCAGCACACACCCTAAAACTCACTACATAAAAACGGCGACCACAACTGAAGGAAAAAAAGGTTGTCAACTTGTCCACTGGGAAGAAGCATTCATTAATTCATTCCTACTATCCACGATTTTATTCTGCTTAGACTTTTCGACCTTTTTTTTTTTTTTTTTTTTTTTTTTACCCCCTCACTAAAAGAGGTCTCTCCAAAAGATGCACAACTTTGTATGTGGCAAGGAAAAAAAAAAATCATTGGATTTAAGGGATTAGCACTCTGCCCCCGTAATAAAGAATGCAAAGGGTGTTGTTGTCGCAGTTTTTTGTCATGCATAAAACATTTAACTGCCCCTCGAGGTGTTGAACTATGGCAGCTGTTGTGAGTATATAGATAATACTGTAGGTAGGGTTACAAACTTTAAATAATTTCTGCTCTCTCGTATCGTTAGGCAAGGATTTGCAGAAATAGTACAGTTATTTAAGATCTATTAAATATTAACGGTAAAGTGTGTTATTTCTATCCTTTACCATTTTTAGCTCAGTTGATGGCCAGATGTAGTCAAACTTGTTGCTTTCCCCCAAACTTCAAGCTACCTCTGTTCAAGTCCAACTGTTACAGACTTTTTACGATTGGAGGACACCAGTAATCTGATGTATGGATTATAGTGTTTATTCATTTGTTTTTCCCTCCTCTGTTCTGTTATAAAAAAAAAAAAAAAAAGGGTTAATTTGACCAGTAAAACAAGGAGACTTTTCTATCTCATAGCTCATGCCTGTCGAATTTTATGCTGTCACGCCTTGGTTTAAGTAGTGTACATAATCAACTTCAGTCATAAAATAAGACCTTTACCTTAAGTGGACATGCCAAAAGTGTTTATGACGAGTAAAGACCATTAATTTTATTCAAAGATTGGATATTTGCTAGATCTGGTATCGTAAAACCAACGTGGGTTAAGCTTACAAACCTAATAATGAAAGAATAGAAGTATATCATTATACATCACACCCTGAATTTGCTGTCCGTCAGTCAAATGATTGCCGGACACGAGGTGCTTCAATCCCGTAGACATCAGCAACTTTCGGGAAGCCACACCACATATAAGGTCATTAACTGAAGCGTCCTGAAGCTCCCGCATCTTGTGTCTGTACTGGTTTCAGTTTATTCTTTCTAATTACAGGCGATTGTGTGTAGTCTTAGACAGAAGAAGTCAATGAAGATCATTCTTCCAACTTCAAAGTCTCAACAAAGCTATTAAATCATCTGGTGGTTGCAATAATACAATACAAAATACATCATCGTAGTTCCAAGATCTCGTTATCTTATGCAAGTATAGGCTATACATGTCAAGAAGCAGACCAACTCCTTTGATAATTGTTCATGCAGGTACTCAATGACCTTTGGAGATCTTTTTTTTGGGGGGAGGGGGGAATGATGACTGTGTGCAGTGTCAGTCATAAAACTCTTGCACTATATGTATAAATAGACATCGATTCACTGTTACACTTTTTTTTTTTTTTTTTTTTTTTTTTACTGTAAGACATGTTTAATGTTCAAATTGTAATCTCTCTGTTTTCTGATTTTGTATATAACTAGTTCAGTTAAGTTTTGTATGTAAATTGTTCAAATTAATTGTAAGGGATATCATGCTGGAACATTATTTATTAATCTATAGAAACTGGCAACTATGATTCTGTAGTCAATGAATCTGTCTAGCTTCCTCTATCTACAATTTTTTTGAACGTAAGAAGTTTGTTGTATACTGTGAGGGTAAGTCTGACTAATCCCAGCGAGGAAGAGTGAACTCTTGCAACGTTTGACTGCAGAAGTCAGTTAGCATCTGTGCTGTAGGCAGTACTTTTTATCCCTTCCTACGATTACTGATGTCAAATTTCCCATTATGAACAGGTGTTCTTATCCCTCAAAATAATATTTAGTACTCAAATCCTACCTGTCAGATGGTAAAAGCTTGTAGTTTGTGGTTAACAGGGAGAATGAAAAATGCAATTTGAATGGAAAGTTTACTCAGACAATTTTGGTAGGCATAACTCCATTTTGATTTTAAAAAACCAAACATTAAAAATAATTTAGACGCTCATGAGCTAAACATAAAAGCATGGCCCTAATTAACAAAAAGTCATTTTAAAGTAAGGTCCAATGACCAAAAACCTAACATTTAAAAGTAAGGCTGCAGTGAAGAAAAACCTAAACTATTTAACGCAAGACAGCAATGAATGAAACTCTCATTTTGAATGCAGCACACTGAACATGTGTCAGTACAAACGAAGTATTAAAAAGTTGCAGCATCATGCAAAGCGGGAAGGTCCAGCATTGAGTGCAGCCTGAATGATACACTCCGGGACATCTGGTGGTGCCAACTCATTGCTAGTAGGATTCAGTGGGGATAAGAGTTAAGAAAATGCTAGATATTTAGTATGGAGAAAAACCGTGTCTAAGAGATTCAGAATGAAGAAGAGTACAGTGCCCTGACAACTTTCATCCAGATAAAATATTAACTACAAAAATTAAAAACAGAAAGTCTGAAGTTCATTTAAGAAATTCAGTATTGTTAAGTGGAACGAATGTGTTTTAAAAATTCAAAATGGGCAAACGTTCAGTTCTGCTAGTATGAATTTCAGTATAAATAAAAGGCATCTGGAAAGAAACAAAATCGAATTTAAAAGTCTATCTATCTATCTATTGCCAGACGCCTCAATCCCGTTTGGGGTGGCCACAAACAAATCGCCTCCAAGTCGCCCTGTCCCCCGCATGGTGTTTTTCATTTACTGTATATTCTCATACACCTGTATTCAGCTTAGACTCTGAACTATAGAGTTATTTATAATCATTTATAAACTGACTCCCTGATTACAAATTATCTCCCAAAGCTAAAAAGCTGTAGGTGACGAATAATTCTGTAAACTATCACTGGACTGAAGAAGTTATGTTTAAATAGGGCCAATCCTTTACAAGACTGCATGTGTAAATAGTTTTATATCAGTGGCAGTTAGCACTAGTCATGTTAAGCATCTGAACTATCATTTAATTTATAAACAAGAGTTTCCTGGGAAACAAAAACCTCATGAAATGGTAACAATTGTTATATTCGTCATTCATAATAATGTTTTAATCTTAACGCCGTGAATCAGGGGACAGTTTTGTGGCTTATGCCTCCTGCCCTCAGAATTTGTCAGCTTATGAGACATGGACAGGTCAGGTTAACCTTTGTTAAGCCTCATAATATAAGAAGAAGGCCGTTTACAAAAATTTCACAGGGTTCAAAGGGTTTAGCCCCCACACATGCATTGTACAAGCTACGGATGACGTCTGTAAGGCCTACCAGGTCCGGGGTCTTCCATAAGTCCATCGGGAGAGATACCAGGGACATCCGTAGCCAACCGTAGGCATCCGTGATCATGCTTCATCAACCGTAGAAATGTGAAACATGTTTGATATTTCCTATGGTGAGCTATAGTAAATTTTCTACCATAGGACCACCGTATCCAACCGTCGTTAACTGTAGGCCATCGTAGATCTTCTGGGGTTTTCCGTTGACAATACAGATATATTGTAAATACATGTAAACTGTGAAATATTGCTGATTTCGTCTGCTGCATGTGAGTTTTTTTTTTTTTTTTTTTTTTTTTTTTTTTTTTAGAAATGCATGTTTGATAAATTGTTCAAACTTTTAACTTTACTTCCGTGTTGTTCAGACTTGATATAAATGTTTTTTTACCTTTCAGTTTTTTGTCTTGCTGCCATGGGATGCTTCCTGTAGGTGAATTTGCGTATAGCTTGGCAATTCTTGTGGCATTCCTGATGATACCGGTACCCAAATCGACGAGGTTGCCATTGTCACTCCATGAACCAGGAACCACCTCATGTGTCACTGAGTCTTCTTGATCAATCATGGTACTGTGATGTGTTAGGTACCTCAGCTGCATCATGTTGTGGAGGCAGCAGCAAGCCAACACAGTGGCCTCCACTTTCTTTGGAGACTGGCATAGTGGTCAGCAGACAACAAAACCTGAAGAAATACATGCATTTTGTGAGTTTGTTGCATGCAAAAATATGTTGAGAATATGGCAGAAATGTTGAAATGCTGAAATGTTTACTCACTATAAATACCTGGCTGCCAAAATGCCAAAGGCATTCTCGACAACATGTCTGGCTCTTGATACCCATTGTTGCACCGTAAGCATCCGTACAGACCGTGGGTAAATCATAGGTTCACCGTGACTCCTGTACTTTGCCGTGATCATCCGTGGCGCGACCGTCATCTTCCGCCATCAACTGTAGCCTTTCCGGGGACGACAATGAGCTCTTCCATCACCTGTAGCGTTACCTTGGTGTTCCGTAGGTCCACCGTAACTCCACCGTCGTTAACTGTAGGTTAATTGCAGAGGCACCATAGCGGATGATGTCACAGTGTCATGCTCCCAAAGATGACCACGGATGGCCACGGAACGATAAATTTTCGGTACCGGCGTCATCTGTAGGCTAGTGTGTACCGTGTATGTGTGAATGGGATTTAAGAGTGGCTACGATGAAAAGTGCCCTTGCAGTGAAAACCTGCTCTAGCCATTGCCACACCCATTTATTAAAGAAGACGAAAACAAGAAAGGCAAAGACCCATGCTAACAGACCCAACATGACACAGAACAATTGCAAGTAGTACCCACAGCACAATCACAGGTCATCTAGCCAGCAGATGAAATAAGCCTCATCTGGAAGTTGCATCACACTCCACAATAGGAAACCCACCGACCCGCACTTCCACTTTTCGTCACATTTTTCAATTATATCATTCTCAAGGTATATATGATTACACCTAGTAAGGGGGAAATAGTCATTGTTGAAAATAAGATCGTTGATATTAACGAACAAGTTATGAATTAAAAGTTAAAAGTACGTACATTACACTAAGTGAATAACTGAAAAAATATTGAGCTAATACCCCATTTAACTCCACTGCTATGATGTAAGCTGAAACGAGGACAGAACTAACGGTAGACATTTAATTATTTTGCATAATTAATAATATATTACTATCCAATGCTTCACTTCATATATCCATCACAGGGATGATAGACTGACTTACAGTACATCAGTCAGGACTATAATAATGTCCCCCTCACATAATGCTGTACCCCCCCCCCCCACACACACAGAAGGCATCACTACAGTAGAAAGAGCAGTTGTATTTTAATGAAACTTGCTAGGTAAAAGAAGGTGGGATGGCTTTCTTCAGTGGCCCTTGGTGTCGTGACTTTCAGTTAAAAATTAACATCATTCATGCCATTATAGAAGCAAATTTGTGTGGCCCATATAATTGATAAAATGAAATGTCTCAAGTGTAAAATAATTCTGTACAGCAACACACGTTTACCTACTAACCCCTGTTTATTTTCTACTCTTGCAAGCTAGAAAAGCGAATGATTACATTTTATATAACGATAATAATATAACAATAGACCTAAATTATTTGGCATAAATTTAACAACAAACAATCAAGACACAAAAGAAAAACACTGTAGTAGTCTCAGTAATATGTATGGACACAAGAAGAGAGAGTAATTAGATAGCCAGTGGATAATTATGTCGCAGCCTTCGCCTCTGTGGACCAGCCCGTGGGCTGACCTGTGCGAATCTTGTACAGGGCCTGTGTTTATAAAGGATCCTAACCAATAGTGGATCATAAACAATAAACACTGTTAATCAGAGGAGTCCCCCACCACCCCAACCCCACTTCCCAAAAAGCACCTGAAGTCCCGGGACCCATATTTATCAATGCTTCTAACCAACAGAGGACTCTATTCAATATACACTAGCTCTTCAAATACGAGATGCCGTATTTATAAACGTTCTAATTTTTACTATTAACAAGTCCCCAATCCCCAGAAGAGTAAACCCTTATGAGAAATAATATTGTTTGGTCATATTTTTCTGCTTAAGAGTTCATCATGCCTCCGCTTCCGGCCACCTGTGGTGGAGGAGACACTATAATTATGACTGATTTGTCCAACCGGTATCCGTGGGTCCGTGAGTCCGTTACACTCTTGTGAGCGCGAAATCTCGAGATCCCATTGGCGGACTTCCACCAAATTTTTGTCAGTGATACGATATGAAGGGTTGATGAACTTCTTAGGTGAGCATGGTCATTCGACTTAGTTTATTTGTGGGCGTGATATCTCCAGAATCCCTCAAAAGATTTCGACCAAACTTTTTTCAATGATACAGTATGATGAGACGATGAACTGATTAGATAAGCAAGGTCAAGGGCTCAAAGGTCAAGGTCATATGGATTTGAGCGCGATATCTCCTGAACCCCTAGACGGATTTCTTTTGTCAGTGATACTGTATGAATGGTCGATGAACTACTTAGATCTCCAAGGTCAAAGGGTCAAAAGTTATGGTCATATGAGGCCGACTTAGTATATCCTTAATCTCATTTCAACTCACAATGAACCCTTTCGCGGAAGCTGTATGGCGAGTCCGTGCGAAAGGCTTGACGGAGTCACACAAAGCAACACTGTGTCAACATCTCTGGACCCAAGTTCTCGGCGTTTCATTTATCCTTTGCTGTGAAGTGTTTGATTGCTGAATGTGGTGAAGAACCATATAATTTTTTCGTCTTTCTTCCTCTCCATTTTACTGTTTAAAAATTTAGGACAGTATTTCATAGTATGGTACTCTCATATTCCTCTGCAGCCTGTCCTTTACAAACGGCATTTTTATTGTTATGGTGTTCTTTATGTTGTGAATGAAGCACTTCCCAGCAAACTGTTTACAAATAATTAAAATAGTTTACCCGTGAATTACTTTATTCTGTACTGAAATTTATGATCTAAATGTGCATTTGTTTCTTAATATCGTAAATGAAATTTAGTTCAGTAAGTTTTTGTCCATGTTATACTTAATCGGTGAGTTTTATCAGCTGAATTCATTTCCGGCGATTTTTATTTCTCTGGTGACTAAGTAGGTGAGAGTTTATCCGGTGGGTTAATGTCCGATGGGAAGTATGGCCGGTGATTTTTTTTTTTCTTTTCCCCAGTGAGCTTTTTCCGGTGAGACTGCCTGTTGATTTTTTTTTTTTTTTAGTGAGTTTTTGTTATTCCCCAAGCAGCAACAAAACTATTAGTTCTTTTGAGATTGTTTGTTCTGTTATAAATAACGTAACCCTTCTATGAGTCAAAGAAAAGGATAGCAAAGCAGACAGGCTCCTGATGTTTGTATTTTTTTTCTTTCTCCCCCACTCCCAACCCCGTCACGACGTGTTGTATGTTGGTAAGCAGCGGAATAAATCACAGAAGCAAAATATTTCCTCATCTGTTATAAATCAGTAAAACAGGAGGTGTCTGCATAATGGTGGAGGAGGGGTGAAAGACGTGGCAAGGGGAAGGAAGGATAGTGGTGAGAGAGAGAGGAAAGAAGGAAGTGAGGTAACGGTTAGGGGTGAGGGAAGGGCAGGGCTGAAAGAGAGGGGGGGATAAGGAGCATGGAATGGAGAGAGAGAGAGAGAGAGAGAGAGAGAGAGGTAGTAGGAGTTGAGGGAGACAGGTTTGAGGAGGGGGTGAGGGTGGGTTAGGGAAAGGGATTGAAAGGGAGAGGGGAGTGGAGGAAAAGTCACAGAGAGATGAAAGGGAGGGAGACACGGAAGGATGAAAGAGTAAGATGAGAGGCAAGAAAAGAAGAGAAGTGAGGGAAGAGGAGGGGGTAAAAAGGAAGAAAGGGGGGGGGACAAAGATAGGGAAAGGGAATGTGGAGAAACTGAAATAGGCGTGCTGGAACTCAAACAGAAAGGAAAGGATGAAGAAAGAAAGGAAGATCGGGGGTGAGAGTGAGGGATGGAGGAGAGAAATATTGGATATGGCCTCACATTACCCTTGCCCCCCCACCTCCACTCAAGAAACAGCACGAGAGAAGACAGTGGGTGAAGATGAAGAGAGTTAAAGAAAAAAGAAAGAAAAAGAAGGAAGATGAAGGGGAAGGAAGGAGAGAGATAATGAAAGGTTGGGTTGTGGGGTAGAGGTGAGGTGGTATATAGACTTCCTCCCCTAGGCCAGTTGCTGAAGAAACACACACACACACACACACACACACACACATAGAGGGAGAGGGAAGAAGAGTCGGTAGGGGAACAGAAAGAATAGGAAGAAAAGGGAAGGTAAAAGGACGAGAAGAAAGAAAGACGGTGTGAGGGGTAGGAATGAGAGAGGAGGATAGGGTGAGGATAGTGTATGAAAGAAGAAAAGAGGATGGGAGTGAGTTACCATACACCAACTCCCCATCCTCACACTGGAAAAGAAACAGCCACAGGAGTGAGGTGTAGTGAGGTGTAACTGACTGAGATGAAAAATCCAAAGAGAGAGAAAGTAAGAGGAAGAGAGAGAGAGGGGGGGGGGAAGGTAGGAAGAAGAGAGGAAATAAAGAAAGGAGCAAGAACAGGTGGTGGCGTTGTGGCACGTGTGTTTCTTGTCGCATACCTGGTCCACCCTTGCTTCTGGCTAAGTGACCATAATATGGAATGATGAGCGTGAAGTTGTTTTCAGTGACACACACACACACACACACACACACACACACCTCTGCACCAGTGTCAGCAATAGCCTATTTCAAGAAGCAACGCCTAACTTTTTCAGTAATGGAGTCCCGTCTTTAGCCAAATAACAAAAATAATAGTAATAATAATAATAATAATAATAATAATAATAATAATAATGATGATAACAATAATAATAACAATGTTCTCGTGAACAGCATTAGGCTACCCCATTGCAACGACATTGACTTTCCTGTGCTTTTTATAGTATGTGAATGTGTGAATAAGAGAGGTGTGGATTTTATCAAAGCTAAATTACTAACATAAGAAGGAAATGGACGAACTTTTTTTTCTTTTTAAGTGCAGGACCAACTCTAGGAATGACTGTCCGTCTGTCTCTCAGTAACCGTTTCGGATATGAGGTGCTTCGCTCCTGTTAAATTTAGCGACCTTAGCGAAACCACTCCACACCACACCATACCACACCATGGACATTGTTCGTAGTGCTCTGAAGTTCCAGCATCAATTACCATTGTATCTGATCAACCTCTACCAGACGAATTGGTCTCTGTTCCACAGGTATCATGAATTTAATGTGTGTGTGTGTGTGTGTGTGTGTGTGTGTGTGTGTGTGTGTGTGTGTGTGTGTATCTGTCTGTCTGTCTGTCTGCCTATCTGTCTATCTGTGTGTGTGTGTGTGTGTGTGTGTGTGTGTGTGTGTGTGTGTGTGTGTGTGTGTATTGAGAGAGAAAAAAAAATTCTAAGGTATGAATGATGAGTGAAAAGACATGTGGCAAATTTGATTTGCCACTGTGTTGGCAGCTCTCTTAATTTTTTTTTTTTTATCTCCTTTTCCTGTCTCTGGATCCCTCCCAACCCTTTTATTAGCGGAAAATAAGGTTTAGAGAGACTAATGATTATTTCAAACATTTCTTACGACCAGTTACACCTTTAGAGTATCACTGCTCAGCTTTCAAGCCTACACAAAGCCTACTGAAGAACATGGTTAAGAAAAATCGAGGGGAAAATATATGTAACACAGACATTACTGACTGAGCCTGACCACGAAGCAGCAATTAGGAATATATATTGGAAACACATTACAAGCAGAATGTGCAACGTTGTGTAAACCCCATTTATTTTCTTTTTATAAAACTGACAACCACGTAAAGAGCCTGTATTCTTTCAATAGTGTATAAAGGGGTTAACCTACTTATCTTGGCCAACATACTTGGGCACAGACAATCATTAGGGGAGGTGAGATAAGGCAGCATGATATGACGTGAGGTGAGATGGAATTTGGTGAGGTGTTGTAAGGTAAGGTGAGTGGGCTGAGGGAAGGCGGAGTGAGGTGAGATGAAGTGAATGAGGTGAGGTGAGTAGAGGCGAAGTGGCAAGGTGAAAGTGAGGTGAAATGGGGTCGTAAGATGCAGTATGGTGAGCTAAGGCGAAGTGAAAGCGAAATGAGATAAAATGATGTGAGATGAGGCGACCTAAGGTAAGGGAAAGTGAAGTGAGGCGAAGTAAGGTCAACTGAGGTCAGGTAAGGTCACTTAGACGTGACCACTGATCTGGAGGGCTCAGTGCGGGGCGTCAGGGCGTCAATTACCACCAGTGTTACCAAACAACCATCAAATGACTGTTGCCAGATTCTGAGGGGCTGAAGCTTGTACACGGAATGGCCTCGGATAACATGTTATGCAGAAGTATTGTAGAGGTGGTGTAAAAATGGTATAAAAGTGGTACAATAGCTGTTGAAATGACCAAGAAAAGTTTTCTCGTCAGCTTAGGATTTTGAAAGAATAAAAAATAAGATGAGACAGCGAATACCAATGACGTCACCACAGTGAATGGGTCAATAGAGGAACCCATAGATAAAATATTGTTGTTGTGGCCTCAGGACCATATGAAACGTGAACCCCGGTAGATTGCAGTTTAAGCTGCCTCACTTCTTCAGTCCTTCTTTCAGGGGATAAGGAAGTAGTTGTGGGACGTTTGTATAACCAAGCAGTTGAGCTGCCCGTTATCTCGATACAACCATGTGAAAAAAGTCCCTCTCCAGTACCACATAAAAAATAAAAAATAAAATACTATGTGATTCTATTAGCGTATCCTGAACTATTTAAATGGAAGAATTATTTCTATGGCTGGAGAAGCTACTCACCTCAAGAAGGGTATTAGAGAGAGACACCTTCATGTTGTGGGACTGCTATAACTGGGAGCCTCTTCTACCCGGTTAAACAGACCTTCCTCATTTTCTTCCCTATCCACCGAAAGGGCCGCAGAAGAAAAACAACTTCACGGTGTTCACGTTCAGATGAACCTGAGGCCAAGACAACAACAATAACAATAACCTGAAGAAGGTCCAAATCGGACCGAAACTGTTCTATCTCCAAATAGCATTTTCCAAATGTGGGTACATATTTTTCACAGAAGCAAACAGAAATAAGGTGATCAAATATTAAAGGGCAGTACATATAGAGGAAATTAATTACTGCAAATCCCTTTGACTAAGAACGAGTACGTCCAATGGCCCCGGGTGAGATGAAAACTAATAGAATGACACCTAATAACCCAGTAAATCCGAAGACGTATTTTTAGTTTATTATTGCTAGCCTTACAGAGCTTGTAAATTTCAGCCAAACTGTTGGAAGTGAAGGGGTTAGAATAATTTACTCTTTCACAACCTGACTTTCTCTGCCGAAGCTTTACAGAATCATCTGCAGCTATATAAATAAAACAAAATCGCAAGACTGAAGGCGTTAGCCGTGCCTATTGCCAGACGTCCAGTCCCAGAAATTACTCAGGATAGTTGATAAAAAATGCTTCCAAGCTACTGTATCGCCACTTTTCTCAGCACTTGACGAGTCGCGGACATCAGTACCGATTCACTTCATTAAGGCATATAATGAGACAGTGAGCAATAGCATTTGAAACTCAGTGATGTGATCTCGATATTATGGAGTGTCTCATTTCTTCGACCATTAAGTGGAGCGAAATTGTTCTTCACAACTGTAAATGTATGTAAACACAGGAATGAAGAAGCACTAAAACTGTATATAAATTAAAGAACAAACCAGGATGTAAGAAGCAAAGGCGGAAGGAATATAATTATAGCAACGAAAGAGAATGATAAAAATAGCAGGTAAATTTTTAGTCATCATCATCATCATCATCATAGCAATCATCATCATTCAGTCATTGAAAACCTCAGTTCCTGTTATTATAAATTAGTATTATTATTTTTTTTTTGCTGTCTACAAAAAAATTAAAATAAATGATTAGTTAATAACAACATAACACACTACCCTTGTGAAATGAATGAAAAAAAGATTAGTAAATAACGTAACACACTACTCAACGAAAATTCAGCGCATTATCCAGTCTTCATCTCAATAATGTATAAGAAGTTGGCGTGTTTCAGGATAACAGGG
The DNA here is from genome assembly GCF_032717465.1 of Coenobita brevimanus. Classification (NCBI taxonomy): domain Eukaryota; kingdom Metazoa; phylum Arthropoda; class Malacostraca; order Decapoda; family Coenobitidae; genus Coenobita; species Coenobita brevimanus. The sequence goes on from NC_136966.1 coordinate 14,414,514, forward strand.
GTACGGTAGTTTTTCCCCAGTTATTGTGAGCCGAGTTTTGAACAGCGTATAATTGAGTTCTGAAAGAGCTTCGGCGAATTGGCCCTTCCGGGAAGTCTTCTGGGATCCTACGTGGACTGGGGGTTAGAATAGTTACTATGTAGGAGGTTCTACGACAGCTCATGTAACTCTCTCTCTCTCTCTCTCTCTCTCTCTCTCTCTCTCTCTCTCTCTCTCTCATACACACGCACATGCACAAATACATTTACCAATGCCAAAGCACACTCAAACCTCATACAGCCACATCTCACACACACATGAATCTCACACCGCCAAACTGTATGCTGCCACATCTCACGCTTCACCTGCCACTGACTCACCACATACACTGCCACACCCATGAGGAAATGTGAGTTATCCCAGTGTGACTGGGATAACTCATATTTCCACACGACACAATGTCACACCTTTCATATCCTCACTGTACACTGTCAACCTCAGAAGCTGCGATACCTTAAACTGCCGCATCATACAGTGAGACACCTTGTTGTGACACACCCAATACAAACACATTGCACAGTAACATCTCACAATACCATACTTCACACATGTACCAACACTACAAGTTCCACAGCACAGCACACACACACACACACACACACACACACACACACACACACACACACACAGTGAAACCTCGCACACATCTACACCTCACACTGTCACATCTTATGCACACAACACACTGCTATCATCACACAATTCACACGGCCACAACACACACTGTTACATCATCCATCTAGTACTGCAGAGATTATTCACACACGCTGTAAATAATGTGCACGAGGAATAAATTAATGCCTTCCACATGATAAGGCTAAACTAGCATGATTATGAGAGTGCTTAAAAGTGAGGTGGTTGGAAGGAGAGCAAGATGCATAACTTGATGGAGGTATTAAGAAAGAAATATATCGACGGAGGATAGTGTATCGTGTGGCAGATAGTCGTTTCATGTGATAAAAAATGCCTTGTGATCATTCTGGCAGTAAAGAGCTTAGAACTAAACCCTATCAACTGTTCGAGGGTCATTAAAGGAGACAATACATTATTACAAAGTTTATCTTCCTCTAGAATATGACATGCAACAGTCGAATTTACATCCAGGTTCCCTCTTGTTCTGCTGGCTGAACAGTAATATAGTGAAAACAAACTTTGTCTTAGAGTCTATTCTGCTCGGGAATGGAACTTGGGGTTTTACGGTTGCGAGGTGAGAGTACTAACCATTACATCACCCTCTGCCCCACCAATATATGAGCTCCTGAGTTATGGCGTCAAGGAACAAATATAAAGACAAATAGGTTGATAGAAAATAATGTAAAATTTTAGAAAGATAAAAGGAGTCCAGAACGAAAAAAAAGATAATAAAGAAGAATAGAGACATTTACAGGTAGGAACAGATCAACAGAGAGGTACAGAAATGTTGATAAATTAATATAAAATTACCCATACAGGATGTTCTGTGAGATATGTGAAAAACACCAGGTTATTCGTTGACCAATATTTAGTAAAAATCATATGTGCGCAACTCTCAGCCGTTACGGAACCACGACAATTGACTGCCTTGTGAGTGGACCATGAGCGAGGTCATTTTCACCTACAAGGTCATCAGTAACTGTATCTCCATTTCATTTGGGTACATTGACATTACATTTGAGCGGTAGAAAAATATTTCAGTTTGGCGTCACATTAAGCTTGATTTGGGCGCTGAATTAAAATAGAGTAATGGGCGCCGAATTAAGATAGATGATATTAAAACCTTCTCTAATGAACTAGAATGAGTCATAACCATTTTGAATAATCCTTTGCATATGAATAATTCAGGTTAGGTTCTGGTAGATTTGGCAAAGTTATGTTATGGTAGTAACGACATGTTGGCGCCCAAATGAAGCTGTATAGTGGTGCCCAAATGAAATCATAGCAAATTGGAACTGTCATCCAGATGAAATGAGGCCAGCTTCATAACGGCTGAGAGTTGTGCCCAAGTTGGTGTAGAATTTAGTACACAAAATTAGCTATAGAATTACCACCAAAAGCTTCTCACATCTGGCTGCACACTCTGTACATAGGTATACAGATTCAAAAACTGGTACACTTCCTGCCACGTGAAAATTGAACATTCACGTTTTTGCTGAAAAAAAAAAGAAAAAAAAAAAGAAAAATGAAATGCTAGGGAGAATCCGATTCTGAGAAAGTGAAAGTGAAGGATCGTGCCGGCAAAGTGACCTGGTGGAAGAAGGAGACGAAGACGAGAACGAGTTCGAAGGATAAAGTGAATAGGAAGAATGGAAAGTTACTAGAGAAGAGGCAGAGAAGAGATGATGATGATGGGAGAATGAGGAAAGGATGGCCAAAACAAGTTGATAGAATAATGTAGCACGAGTACCTACAAGGAGAGAAAAAGGAGAGGAAGGCCGAGAATGAGATAGAGGCACTACTTTAAGAACACCTGCTCTAGAAGAATGCTGTGTGTAAGTTAATGTGAGAGGAACCAAAGTTGAAAATACACATAAATAAAAGAAGGATGCATTTGGGAAGTTTGGCCGCACACAAGGATTGCATTGTTCCATTATTTTACGCTCTCGCATTCATTTATTAAGGACACTCAGAGATGCTGATGATGGTAATAATATTGATGTGAACTATGTTCCACATTTAGGGGAGAGAGAGAGAGAGAGAGAGAGAGAGAGAGACACACACACACACACACACACACACACACACACACACACACACACACACACACACACACACAACCACACAAAGAAAACCTTGCCGATTTTTACTGACTCTCTCTGTCTCTCTTTTTCTCAAACAAACACACACACACACACACACACACACACACACACACACACACACACACCGATATTCGTTTCATACGGGTTACTTGGGGCCATATATAAGAACAATAGGTCATCAAATAATTATGAGCATATACTGTACTTATAAGTTCCCCCTATCCCTTACCCATCTCCCCCTCCCGCCCTCCCTATCGGTCTTTTTCATTCATTGTCAACCCCCCCCCTCTCTCTCTCTCTCTCTCTCTCAATGTCTTAAGAGACGGTGATCATAGTTTATGTGGAGAGATAAGGCTCAGGGAGCGTCAAGGGGAAGACAGATTAGAGAGAGAGAGAGAGAGAGAGAGAGAGAGAGAGAGGGTGAGGGAGAGAGAGAGAGAGAGAGAGAGAGGGAGAGAGAGAGAGAGAGAGAGAGAGAGAGAGAGAGAGAGAGAGAGAGGAGCTATATTGACTACATATAGAGTGGTGAGCCAAATGAAAGCGTGCACAGAGACCTATATTAGTATAAAGAAATTACTGTATATGGAGAGAGATCAAGAACATAGACAAAAAGCAAGGGAGATTGAAAGAAATAATTATCTAGACTCACTGAAGAGAGAATGAAAGCTAGAGGAAAAGTACGTAGCTGACAGGAAATTCCCCCCCAAAATGTTGCAAATGGTATAACAACAAACATTTTCCACGACCATGATATCCATCCGTCCATTGACAAATCCAGGTCGTCATTTCAGATGTAGACGCAACAGGCTGGGAAAAAAGCAACCTTGTCCAAGTGTTTCGTGATCGGTCTGGGACTGGAACCTGAAATAACTTGGTTGTAGGTCACCATCACTACAGGAATATATATATATATATATATATATATATATATATATATATATATATATATATATATATATATATATATATATATATCCATCCAGCCATCATCCAATCCTACATTGCCCCCCATGAGGAGCGTAGGAGCCCGGGGCTAAGCAGTTGGTCCCGACATTTAAGATGAGAGTGACCAGCCTCACTCATCCCTGAGTGGCATTACATGAGCAATCAACCCCAACCAGCCCTTGGATATAAACCTTCACCGGCTCAATCCGATTGGAGCGCAATAATTACTCACTAAACCACCAGGCGCCAAAATTTGGTTATATGGTTACCACCCAGCGTAGTAAATGGTTTCCTAGTGTACAGGAAACCATTTGGCTTGTCACTCAGTGTAGAGTCACCCACAGGCAGAAGGAAGAGGAAAGAATGAAGGAAAGAAAGACAGAAGAGGGAGTGCAAAGTTACCCGTAGGCAGAAGGACAAGGAAAGACTGAAGTAAAGGAAGACAGAAGAGGATGGAAGGAAAGAAGGATAGAGGAGAGGAAAGGGCAAACACCCGACAGCAGCGCTACATCGAGTGAGTGGATGGGGAGCGCCCCCACCTACCATATATATATATATATATATATATATATTACCATCATCATCATCAGCCGTTGAGGTCCACTGCAGGACCGGCCTATCTCTACCGAAGCAGGGACGATACAACCAATGTATCTCTATCCAGTGGCTTAGGCTGTGTTGTAGAGACTGTATGTAGGGCGAGAAGTGCTTGTGAGGGAGATTGTAGTCTTGCAGTGGCTTTGGATGTGTGAGTAGTCTGTGAACCAAGTGCAATCGGCCCGCCTTAAGCCGACTGGGTGCAGACATACTAGTATGCGACACTGGTTCAACCACAGCACCCCTTATGTCCGCCAAAGCGGTCAGTGGCTCTGTGAACACTTCCCAAAGTTTTTACAACTCTGGCGGGAGGCGGACCCGCGTCCACCAGCGTGCGAGACGCACACTCTACCACAGTACCACATAATGACTAGTCGCATTTTACCCATTTAGAGGTGCTGGGATCGCAGGCCAGATAGGCTACTGTAGGTCTGTAAATTTAAATGTATATGGTCTGCCTCCATTAACTTACCGGGGATGGAACCTATGGAAGGCCGCCACTCTAACTGGGGCGTTGTAACACTAGAGTGCGGTACATAATAATGTATTACTGTGGAGACAAGGGTGGGGAGAGAGGGCACAGGAAGGGAGAGAAGGAAATAATTATGAGGTTATGAGGAAAAGATAGGTCAGGTAGGGGGTACGATTGTAAGTACTATAGCACACACACACACACACACACACACACACACACACACACACACACACACACACACACACACACATTCAGTTTTTAACTGAAGTGGAATACAGGCTGAAGTTATTCTTCTCATGCAGTCCAACATCCTCATTTTGAGGGATAAGGAGGGAAGTGAAGGACGATTTTACGACCAGACAGCGGAGCCACCCAGTCACATCGGTGCTACCACGTGAAGGTGTCCCTCTCCAGTACATGTGTATATCGTGTATAGGAAACTGCGTATGGGACCTGAATGTAGGACAAAATATTTTTTTGTTTATGTATCGTACAATTTTCGTCCAGTGAACATTTTCACAGCCCGGTGTCTCCCCTAAATGAAAGGAACTGGTATGTAACCAGCAGGAAAAAAAAATTTTCGTCCTGTTGAGAATTTTTTTTTTTTTTTTTTGTACCAGTTCTATTGAAGCTTTTCTCATGTACCTGCTACACTTAGCCACCTCAGTCGGATGACGTATCTTCTACGCTGTTATTGACCTACTTTCTATATTATTCTTGCTATCTGCACACGACTTTCACTCTTTTTAAGGGAGACGTCTGGTAATTAGCAGTTGTGAAAGCTGCATCCAAACCCTCGAGCTCGATGTCAGTCGTAAGCTTTAAAGATCGACGGGAAATAACCAAAAACATAAATTATATTAAAGCAATACATATATAATGAGCTTTAAAAGTTCAAGCTAATGTTTATAACATCATCTCATAGAAAGATTACTGAAGATCATTCAGTTAACATCTCCCTCACCCAGACATCCAAAACAACCCTTGTACCGAAACTCTTGACCAAACCTACGACTTCAACTTCACCTGTTCATTATTGATAAGTTAAACTGCTCACGTAATGCCACTCAGGGATGAGTGAGGTTGGTCACTCTCATCTTAAATATCAGGACCAACTGCCTAGCCCCGGGGTCCTACGCTCCTCATGGGGCAACGTAGGATTGGATGATGGATGGATGGATGGATAAACACATTCATACACACAAAACACAGTCTTGCCATGCACACGTTGAAATGATTCTCTGTCCGTCTGTCTGTCTGTCTGTCTGTCTGTCTCTCTCTCTCTCTCTCTCTCTCTCTCTCTCTTGGATAGGTGTCAGTGATTTATGTAGGCCGGATGCATCTCTCTCTCTCTCTCTCTCTCTCTCTCTCTCTCTCTCGTAGGATGTATACTTTGGCTCCAATCTCTTGTCATCTTGTAGGTGTCATAAGGTTCACGATGAGAGAGAGAGAGAGAGAGAGAGAGAGAGTTTCTAGGATACAACACTAGACTTTACAATTCTTTCTAGGTGGTCCGACCTTGATGTTGATTGAAAAACTCTGTTTAAAAAAGCTTATGGAAAAAAAAATACATCAGAGAGAGAGAGAGAGAGAGAGAGAGAGAATTAATATGATAGGTGAGACATATGAGAGAATTGTGAGAGTTTATATAAAGGGGAAGACATAAAGGGAAAAAATCAAGACATGGTGTAATGAAAGACAGACAGACAGAGACACACAGACAGACAGACAGACAGTGGGTGGGAGGAGTTAGGGTATGAGAGAGGGAAAGGTAGGAATATATGTAAGAATTATGTGAAATCTGTACATCAGTAGCAGAGATGAAAAGAAAGAAGGAAATATGAGACCTAAACTAAAAAATAATTGTTTTAGAGAAATATCCGAGATCATAAAGGAAACAGAGTATGATTACGCAAAATACTCTGTGGGTGATTTCTCCTGTGTTTTGTGAACCACTCAGCTTTATCAATGTTTCTTCTACGTCATTCATTTCCTTCCTACTGCCACTACCACATCCACGCCCACATCAGCAGACTGAGCCGTCCCACAACACAATACATATCATCACTGGTGTGTCTGGTGAAGTGCTGTATACTGACCACCTTGTATAACAGTAATATAGAAATGTATGTGGCCGATTTTACTGGGAATGCATGCTGTTTGATAATTCTCTCATGTTGATGCTTCCTCTCATTCTTCCCACCTCGTACCAGTTTCACTGTGGTTGAAATTAAGCGTGATGATAATGATGATGATGATGAAATGCGAAAAAAAATGAGCAACACGAAGACTCATGAAAACGAAGAGAGAGGTAAAACTATATGTAAGTACTCGCATAAACGAAAGAAGAATTGAAAGGAGAGACATGATAAAATAGTCAATTGTGAAAAGCCAGAAGAAAGAGACAGTATAAATTGGCGTAACTTAAATAAAACAAATGAGAAACAAAACTAAGAGCTAAATATTCCCAGTTTCACTTTACGCACAGATAAGCGATAGGCGTATCTGAAAAACCAGTCTACGAAGGTCCAGTTCCGCTAGAGTGGCGCGATAGTGGTTGGTAGAATGCTGGTAGGGATTGTGGTAGTGGTTGTGGTGATGGTGGTAGGTGTGGTAGTGATGATGTTGGTGGTGGTGGCTGTAGTGGTTGTGGTGATAGTACGTGTGGTACAGTAGTGTTGGTGGTGATGGTGGTGGTTGTAGTAGGAGTGATGGTGGTGGTGGTGGTGGTTTTAGTATTAGTAGTAGTGGACGTGGTTGTGATTGTAGGAGTGGTGGTGGTTGTGGCTGTAGTAGCAGTAGCAGTAGTGGTTGTGGATATGGCTTAGTTGTAATGGTGGTATTTGTGGTTGTAGAAATACTGGTGGTGGTTGTTGCCGTTGAAGTGGTGGTTGTGGCTGTAGTAGTAGTGGTGGTGGTGGTGGTGGTGGTGGTGACTGGAGTCGATTAGTTCAAGCTAAGCTGGTGGTGGTGGCAGAGGTGGGAATGGAAGTTCATAGATATGGTGGCGGTCGTGGTGGTGGTAGTGGTGTTAGTGATGGTGGCAGTGGCTGACGTGGTGGTAGTCATGGAAATTGTGGTAACTTTGGTGGTGGTAGTAGTTGTTGCGGAACTGGTTGTTGGTTGTACTGGTAGTCTTGATGGAGCGTTCGTAATTAAGGTGGTGGTAGAGGTTGTGGTAGTGTTTGTGGCAGTGGTGTGGTGGTAGCGGTAGTGGTGGTTGCGTTAGTGATGACAGTATTAATGTAAATGGTCGTATTATGACTATGGTTCTGCTTGTCGTGGTACTAGTGGTAGTGGAGGTATTGGTACAAGTGGAGGAAGTGATGGTAGTGGTGGTAAAACTGGTAAGTGTACTATAATGTTAGTAGATATTCTTACTTAACATATTTTTAGCTCCGTGTGTGTGTGTGTGTGTGTGTGTGTGTAGGTAGGTAGGTAGGTAGGCTTAGATGGGTGCGAGTGGTTTTTAGTGGGTGCGGTTTAGTCAAGATAGGTGAAATAGCATTACTTAATTTCATAACTCAATATCGGTGTTGCCACACACACACACACACACACACACACACACACACACACACACACACACACACACAAAGAGGGAGGGGGACTAGGGTAGGGCAGAACATCATGATTAAGTGACCGGCTTGTGACCCTATTGGCAGTTGTTAGTTTTTATATTGACCAATATTTTACAAATGTTCACAAATGTTCCACAACACAAATAATATTATAGCGTAACAATATACGATTGGCTTAATATTTGCCAAGCTTCTAGTTTAAACAGTTTACGAACTTCGTATAGTTATTTACATAACTCAACCGTTTGGTTCCAGTCACCAAATAAATTGTTAAAGCTATTTACATCAAGCTACAAAACATATCAAGCAGGCTCACAGACAGCGCACTTTCCAGCAACACACGGCGCCCTGTCTGTATATAACCACTGTTACACTGACACGGTCGGTGCCCTATTAGCATGAAGTTCCGTCTGCCTGTTTCAATCTTTAAATTACGAGGCATCAAACGCTTCTTTGTGAACACTTATCTTGGTAATTTGGAATGTAAGTACTGTCAGCATAAACTTCATGCACGCACAGTCCGAGATTTAATCGTGATTTGTATATGGTGTACCTTGTAGCAGTGATTGGCTTGTTTTTCCCTAACTCAGTTACTTTTCCCAGTGTGTTAATGTTTGTATCAACCTGCAATACTCTGAGTATAAATTTATAGCCTGATCTACGTGCTTTTCGAAACAGATTGTAAGTAATAAGAAATGATTCTTCATTATCAGGTACCCGAAGTTTAGGCCCCATGAAACGTTTCCTATTCCTGGCTATCATAAATTGTATCAGAGGCGTTCCTGATTCAATAAGACACAGGTTAATACTTGTATTGTTTCTCACTCCAAGTAGGCATTTCGCTGATTTGTTCTATTGTCATGTTATATCATCATAAGTATTTCTTAACTAGGTCTCAGTGCAGTACAGCAGGGCTGATGTTACAGTTGCATCGAATACTTTTCGTTTATAACAGTATGGCATATCTGTATTAGCAGAACAAAACACGGCAAATTTATTCTTTACAGTTTCCCCCAATGCTTCATGCAGCTTCATCACATCATTCATTATCTCCAACAACGAAGTTGGAGGAGGTTATGTATTCACCTATGTTTGTCTGTTTGTTTGTTTGTCCACACGATATCTCCAAAAGTTCTCAATGAATGTCAATGAAAATTTGTGGAAGGGTGGGCCATGGGCTAAGAATGTAGTGATTAAATTTGGGGGCAGATTCGGATACGCCATTGGCAGGTATGCTCTCTGCTAATGCTTCCATGTTTTCCCTGTATCGGTAACCATGCACCAAGTAGAAATATCTTTAGTAACATATTTAATGATCTCAAACCGACAACTTAGCTTCATCATTTTCGTTGTGGTATATGACAAAAAACTTCTTTTACTTTTCTTTTAGTTTCACTCCACACTCATTACAATACCTCAGTACCACATCTTTTTCTTACATATTTCACGTGATGTAGCAATAATGATAGTACCGTCCATTAATAGGAGTACATGCATAGCACCTACAAAACCATCTGATGCAATCGCTGGTTTCAGCATTTGAACCATTCTTTCTCTTTACATAACGAAATGCACACAGCTGGAGAGCGTACCCTGCCTGACTCCTACCATGACCTCTATGGCAGCAGTTTTTAATATATTTCATATACACTTATACATATTTCTCATCGCTGTTACAATAACTTTACATCCTAATGACGTTAAATGCTCTAATAATTTTTATTTCTAGGGACCCGATCATAAGCCTCGCTATAATCAATAAATACTACATACAATTTTGATTTCATATCACTGGAATAATCACACAACAACCTAGTGCCATTATCTGTTCTAGGCATCCTCTTTCCTGAGCAGCCTCAGCCTGATATCTGTCAATGTTACTCCAAAGCAGCAACCTATTCAAAATCAGTAAATCATATACCTTGGTTAATATGTCCATAATACTAATACGTGTGTAGCTTCCACGTGCTATTCTGTCTCCTTACTTAAACAAGACAATCACCCTACTGCAACACCATAACACAGGGTAAGACATATGCTGAAACACCGAGTTGAACAAATCCAAGAGGAAGAAGAACCGCGGCACCGGAAGTCTGGCTAATAATCCCGGGCAAATTGCGGAGTAACTTTGATTTTTACTAATTCATGTAATTGCTCCATCCAATTTAAGAGGACTGAGGGGGAAGACACAATGTTGACTGGGTCCTCATCCTGGTAGCCAGGCTTTAACAGTCCCGCAAAATGCACTTTAAATTGTTGACTAATTACAACTGTTTACTCACCCTTTCCAATTAATTGCTCTCCAAATTCACTCTTAATAATTTTCCTCTAGGGGTCTTTTCCAGCGAGGTTGTCACATCACACCTTTCATCTTGATTACCGCACTATTCTTTCTGAGGCACTCTCTAGTTGTACCATTCATGGTACAGTATTACATCTCAGTGACTGCGTTCGGGATAGACTATGCTCTTGTTTCGTTATATAAAGGTTGGGTGGTGCATGTTATGACATCCTAGCAATAAAATCCTCCACATTAATTTCACTGTAAGTCTGTATAGGGTGATTCGCCGTGCACCTGTGTTATGACTGACCAAAACTAACTTGTGTTTTCTATAAAGACATGATAGTCCTGCAAATCAGGAATTACTGCCAGTGGTGCGTGGTGAGATCCGTAAAAATCCTGGCATACTCTTACATCCTTAATAACGTTAACAAATCTCTGATTTACAATACAAAAATCGATTTCTGATATCCACCTCGCCCGTCGGAAAGAATGATTTCCTCCCGGCTATTTATTTTAATACTTAAAGTGGTTGGCTGCAAGTAACTCGTTGTCATTACACGTGTGAATAAACGTTTTCTGATGGTAATTAACTAAATTAACTGTGAAGATAAAATGAAATAGTCAGTTGCATCCCAGAAATTCAAGTCTGGTTGAGATGAGGACGCTTCCTGCTTTTCCATTCTTGTCTTTAACTCACAGAATAGTTTTTTGATTATATCCTTCCCTACAACAAACAGCCACAAAAGGACCAACAGATCTGTTGTTCTTTGCTTATTTGTACTCCTCTGTACACTGGACCAGCAATACTTGACATTTCATTAGAAAATATCCTATTTAATTTTCAAAAGGAGTGCATAATATTCTTTCTCATCTGAGTGTGTACTAGTAGATAGTCTGTCCCAAGAATGGGAAGGAAGTGTCGTTAACGCACTAAATTCCGTGCTAGAGAGGGACGCCTTCACATGATGGCACTTTTACAACTTGGCGGCTACACTAACTGGTTATAGAAACGTCCCTCACCTGCATCCCCATCCTCCAAAAGGAGAATTATGAGCTGCAGAAGGGCAACTCTAGCTTGTAATCCACTGGATTTATGTTGCAGGAGAACTTGCGGCCACAGCAACAACAACAACAGCCCTGTGAATTTTTTTCTTCCTAGTATCTTGGAACAATCTTATTTAGCCAAGAAAAGCCCCTCGGGCCGAAGGTGTTATGTGTTCAGTTAACATCTCCCTAAGCATACAGCTCCCTAAGTCCTCTCCCACACCCTTCATAACCTAACACCCTGATTACCCTATTAGATCCGGATTGCAGAAAAATGCCACTATGCAAAACACCTTCACAACTCATCGTTTTAAATGAAGTTTCTTCGCCTCCTTCCATTCGCTTCCTCATTCCTTTCCTCTCTCCTTCCTTTGTGGCGCTGTGGGTAGTATTCTAGACCGCATAGCAGATTTCGTTACAAATCTTCCCAGATGATTTATTTTGCATATTACACCTTCTATCCTCTTATACGCTAATGACAATTTAGCCATGGAATGGGCATAGTAACTCGCTAAAAAAAAAAAAAATGTGTTACGAAACTCACAACGATACCTGAAATAGGCCATTGTGCCTCGTTTTTTTATGTGTCACCTCACACAGCTGTTACTCAAACCCCCCCCCCTTTTTTTTTCTATTCGGAAAGAGGAGATACAAGGATGAAAGCTAGAAAAAAATGACCCTTCTAATAAAAGTCGCAAAAAATAAGGCAACAATCAACATTCAGTTATTTGGAGATGTCTGAACGCTGTATACACTGGTTTTAAAATATTGTGTGACGCAACAAACTATATTTCGACACACAACAATTCTTCGATTTAATAAAGAATTTTACCTTCCCGGTAGAGTGCAACATGAGATACATCTGTTGCTACACGACTCTGCGTTGGGTATCAGTACAGCAGATCCCCTCACACTCACAGTCTGCCTCTTAATGATGGTATTTGCTTGACAACTGTAGGTTTGGTTTGGGGACAACACCCTTAATGATCAGTTTCCTCTCTTCTTCGCTACTCTGCCAAGAATCATCCTGGAACCCCCCTCCCTCCTCTCTCCCTCTCTCTCTCTCTCTCTCTCTCTCTCTCTCTCTCTCTGTACATGTATGTATGTATACATGCTGTATATATATCTGTCTGTCTATCTTTGTACCTCATGTTCAAGGTATTATGCTTAATATTTCTAATGAGGGGAAATAAACTTTTTAATGTTAATCATATGGTTATTGTTTTCTTTTATTATTATTGAGTGGTAGGTGGTGGCGACCATCATCCACTCACTTGATGTAGTGCTGCCTACTTCTTCCTTAGCCTTTACCATTCTTTTTCTGTGTCTGTCCTCCTCTCTTCCAATTTTTTCCATCTTTCCTGCCTCTTCTTATTGCTTTTCTTTCCTTTACGGGTGGCTTTACATTGAGTGACAAGCCAAATGGTTTCCTGTAAGCCAGGAACCCATTTACAACGCTGGGTGGTAACCATATAACCAAACCATACCCTCTCCCTACGTGTCAACAAGTGGGTTGGTGGAGGGTTAGTGCCCCTCCCCGTAATACAAATAACTCAAAGTCAAACGGCCGCCCCTTACGGGATTATGGCGTCTGGCAATAGATAGATAGATAGATTAGTCGTAGTAGTAGTAGTAGTAGTAGTAGTAGTATAATCATTATTATTATAATCCCAAAGCCTTTCAAGCCGACAAGAGTCTTACAAGATAAAATTCGGCATAGTAAACCTGGCTGCACATCCTGGGTGAAACTTGTTCCTTTGATACACGAGTCAAGATTCTCCCACACACTGGCTTTTATTTTCCTGAGTAAAATGCATCTGGCGGCATATTGCTTTACGAGTATGTGTGAGGTGTGTGCGTATGACCACAAAATGAATATGCTATGCTGTGAAAAGTGAATAATGTGTTTCCTTGCCATACCAACGATCATGGCAGTCCGGTAGCTTACCTAAGTGGTATAGCAGGTTTCCCAGCATCTCTTCCTTAGCGATTTATATTGCATACAATATGGTGGCATTCTCTGACGTTTCTTCATATCATTTAAATAACGATAAAGCTTGTGTCAGCAACATACAAGAGAATATTACTATATCATTTGCTGATTGAATAGGTGAGGAAAAGGTGTTAAGAAACCTTCAGTGCTGCTTGAAATGCGACATTATCTTGCACCTACTAGCCCAGGTGAAAGTTGCCTCATCACCACCATGGCATCTTATTTACTTTAATCTTGTTACCGCCATTTGGTTTTATTCAGGCTTGACCGAACCTCTTGTAGTGAAAGGCTAATTCTAACCCCTACCGCTAACAAATTGTCTTCTAAGCTAAATACAACCGTCTGGAGGTAGCAAGCACAATTCCAAACAAGACAACATTCCAGTGAAATAAAGATTGAAAGTTTAACCAAAGGAGAAAGAATGTGGATTGCTATGAAAGAGGGAACTGATTTGTCTAGGCTCAGCCAACAATCACGCAGACCACGCTAGTTCAGGGGAAATGTAATCGTCATTCACAAATCACTCAATTTCCTTTGAGTGAATATAATTGAATGTCGAAGGAACGCATACATGAATGAATGTCATGATTCGTTGTGTAGTCAGGTAACATTTTCTTTTATTGGTTTGTTTTTCTTTTCCTGTTTCTGAACCTGTTCACATTTTGCAAGACTGGTGTGCATGAAAAAGCATAAAGATGTAAAAGTGTAAATGAATTAATGATTAGGCAAATAAATGGAAAATGAGAGACTGACTAAAGATTACATGAGTGTAAGTTTGTTGACAGGATTGATGAAACAAAGAATAAGGAGGGGGACAAAGAATAATATTAACTATAGAGACAACTGGTGTCGTCTGAGAACTGTCATCGTATGTCAGTCCAGTTTCCATTACTACAACAACAACAACAACAACAACAACAACAACAACTACTACTACTACTACTACTACTACTACTACTACTATTACTGCTACTACTACTACATCTACTACTATTACTGCTACTACTACTACTACTCATAATAATAATAATAATTATAATAATAATAATAACATTGCTTATTTCCTTTATTCCTTTTAAATGTGTCCGACTCTGGGCAAAGGCTTCAGGGTCTATCCGAAGGCCGAGTAGACCTCCTACACACACCTCCACATGTCACCACTTCGGCACTAAAACCCACCTTCAATATTGAATACATGCTAGTGCAGTCTCATACAGGACTGTTGTACTGGTACTAGCGGGGGTATTTCTATGATATGTCGGCGGGTCTCCCGGTAGATCAGGAAGGTCTGCTTTTATGACATTCAAATCCTTAAACTTTTCCCTACTTTAGCCGGGATTCGAACCTGGATCCATTCGGACTGCAGGCAGCCTCTCTTCCAGTTATAATTATTTCTATTATTATGATATTGATGGTTATTATTATTATTATTATTATTATTATTATTATTATTATTATTATTATTTTTATTATTATTATTATTTTATTATTATTATTATTATTATTATTATTATTATTATTATTATTATTATTATTAATGATGAGGTGAAACGAGCTGTGGAACAAAAGAAGAAGGCATATAGTGAATGGTTAGCGAGTAGAGGTAGGGGAGAAGATGAGAGAGTCAAGAGAGAGGTATACGTGAGTAGGAGAAGGGAGGTTAAGAGACTGGTGAAGGAGAGTAAGAAGAAAGTGGACGAAGAGTTTGGGAGGAATCTGAGTGTGAAATGGAGGGAGAGTAAGAAATTGTTTTGGCAGGAGGTAAAGAAAGAAAGGCAGTGTGAAAGGGGAAATAGTAGAGGAGTGAAAGATAGGAATAATAGATTGTTGGTGGAGAAGAGAGAGAAACTGAGGAGATGGAAGGAGCACTTTGAGGATTTGTTGAATGTAGAGAGAGACAGCAGTGCGAGTATAAGTGATTGGGAAATGGCTGGGAGAAGAGATGAGAGGAGGGAGGAAGAGATCAGTAGGACGGAAGTAGTAAAGGCAATGAAGAAGATCAAGTTGGGAAAGGCCCCAGGAATTGATGAAGTGTGTGGTGAAATGCTGAGGTATGGGGGTGAGATTGTTGTGGAGTGGATATGGAAGTTGTGTAGATTGGCTTGGGAAGAGGGAAGGGTTCCAGAGGACTGGAAATCAAATCTTATTGTTCTTTTATACAAAGGAAAAGGGGAGACAGAAGTATGTGGTAACCATAGGGGTATTTGCCTTCTTAGTGTGACTGGTAAAATATATGGTAGAATACTCATTGATAGGGTTAGGCATATGACAGAGGAGCTAGTTGGAGAAGAACAAGGGGAATTTAGAAAGGGAAAAGGGTATGTAGATCAGATATTTGTTCTAAGATGTTTAGTGGAGAAGTATTTAGAGAAGGGAAAGAAAGTGTATGCTGCCTTCATGGACTTGGAGAAAGCTTATGACAGAATAGACAGGCAAGGTATGTGGAAGATATTAAGAATATATGGAGTGGAGGGGAAATTGTTGAATGCTGTGAAGAGTATGTACGAAGGAGCTAGGGCTACGGTGCGAGTGGATAGTGAGCTGAGTGAGTTCTTTGATCTCAGTGTGGGACTGAAACAGGGTTGTGTGATGTCTCCATGGCTGTTTAATATATACATGGATGGGGTTGTAAAGGAGGTGCAGGGTAGGGCAGTGGATGTGGGGGTGCTCTAATGAATGAGGGTGAGATTTGGAAGATTCCGGTGTGGCTGTTTGCTGATGATACAGTATTGTTGAGTGAAGATGAATGGGAGTTGCAAGGTTTGGTGAATGAATTTGGGACAGTGTGTAGGAGGAGGAAGTTGAAAGTTAATGTAAACAAAAGTAAAGTTATGGTGTTTGAGAGGAATGAAGTCACAGAATGTACAGTGAGGTTGGATGGTGAGGATATGGAGAGTGTGAGTGCATTCAAGTACTTGGGTAGTGTGATGAGTAAGGATGGAACTTTGGGGGATGAAGTGCGTGAAAGGGTACAGCAGGGAAGGAAGGTTGTTGATACACTGAAAGCAGTGATGAGAAATAGGGAGGTGAGTATGGAAGTTAAGAAGTCACTGCATGATAGTATTGTGATCCCTACCCGGACGTATGGAAGCAAGGCGTGGACCTTGCAAGAGGGGAACAAGTCAAGAGTGAGAGCAGTGGAAATGAGTTACTTGAGAGGAGCATGTGGAGTGACATGGAGGGACAGGTTGACGAAAGAAGAAGTGAAGGAACGTTGTGTGGTGGATGTGGATGTGGTTGAGAAGATTAGGAGAAATACACTGAGGTGGTTTGGACATGTGGAGAGAATGGAGAATGAAAGACTGACTAAGAGGGTGTATGTAGGTGAGGTGGAAGGAGGGAGAGGGAGAGGTAGACCGAGGATGAGGTGGAGGGATGGAGTTGAGAGGTATATGAGGGAGGGGGGGGTGAGTTGGGGGGAGAGTAGTCAAATTGTGGGTGACAGAGCGACTTGGAGGAGTTTTGTCTGCGGCCACCCTTTGCGGGATTAGGGGGTCGGGCTATAGATAGATAGATAGATAGATTATTATTATTATTTTCTCCCAACTTACCTGCCTGCGATCACCTATAATGCACTCGTGTAAGGCCGCTGTAGGCGGACTACGCTTGTTTGGGCCATCACTATTTATATTTTGAAACTTTGGATAAACTAAATATCGGTATTTATGAAACACTAGTACCGTATGTGGTAAGGCTTGAAGAAAATGGAACTGGTTCCGTTAACTTCGCTACAGAAGAGAAACTATTAAGAGGTAACTGTAATTATTTCACAAACAAATATTTTGTCAAGACTCTGAATCCAAAAAGGTTTATTCAAATTCTGGGGCCCTAGGAAGTGTTCCTGCTAGTCAAAACCGATCAACGCTTCTAGGAGGAGTAGCTGGATAAATCCTTTTGCAAACAGACAATGGTCCATTATTATATCGACAGAATTAGAATTAGATATATTTGTATTTGTCATATAGTGGGTTTAATTATGTTATGTGTATCAGGGTTATATGTGTGCAGTTGTGCAAGTTTGAATTTTGGCCGCTCGTTCTGTTTGCCACTGCACAAAGGATATGATTCAATGATGTATTTTTTGAAACATTGAATACTATCACTGTGTTGCTTAATGAAGAAAGTAGCCAGGTGTGAGAATGTTGGAGAGTGGAGAGGATAGCCATTTTTCAGAGAAGCTTGTTTGAGAAAGGATGTTTTAGCACAGTTATATCCAAACTCAGCTCAGTACTTATAGCAAGAATAAAGAAGAAAGAGTCAGTCAAGACTTTATTTCACGTTCACTGTACTGTATCAACTACATTATCTGGTACTACAAATGGTGACAGAGGTGTGATTGGCTGAAGGAGTGTGGTGGGTGCTGAGAAGCTAGTTGATGGATGTGGTTAATATGTGAGATATGTATCTGCAGTGAATAATTATGAAAAAACCGCAGCTGCTTCATGAAATACATGAGAAGAGAAGAGCACTTGTGGGGCAAAAACAATATGTAGGACAGGGGAACAATGAAGGCATGTACAATTGTCTCAATGTAGGAACCCGAAGGCATTACATATAATATCATGTCTCTTATGAAAGGTGGGAGGATCAAACACTCAGGGGAATGTGGTTCACTGGAGGGCTAGCAGAGAGGTTTAGCAAGTGGTACAGGGCGGCTAAGGTATGAATGTGGTAGGGACTTGCTGAAAAGTCCTTACCTTCAGTGGGATTCGTACATGCGTCGGCCTAATTGTCATTTTTATATCATGCTTACCTTTACGCTGAGGCATCATGCAACTGAGTTAAACACAGAAACGCTACAAATATATTGCACCAGACCTTTATGAGACTGTCCTAGCATGTATTTAGTGTGAACAGCGGTGTTACCGCTGAAGTGGTGACATGTGAAGTGAAACATGGAGGACTGCTGAGATGTGAAGCCTATGTCCAGAGTCGGACACTTTAAAAAATATTTGATCGAATAATCCTAGCAGTCACTTTGCTGGAAATTATCTCAAATAACCTCTTCGCTTCTAAGAATGAACAACAATAAATAACGCAGGCTAAAACCAGAGAATTGTGCTCAGGTGAGGGAAATCCTAGCAGCAGAGTTAAAATACAGTATACACAGAAAAAGGCAAATTCCGTGTCCGTGTCGTGTTTACTCCCATGGTGTAGCAAAGCAATTAATTTTGTTCGAGAAAAAAAATATACAAAAAAAATTGACTTCTTATAAGTCGTGTCCATTAGCGCGCGCGCGCGCGTGCTTTGTGTGTGTGTGTGTGTGTGTGTGTGTGTGTGTGTGTGTGTGTGTGTGTGTGTGTGTGTGTGTGTGTGTGTGTTTACAGGGAAAGGGGATGTTTGCAAATACGCTTCTGTGGTGGAAGGGGAATAACCAAGACGATTATGGCCAGATGTACAGTCCATGTGTGTGTAGGAGGGTGTTTGTTTGTGTGTGTGTGTGTGTGTGTGTGTGTGTGTGTGTGTGTGTGTGTGTGTGTGTGTGTGTCCTGAGGCAGGTATGCAAATATGAATATACGAGGCATTACAGCATTAGAACAATGAGTTAAATATCCTCGTCTCCCTGGTCCTCGGGGAGAGTTATGGGTCCTCTCTCTCTCTCTCTCTCTCTCTCTCTCTCTCTCTCTCTCTCTCTCTCTCTCTCTCTCTTTCCTAATCCTCCGTGTCGCGGTACAAAACTTTACACAAATAATGGGTAGAACTTTATGCCTACTTTCAGTCATATATTGTCTAAGAAATGCCTATCGGTACCGGTAGAAAAATCCCCTTGTGTGAAGACGGATTGCAAGTATGTCACATTATAAGTAAAACATAGTTTACCGTTAACTGTTTCCTATCATGTTTAAGCGAGTGACAGGTTTTATGGAGTTACAGATCTGAGTTACAGATCTATGCTCGAGAGAGAGAGAGAGAGAGAGAGAGAGAGAGAGAGAGAGAGAGAGATTCATGAAAAACAAATACTGTTATCTTCCTGACTCACGCCGGTCGCCCTTGCAATAAACGCACCATCCATCATTAATCATACTCACACCTGTTCCTCCTTATCAGCACCTGCAGCATTTTTCATTTAGGAATAAACTGTACAGCTGGAAAGGATCTAAGTCTAGTTGAAAACTGTATAAGTTCAGAAGGGGCGCAGCCAGGATTTTGTTACTGGGAAGGGGGGTGAATTTTGATTGCCATTCATTTTTAGACACAGCTGCTTGGAAGGTATTATAATTGTATCTAGATCAGCAGAGGATGTATGCATTATCAAGTTGCAAAGTACCAACCCTCGAAAAAATCATTAGTACCTGAATAAATAAAAATATAATCAAACGACTAAATAACAACATTTTCGTTCAGCTTCTTTCAGAAAGAGGAAGGAGACGAAGCCCCTCACCCCCCACCCCATGGTTGCGCTCGTGAAGTAAGTCAAAAGTTTGAGGGAAAAAATGTTGAAGCATGGGGAAGAAATATAAGGTTTTTTATTTCTGTCTCTCGTTTTTCATCTCTCTTTGGAGGTTTATGATGAAGTATAAAGGCACTCTCAATTGAAGAATGCATCATTCTACACACATACGATAATTCATACGAACAACACACATATACAGGACTGACGTCAAATTAATGATGTTTTGTGATTATACCTCTACCCCCTATTTCCAGACTTTTGACTTACCTTGTAGTTCATTCCAGCTAGCACTGAATCGTTAACAAGTACACCCACAATAATCACAGAAACACACATGTGCATAACACTTTGATATAGTATACACAAACAGATCCTCATATATTTCATATGCTGACCTACCCTATAAGCACAAAAAGTTTTTTTACTTGCAGAAAATAACACAAACATGCACACGGACAAACAACAAAGTATTCGGAGAGCTCAAGCCTCTGTCAACGCTATTAAGATTTATGATTTACTGTTGTAATCTCATTCTCCTACCAGACGAATACTTTTACGGACTTGCTTCATCAACAATAACTCCATGGTATTAGTCTGCCCTGTTACACAGTCTCCAAGAGCAAATACCTCTGCAAATGCCAATAAAATTTATATTTTATTCCTGCGTAGGTATTCGGTTACATCTCAAACCCTAATAAACTCTTTCTTGACCCAGGGAACACCTACCCACAAAATGTCGTTGAAATTCGATATTAATTTATATATATAAATATATATATATATATATATATATATATATATATATATATATATATATATATATATATATATATATATCGTGTACAGTCATAAGAAAAACTATCGTTACCCCAAATTATGTTCGATGCAAAACGAACGTTAGCTGGGCTATGTGGGCGGATCCTTGCTGTTCGCCCCTCCCCTATCTAGTATTGCCATATCACAATCCCATTATAAGAGTTGGAATAATGAGCAAGAATGAGCCATATGGCAGGGAAATATCTAGGACGTGTTTGCGTTACCCTGAGCGCCCCGGCGGAGATTAATAGTGAAACTCGGCACGTTTATTATTTTCCTACTGTTCAACACTTTTTATCTATAGAATACAACAAATACATTCTTTTAAAGTGTATTAAATCTAAAGGCATTGACTGTTGTTTTATGATAGTGTAGCAGGGGTGCATGAGTTCATTTGCTTGAGATGGGTGGTTAAATGCTTCAGATGGATGCCTCGTTAGTGGCATCCATGCGTCGACGTTGAGAAGCTGTTTTAGAAGCAGGGGGTGGGTATACAAAATATTAAAGCAATGAGACTGAACTCGTATTATTATTGTCCTTCTACTCAACGTTTGTTATATGTTTTTCCTTCTACTCAACATTTATTTTATGTAGAAAGCAATACATATCATTATTACACTGAAATGTACTAACTTGGCTTGTAGCGGCGAATTATTATCATACGTCTGGCATAGGTGCACATACTCATTGCCCGTCTGCATGTGTGTTGCCGACTCAACACCATTCTGTTATATTTTTATTTAATGAATTCGGTGCCGGATAATAAAACGTATTGTCTCTATGCACAGAGGCCAAACGATCTAATTAGCTTTTATTACCTCTGGCACAATTTCTAATACCTGTCTCACATAACCGACATTGAAGGGTTTGCGGTACAAACTTTCCTGTTCCATCATTCCACAACACTTCGTCGTTGTGTCATAGTGCACAAGGCCTTGATAGTGCATAGCTCTGAAGGGTAAAGATAGTTTTTCTTATGACTGTACACAAACAGACAAGAAGACAAACAGAGACTGGTGAACACATAGCCTCCGTCTGACTTCTCTGGCAGAGGTAATTACACACACACACACACACGAGCAAGGTAAACAGGGAAAGTAGGTTTGCAAAAGGTGGGAGAGGGTGAGGAAAAGCAGCATAATAGAGAGGAAAATTAAGGCAGGGATGTTTACGACAACGAGATGAGGATGCATGAGAGAGAGAGAGAGAGAGAGAGAGAGAGAGAGTAATACCTGAGAACAGGTAGCCATTAGTAAACTGGAAAAAAAAAAAAGTCTTACGGTAGCAAGCTAATAATAATTATGATTTATCACGCTTGACTAAAAGTTACTGCTTGTCGAGTCCTTAAGTAAGAAGTATTCTACCCAATGAAGAATTATTTTAACTAGGGAGATGAAAGGCTCTCGTAGACTGATTAAAGTCGTCAGAAGAAGTAAATATAAAGTACAAAACAATTCATCACAGTCTGTAAGATACTACAGACTATTTTAACACGCTGAGGACTGAGAGCCTCAAACAACATTGCCTGTGTGTAACAAAAGTTAGCGAGATTTAACACGTTCTAAAAGAGGACACAGCACACGTCTAAACACAGTCTCATTCTGCATCTGTTCAGCTCTACAAAGCCACGATTGATCGGCACTCTTGTCATTTTGTTTATGCAGCTGGTCATCCACGGAACTTTTCTCCTTAAAGTAAATCTGTCCATCGTACTTTCTATGACCTCTAGTCTTTGTAAATCAGTGTACCAGAGCATCTAGTATTGACCAGATCTTGATTTTGGCTTTTTTCAGTATTCTTTAGAAAAGACAAGGTTTATATGCTCTCATTTTTAGGCTCCTTCAATTATTATATAAAAAGATATAAGTCCTCGAGATAATTGTAGAGACGTTCACTACAATAACTAAACTAATAATACAGTTTGAAAGGAGAGAAAACTGCAGTTTGTTCCAGGATGTACAGTCAGCAAGATTTCCGACTGGACCACCTGGTTGCGGGATTTGGCTAACGTGGCAACAGCGCGCGCCCGTGTGTGTGTGTGTGTGTGTGTGTGTGTGTGTGTGTGTGTTCATGCCCGACATTTTTTCGAATCGCTAAGCTTCATCCTCCGAATTATATTATGTGGCCATTGTATTATGCAATGATATAGGCTAATAAATATTATGTGATTGGGATAATGGGCTATGCACTATACCATTTGTAGTCTGAATTATATAAAATAATTCTCTTGCCTTGTAGCGTGAACCACGATACAGGTTGAGTTGTGGTTCAGAAACAGAGGGCAAGTTCACCCAGAAATGGCGCGATGTAGGGGGAAAGGGGGGAGTATGGGAGTAAGTAGCCAACAGTTATATATTCTTAGTCATTATAGTATAGTTATCAAGGTGTCAATGTTATCCTGTGCCCTGATTGATGATAAACCTATTTACTTTTATTACCTTTATATAGACCCGATTACACACAAGGATACCCCCTCCCTAGTTAGCGGAAAACATGCCCTGCTCCACCGCCTCGACTCTCTCTCTCTCTCTCTCTCTCTCTCAAACTCCTCAGCTGGCTATCAGTACACACACACACACATTATCAGTTTGTGCTAATGCGTAATGACGTTGCATTTAGTATGTTTACCTAAAATTTAATAGTGTCAAAATACAAGTGCAATACATAACCACCTCACATTACGGATTACGTTAACCAGTAATCAATACTTATTTGCATAGTTTATGTTTCAGTAATAGTCATGGGGTAGCCAGACCCACACTGATATTTTCGTTAATGTGAAAGGGAATCGTGTGTTCAGTGGCGGATACCAGTTAGTGGGGAGGTGGCCGCTGACACCTCCAATCCTCATAGCTATGGTGGTGAGCTGTAGTGTCACTGCAGAGGTTCCTGTTCCTCCAGTTATGTCAAATAATTAAACTTAACATACTGATGAACAGCCATTTCTTATGGAAAATATAAACAGCCTATATGGAACTATGAAGCATATTGTGGGAGCTTTCCAGCTCTCACGCACAAGTCACAGTCTTGGTCCTTTGTTTAAGTATTGCCAGCCTGACAGTGTGCAGTGTTAATGACCATGCTATTAATATTAGTTCTACATGCTTATTTACATTTGGAACGACAGAATTCAAAGCAGGATTTCATTCAGTACACAGAATGCCAAATACAGCATGTGTGTGTGCGTGTGGGTGTGGAACAATACGTATGGTGAGGGTGGGGGGAGTATAGTGAGTATGAAATGTGTCATAACGGTAATATGGGTGTGTGCATTCGTGGCTAAGGACGGCCAAGACTGATATGTAATCTTTGCCGTTAACACTTGATGACACACACCTCAGTATTTATTTAGGTTCTGTTTATAAATTTGTAGCATGTTATATTATTATATTATTATAATTATGTTTTGGGGGTGAAACCTGAAACATCATATGAAGAGAAACACTGAAAAAAAAAAAATGCATTATGTGTGGCAAAATACATGAATAACAATATTTCTGGAAGAAATATTACCGTATTATAACATCTGTTTAAATACGTTGTAGGTGCAGCGATTCTTAAACTTAGATTATCGGATTTCCTTTGATCAGTATGTTACGTTATACTCAAGCTTTGAGTTATGTTATGTATTGTATTATAAGTGATGTCATTGTGGACGTTCACTTAAAACTACATCGAACAGACAGCAAGTGTTAGTAGTTTACCGGTATTTGTTATTAATCACACACTGACCAACTTATTCCTGAGTAATTTTTTAAAATCTTTCTCACGACTGGAAAACAGCACCTTAGGCATGTCAACAGGTGGCAAGATGTCTAGCGAGCTGGCAAAATGTCTAGAGAGTTGTGATTGTGCCAATCAAGAAACCTTCATATTTTAATGGAAAAAAACCTGCAATTGTAACATGAAAGCTGCGTTAAGAAATGCACATAAACGTCACTAATTCCTGTATGAGTCCCCGTAATAAAAATCATGTCAGTGAGCAAAATGTATAAGATAGTGTCGTATCAGTTATATTACCAGGTAAGTTATAGTAAGTTATTAAAGTTACTGTTAGATTGTTATACTGCATGGAATATTATCCATTATAATCAGAGGATAATAAAAAAAATAAGAGTTGTATGGAACTCATTCATTAGTAGGAAGTATACCACCCTCCTTCTCGATCACCTCTCTGTCTGTTTGCATAGAGGCGACATGGTCCGTATGAGCTGTTGCTGGCTTCTGAACTGTTGGGAGCCTGAGGGCAGGTTCACTCTCAGGCTCCCAACAGTTAACCATAATCCCCCATACATTTTCGATGGGGTTCATGTCTGCTTCCTTACTGAGCCAGTCGAGCAGCTGCAAGTCCTCTCGACCTGCAAACCATTCCGAGACGCTTCTCGCCGTGTGGATGGGTCAGCGGTCCTGAACAAAAATTATAGGGCAGGGAGGAAACGGATAGTTCCGCTCCCAGACATTGCCGGTGACGTGTCCACTTCTGGCCTTCTCGTAGATGTTCCTACGGTCGTAACTGCACGTGAATAGAATATTCATACATCGCTCATATAGTTTCATTTCTAATATCTTTGACGCTTCGGGAAAAGCCATCGTTTTTCATGTTATGGTTCATTATCCACCATTTGTTTGGTATATTTTATGGGGATTGTAAGGCTTAATAAACAGTGGTGCAAGTGTTGGTAATATGCGTTCATCTAGACGTATTATTACTATGAATATCAATTGATCCCTAAGTATTTTTTAATAATATTAAAACTGTTTAGTGATACAGTATAAACATATGGTCGTTAAAAATATCGTCAGTAAATTTATACATATGCATTAGAATATTGTCGCCTGCAGAAATCTTTTCTCTATCATTAAATTTTATGAATACAAAATTCCTGGTAACAGTCATATGAAGAAGACTATCAACGCATCTCTATACTCTGGCCTTTATCTACCTACTGCTCTTCCACACTCTCCAGTTTTTCCTCAACCTGTCTGTTTACCATAATTCTTACAATTCACCACCAAATAAATTATATATATATATATATATATATATATATATATATATATATATATATATATATATATATATATATATATTCTCTGTGTGTGTGTGTGTGTGTGTGTGTGTGTGTGTGTAGGTTCTCACTTTTACCTGATAACCATACACCCACATATCACATTAATCAAGAAACTTCACACTGACTAGGTTATATTCAGCAAATCCACGTGGGCTATCGTGTCATTTACTCATATCTGTTCCAAGTGGCCCAACATTAAAATAAATAAAACAGAGATTCTGGGTGTGGTCATTCGGGAGGGTCATACAGTAATCATATATTATTATCAGTGATCATTTTCAAACTACCATGCGACATAGGGTATTGGTTTTACACTTGACCAGTCTCATTTTATAAGGAATTACATTGGCCAGTAAAGGACAGCTGGATTTATAACCACATCAAAAAATACGTGAACTTCGTATCCTATTAAACACTGAACTTGCGCCTTTTCGACGTGGTTTACGTGAAAGTCCACTGTGTGAGCCTTCATGACATAGTTAATACAATATATAATGGATATATTGCATAAATCTATGCTATAGTATAACTTAATAAACTGATCGCTGGGAATCCGGTATGCTACCATTAAAAACAGATGCTCCTACAGTGTAATCTTATAATGAACATTAAAATAACTATTTTCTTTTGCAAGAAATAGTTATTCATAAAATATGGATTCCATATCACAGTTTTATAATACTTCAGTGTTTGTCTTCATATGGTGTTTCAGATTTCACCCCCAAAACAAAATCTTAATAATATGATAATGTAACATGCTACAGACTTATAAACAGAACCTAAGTAAATACTAAGGTGTGTGTCATCAAGTGTTAAAGGCAAAGATTACATATCAGTCTTGGCCGTCCTTAGCCACGAATGCACACACCCATATTACCGTTATGACACATTTCATACTCACTATACTCCCCCCACCCCCACCATACGTATTGTCCCACACCCACACGCACACACACATGCTGTATTTGGCATTCTGTGTACTGAATGAAATCCTGCTTTGAATTCTGTCGTTCTAAATGTAAATAAGCATGTAGAACTAATATTAATAGCATGGTCATTAACACTGCACACTGTCAGGCTGGCAATACTTAAATAAAGGACCAAGACTGTGACTTGTGCGTGAGAGCTGGAAAGCTCCCACAATATGCTTCATAGTTCCATATAGGCTGTTTATGTGGTAAAGACTACATATTATATACATAGATAGATAAATAGATAGTGTTACGGAACAGAGAAAGATAATGTACACTTTAAGTGAGAATACGAAGAGTCACTACTGTCCCGTAAAGTTCCAGGTTCAAAACAAAAGAGTTAGGTAAAATTACAAGTTAAAGTTTAATGCTCAAACTAACAACAAAACATTCAGAACTCATAAGGATAATGTAATGGCAAAAAACAGGTTAAATATATGGTTAACTGCAATAGCCTCTATTAACACGAAATTAGCATGAATAAATTTATCTAAGTCAGTCCTGATAAAATGAGATACCAGATAATACTCAGTGAATGCCAGATAAATAATTACAGATACAAACTATTATCAAAAATGACTGACATAAAGAACCCCACACGAATTACAAAAACTTCACTAGGCCTACAAATTAAACTTATGCTTTACAGTACAAGAAAAAATGCAACAACAGTTATACTCAAATTACACACAGCTGCTAGATGGTTGGAGATTTCTTGAGCACTCACAATAATAATATCTGTATAGAGGAGGACAGAGATGTGAACAAAATGAGGAGCAGATCTAAGTGGCAATGATGCAGAGATTGAGCTCATTATATAGGGGCTAGCAGAGCTTGATACAACTTGTAATAAGGACGCGCAAATGAAGCGATGGGGACAAACGGTCGACAATCCCGCACTGAATAACAGAAAGGACGACTTACTCTACTATAACGGTAGAAGGGGGGGACTGAGGCAGAACACGCTCGTGATCAAACATGCAGCATACTGTGCGTTAAAATTACACAAAGGATGATGAAATCATAGGCTATGTAACACCTCCCCACAAAGAAAAAGAAATTTACAAAGGAAATTTCTTATTACTCTAAAACAATCTGTCTAAAGACTAGATAAGCAATCTGCAATAACATTTTCTTTCCCCTTGACATGTTGTATGTCTAATGAATACTCCTGAAGAAGTAGACTCCATATTGTCAATCTCTGATTTTTATCTTTAAACTTACTAAGGAATTTCAGTGGGTTATGATCGGTATAAATGACTATGGGGTCAAAACCAGAACACAAATAAAATGAAAAATGCTGTAAACCCAAAATCAAGGCCAAAAGCTCTTTCTCAATAGTTGAGTAGTTCTTTTGAGGTGGAGTGAACTTCTTACTGTAATAAGATACAGGATGTTCAATACCCTGATCATCCTCTTGCAGCAAAACAGCCCCAGCTCCTGTATCACTTGCATCAACAGCCATCTTAAAAGGCTTAGCAAAATTTGGAGTAGCGAGCACTGGCTGACTTAATAGAATAACTTTAAGTTTGTTGAAAGAGGATTCACAGTTATCAGTCCAGACAAATTTAACTCCCTTTTTCAGTAGGTCTGTAAGTGGTGATACAAGAATAGAAAAGTTAAGAACAAATCTCCTGTAATAACCTACCATTCCAAAAAATCTTTGTAGCTCTTTCCTACTTTTAGGTCTGGGAAGATCACTTATAACCTGAACCTTAGCTCCTGGTGGTGCAACATGTCCATCACCAATTACATACCCAAGGTACTGAACTTTAGCTTGACCAAACTCACACTTTGATAAATTAGCTACAAGATTAGCATGAACTAAACGGTCAAGAAATTTACTGACATGGCATAGGTGATCTTTCCAGTTGTCACTGAAGATTAATACATCATCAATATAAACAACACACCCTGCCAAACCCTCTGTTACAACATTCATGAGCTTCTGAAATGTGGCTGGTGCATTTTTCATACCATATGGCATTACCGAACATGCAAAAGCCTTTCCTAGTGTTACAAAACATGAGATCTCCCTAGCACGTTCAGTCATAGGTACTTGCCAGTATCCCTTTAACAAATCAAACTTACTTATGTACCTAGCCTTTCCGATCTTGTCTATGCAATCTTCCACACGAGGGAGAGGGTAAGCGTCTGTTTTGGTTATCTGATTAACACGTCTGTAGTCGATGCAAAGCCTCTGTGACCCACCTGGCTTAGGGACTAGAGTGACAGGAGAACTCCACTCGCTCTGACAGGGCTCAATCATCTTGTGGTCCAACAGGTAGCCAAGCTCCTTCTGGATGAGAGGAACTTTCACTGGGTTCACACGGTAAGGAGGCAGTTTAACTGGCTTTGCGTCTCCAACATCGACATCATGCATCAACACAGTGGTTCTTCCTGGAGTAGCACGGAACACTTGCGGGTACTCCTGCAGTAATGCCGAAAACTCCTGCCTTTCCTTGGGTGGTAGATGAGAAAGTTTAGTCTGGAGATCATTCATGATATCAGGATTCTTCCCCAAACTATCACTCAGGCTCATACTGCATGGGAGAGCTTCACTTGCAGACTCGGGTGGAACAGCTACAGTGCAGACTGGATTATTTTCGTCCCGCCTGTGATATAACTTTAGCATGTTGATGTGACATAGTTGCTTGCTCTTTCTACGATCTGGTGTGGCGATGACATAGTTGACATCACTGAGTTTCTTCTCCACGAAATAAGGACCACTAAACTTGGCTTGAAGAGGTTGCCCATGAACTGGTAGCAGAATCAAAACCTGATCTCCTGGCTGAAAGTGGCGTAACCTGGACTTCTTATCATACCAAGTCTTCATCTTCTCTTGAGCAGCTCCTAAATTCTCTCTCGCCAGTTGTAAAGCAGTGGACAGCCGTTCTTTGAAATTCATCACATACTCCAGCAGGTTGACGTCATCTTCCTCCGACAGCCAGCATTCCTTGAGTAGCTTAAGGGGTCCTCTTACTTCATGGCCAAACAGTAGTTCAAAAAGTGAGAAGCCCAGTGATTCATTTGGAGATTCTCTTGCGGCAAACACAACGAATGGAAGACCTTTATCCCAGTCTTTCTGATGTTCCAAACAGTATTTCTTGAGCATCGATTTGAGTGTTTGATGATATCTCTCCAACGCTCCCTGGGTCTGGGGATGGTAAGCTGAAGACGTGATCTGGGTGATGCCCAACTCTTTCAAAGACTGCTTGAAAACATTTGACATGAAATTACTTCCTCGGTCTGACTGTACCTCATTGGGCAGACCAAACTTTGTGAAGAACCCTAGCATTTCCTTAACCACGTTCTTTGCTGAGATGTTTCTAAGTGGAATGGCTTCAGGATAACGAGTAGCCATATCAATCATGGTCAACACATAAGAAAATCCTGAAGAAGTCTTAGGAAGAGGGCCCACAATATCCACCAACACACGGGTGAAAGGCGCCTCAAAAGGAGGTATGGGAACTAGAGGTGCAACCTTTTCGGTCTGATTACACTTCCCCACAACTTGACAGGTGTGACAAGACTTACAATACCAGGAAACATCCCTGAAGATACCTGGCCAGTAGAAGTGTTTCAAAATGCGTGCCACAGTCTTCCTCACTCCAAGGTGTCCTGCCAAACTGGAATCATGAGCCACTCTAATGATATCCTGCCTACAAACACGAGGGATGACAACTTGATGTACAACCTCCCATTCACAGTCGGCTGATGCTGTTGGGGGTCTCCACTTCCACATAAGTACTCCTGACTTTACATAATAACAAGTAGAAGCACCGGCTGACTCTTCTTCACTGTAAGCAGAGTTAGCTAGACCTTTCAACTCAGGGTCAGCAACCTGCAACTCAACCAACTCTTGACGAGACAAATTATCAACACTACGGGTACTGCCTCATCTGGTGAGTGGTCCAAATTAGCAAGAAAAGTGTCAGCTAGGATAACATCATCATCATCATTATCCTCTAAATCACCAGTAACTTTAGACTTAGCCCTAGTGACAGCACATGCAGGGAACACATCAGGGACATCGCAATCCTGGGACGCAGCCACTGGCTCACTAGACAACTGAGGAGCTGGACACACTTGACTTCCACCAATATCATTTCCAAGTAAGAAAGTTACACCTGACATTGGAAGTGTCTCAACCAACCCAACCATAACAGAACCATTAACAAAACCAGACTCTAAATTCACTCTGCACAGAGGAACAGAGAAGTAATTATTCCCTACACCTTGTAAGATTACAGTTTCATCAGAGGAATTAAAATTAGAGCCTAGAACACTGGTCAGCATAAGGGATTGGCAAGCACCTGTATCACGATATATTTGAACTGATTTCCTGTCATTACTGTCCAGAGGACTGACAAAACCTTCAGACAGGAAATTAGCACATGAACTCTTGAGAGTGTCACCCACGTTACTGCTCAAAAGAGGAGCTCCATCATGAGAATTTAAGTTACCCCTCAAAGCAGGTTCAGTTAACTCAGTTAAAGAATTCTGGGAACTCTCAAGAGTGGACACTAGACCAATTGACTGAATATTTAAAGACTCCTTTTTGTTCACATCACGCTGTCTCCTGAAACATCTCTCCGTAGTATGACCAAGCTTACTACAATAAGTACATTTACTTTTCTGAAATCTAGAGGTGAAGCTGGTATTTACTTCCTGAGAAACATCATCTTTATTCTCTTTCCTGTTACCTGTACTCTGAGTAGAGGCAACGTACTTACTCTCAGCTTTCCCTTTTTCTCTAGAATATCTCTTGTGAGTGAGAACATACTCATCAGCTAAAACTGCAGCATCAGACAAATTATCTATTCTTTTCTCATCAAGATATAGGCTTACATCTTTATAAATACACCTTTTGAAGTCCTCCAGCAAAATCATCTGCTTAAATTTGTCAAAATCAGAATCCACATTCTTAGAATTTAACCACTGCTCCAACAAATCTTCTTTGATTTTTGCATACTCAACATGGGATTGCTTATCTTGCTTGTAAGTTGTCCTAAATTTTACTCTATAGGCTTCAGGAACAAGCTCATAGGCCTTAAGAATCAAGCTCTTAACTACATCATAATTATCAGACTGATCCTGAGGCAAAGATGCATAAGTTACTTGAGCTTTACCGGTGAGAACAGTTTGAAGGAGTACTGGCCAATACTCCTTAGGCCAATTAAAACCTGTAGCTACCCTCTCAAACAACTGAAAATACTTTGTTAAATCAGATTCATTAAAAGGAGGGACAAGTTTAACATTTTTAGCCACATCAAAATCATCAGAGCAAGATGATCCAGTTCCACCTTGTTTCATGCGATACTCATGGTCTGCCTGAATCCTGGCAAGTTCAATTTGTGCCTCGGCCTCCTTAGCACGGGCCTCCTGCAGGGCTAGCTGTAACTTAGCTAATTCAATCTGCGTTTGCTCATTTGGAGGAGTTACATTAAACAAGCTTTCATTAATCATGGCAACAATTTGATCTTTAGACTGATGAGAGCGAACAACAAATCCCAATTGTTGAGCAACAATCTTAAGTTCATTCTTTGTTCTGTTTTCTATATCACACACTGTTTGCACATTTGACAAAAAATCTTTGGCTTCATCAAGTGTAGAAATAGTAGCCATCATGAATATATCACAGTCACAAAATATCAAACAATATCCTTATGATAATATCCTGAATATCCTGATATGAGGTCGCCAAATTTATGTTACGGAACAGAGAAAGATAATGTACACTTTAAGTGAGAATACGAAGAGTCACTACTGTCCCGTAAAGTTCCAGGTTCAAAACAAAAGAGTTAGGTAAAATTACAAGTTAAAGTTTAATGCTCAAACTAACAACAAAACATTCAGAACTCATAAGGATAATGTAATGGCAAAAAACAGGTTAAATATATGGTTAACTGCAATAGCCTCTATTAACACGAAATTAGCATGAATAAATTTATCTAAGTCAGCCCTGATAAAATGAGATACCAGATAATACTCAGTGAATGCCAGATAAATAATTACAGATACAAACTATTATCAAAAATGACTGACATAAAGAACCCCACACGAATTACAAAAACTTCACTAGGCCTACAAATTAAACTTATGCTATACAGTACAAGAAAAAATGCAACAACAGTTATACTCAAATTACACACAGCTGCTAGATGGTTGGAGATTTCTTGAGCACTCACAATAATAATATCTGTATAGGGGAGGACAGAGATGTGAACAAAATGAGGAGCAGATCTAAGTGGCAATGATGCAGAGATTGAGCTCATTATATAGGGGCTAGCAGAGCTTGATACAACTTGTAATAAGGACGCGCAAATGAAGCGATGGGGACAAACGGTCGACAATCCCGCACTGAATAACAGAAAGGACGACTTACTCTACTATAACGGTAGAAGGGGGGGACTGAGGCAGAACACGCTCGTGATCAAACATGCAGCATACTGTGCGTTAAAATTACACAAAGGATGATGAAATCATAGGCTATGTAACAATAGATAGAGAGACAGATAGAAGCAGGAAGTCAGATGATTGAGAAGGTGTTGTGTCTGCGAGAATCGAGCAGTGCTAAACATGCTTACACACTCTTAACACTGAGGGAAGCTGACGACAGCGGCCAGTAAGGAGATGATGCAGTTAGCTGTCAGCAGTCCTCTCGTGAACAAAGATCCACGAGGAACACACGTGACACACCCCTGCTACACCAGATTTTAGGAAAGAGAGAGTAGAAGGAGACAAGCGACCCTAGAGAGAGGTCGAGACGGAGATTAGCCTTAGAACAGAGAGAGAGAGAGATAGCGAGACAGGGAGGTAGCTACCCGGGACTTATACTCTTTCCATGTGAGAGACCTGTTTAATATTTCCAAGACAAATAAAAATAGTCCCATACTATTCTTTACCTCTCCCGTCACTACATGACATCTGGTGGGGAAG
Source organism: Coenobita brevimanus (assembly GCF_032717465.1). Classification (NCBI taxonomy): domain Eukaryota; kingdom Metazoa; phylum Arthropoda; class Malacostraca; order Decapoda; family Coenobitidae; genus Coenobita; species Coenobita brevimanus. The sequence continues at coordinate 14,448,405 of NC_136966.1, forward strand.
CTACTACAAGATATAAAAGCCGCTCGACCACAAGTCTAAAATATACTTCTCTACAAGTAACTACAAAGTCTTTATGACATTTATATTTTCCATAAGAAATGGCTGTTCATCAGTATGTTAAGTTTAATTATTTGACATAACTGGAGGAACAGGAACCTCTGCAGTGACACTACAGCTCACCACCATAGCTATGAGGATTGGAGGTGTCAGCGGCCACCTCCCCACTAACTGGTATCCGCCACTGAACACACGATTCCCTTTTACATTAACGAAAATATCAGTGTGGGTCTGGCTACCCCATGACTATTACTGAAACAAACTATGCAAATAAGTATTGATTACTGGTTAACGTAATCCGTAATGTGAGGTGGTTATGTATTGCACTTGTATTTTGACACTATTAAATTTTTGGTAAACATACTAAATGCAACGTCATTACGCATTAGCACAAACTGATAATGTGTGTGTGTGTGTACTGATAGCCAGCTGAGGAGTTTGAGAGAGAGAGAGAGAGAGAGTCGAGGCGGTGGAGCAGGGCATGTTTTCCGCTAACTAGGGAGGGGGTATCCTTGTGTGTAATCGGGTCTATATAAAGGTAATAAAAGTAAATAGGTTTATCATCAATCAGGGCACAGGATAACATAGACACCTTGATAACTATACTATAATGACTAAGAATATATAACTGTTGGCTACTTACTCCCATACTCCCCCCTTTCCCCCTACATCGCGCCATTTCTGGGTGAACTTGCCCTCTGTTTCTGAACCACAACTCAACCTGTATCGTGGTTCACGCTACAAGGCAAGAGAATTATTTTATATAATTCAGACTACAAATGGTATAGTGCATAGCCCATTATCCCAATCACATAATATTTATTAGCCTATATCATTGCATAATACAATGGCCACATAATATAATTCGGAGGATGAAGCTTAGCGATTCGAAAAAATGTCGGGCATGAACACACACACACACACACACACACACACACACACACACACACACACACACACACACACACACACACACACACACACGGGCGCGCGCTGTTGCCACGTTAGCCAAATCCCGCAACCAGGTGGTCCAGTCGGAAATCTTGCCGACTGTACATACTCCAAACTGTCGTAAACCAAAATTAGAGTACTTCAATTCTAACGCTGAAACTGCTAAATTGGCAACACAGCCCCTCCAGCCATTCCACTCCTCCATCTTTTCACTTCATTCTGAAGTCTTCCTCTCTTTCTCATCTTCACCCAGCCATTAGCATCTCCAGCGTCGTGTGTGGCGGACGAGGATTAGATGATCCAAGAGGGAGGGAGAGAGGTGGTAGATTTCAGATTGGCATTTAACCTGAACCTCCATGATGTAAGGGAAAGAAAACTGTCGCTATGGCAATGCCCCTAACCAAAACAATGGCGCCCTTGTCTTGAGGACGCGAACATCTGGAAGAAATGTGTCCTCCAAACTTCTTGACACGCTACGGGAGGGAACAAGGCAAAAAGATTCAAGATGATGACTCACCTAACAGTGTTAAGGAAGATGTCTTTTGCAATGTAAGGGGAAGACCCTCCCCCCCCTAAAAAAAAATAAAAAAAAAAAGCAACAGACCTTCTCAGATGGGTTGAATACTGAACTTGACACCGACCTCTCCACCTACCCCACTCCATCATGCACGAGGAGACTCTCATTTAGGGGGTCATTAAAAAGGTCATCGTACTCGGCTTAGGTTGATAGGGTAAGACTGACAATCATAATTTACTTTTCCCAATGCTGACCAAGCATGCAAGGAGTGTCTGTAACAAGAAGTAATTTTTTATAGATTTCTTGGTGACTGGCTGACTGAATGAACAGATGAATGAAAGAACGAATGAGTGAATGAATGTGCCGTAGCGATTGGCCTGTGCATGCCTAACACGGACGGGTAGCTATAGACCAAGGAAACGACAGAAGAGTATGTGAGAGGTGGTGCTATGTCGTACGAAAGGTACACAGGATGACAGAAACTGAGAAGGAGGGAAGGAAGGCAAAAACAGAGAACGGGAAACTAACAGACAGGTAGAAAAAGATAAGGAGATTCGTAAAGAATGATTGAGATCGACAAGACAGAAACACGCAGATCAGAGAGAAGTGAGTGGAGAGTCAGACAAGAATTACTGTACAAAGCCACAGACAAACTAGAAGACAGGCATATGGAAAAATACCTTAGCAGGAAGAAACAAAGTGGGATTGGAAAGGAGGAGAGAGGGGAGGGTAAATAAACGGAAAGAGGCAGACAAACAACCCAACAGAGAGAGAGAGAGAGAGAGAGAGAGAGAGAGAGAGAGAGAGAGAGAGAGAGAGAGAGAGAGAGAGATGGAAATAATGGGGTAAAGAACAGAAAAATACATTAAGATATATTCATCCATCCATCATCCAGTCCTACATTGCCCCATGAGGAGCGTAGGAGCCCGGGGCTAGGCAGTTGGTCCCCACATTTAAGATGAGAGTGACCAGCCTCACTCATCCCTGAGTTGCATTACATGAGCAATCAACCCCAACCATCCCTTGGATATATACCTTCACCGGGTCAGTCCGACTGGAGGGCAATAATTACCCACTAAACCACCAGGCGCCAAAATTTGGTTATATGGTTACCACCCAGCGTAGTAAATGATTTCCTGGTGCACAGGAAACCATTTGGTTTGTCACTTAGTGTAGTCACCCACAGGCTGAAGGAAGTGGAAAGAATGAAGGCAAGAAAGACAGAAGAGGGAATGTAAAGTCACCCGTAGGCAGTATGACAAGGAAAGAATGAAGGAAAGAAAGACAGAAGAGAATGGAAGGAAAGAAGGATGGAGAGGAAAGGGCAGACACCCGAGAGCAGCACTACATCGAGTACGTGGATGGTGAGCGCCCCCACCTACCACGAATTAAGATATAAACAGAAGGTAAAAAAAGAAAATAGGGGCAAAAAGGAAGACAGAAATATAAAGACACCTAGTATCAGCAAGAAAGGCAAGAGACAAAAAACAAAAATGGCAAACAATGAGTGAGAAATTGACAAAAGTTGATGTAAACAAATACACAGTAAGAAAAACACGGATATCTACACACACACACACACACACACACACACACACACAGGGAGGGGGGGAAGGGAGAGAGAGAGGTAATTGGTGCGTACGACATGACATCCAACGGGAGGTAAGGGAGAGGTCGAGGACTGGGAGGGACGGGAAGGCAGGAAGTGGACGATGTTACGGTATAAGTGACGCCCTCACTACTACTGAACGATCCAATTACGAGGTACAGCAGACACGAACAGATTTATCTTCTCTCTCTCTCTCTCTTTCTCTCTTTTACACGTAATTTTCCACACCCTCATTCACGTAACCTCTATCCTTTCACACTCTCACGTTGTTACCCATCGACCAACCCAGCTCTTGCACTACCTACTGCCACACTACTCGTAATATGACACTACCAAATTACTAACATACTAAACATGTCTGCCATCATAATTACCTCCATATTTCTTCAGAGTTCAAGACACACACACACACACACACACACACACACACATATATATATATATATATATATATATATATATATATATATATATATATATATATATATATATATATATCCGTGTGTGTGTGTGTGTGTGTGTGTGTGTGTGTGTGTGTGTGTGTGTGTGTGTCATTGGGGGTCTAAGCATAACTGGTAAATGACAGAGGAAAGAACTCTAAGCAAAAATTATATATATGAACACATGTCCAAATATCGACCGTTACGGATCTACATTTACTGCTGGCCTTATGGGTCAAAATGGTCTCACTCAGAGTTCATTCATAAGCCCATCAGTAATTACAGCTCCATTTTGGTTAAGATTTGGACACATATTGATACATTATTTTTTTGCTTAGAATCCCTCATCCGTCATTTCCCAAAGTTAAGCTATTTCTTCCCAGGACACCTATATATATATATATATATATATATATATATATATATATATATATATATATATATATATATATATATATATATATATATATATATATATATATATATAGCTGGTGTACGCGAGTTCGCCTCCCGCCAGGGTTAAAAAAAACTTTGGGAAGCGTCTTAACGGACCCGGGTTCAAATCCCACTGGGGCAGGGAACTGTTTAAGGTTTTGAATTTCATAAATATCAGACTTTACTGATCTACCAGAAGACCCGCCGACATGTCGTAAAAATACCCCCGCTAATACCAATACACCAGTCCTGTATGAGACAGCCCTAACATGTATTCAGTATGGACGGTGGGTGTTAGAGCCGAAGTGGTGACATGTAGAGGTGTGCGGTACATAGGAGGACTACTGGGCCCTGGGAGCAGGCTGTGAAGCCTATGCCCAGAGTCGGTCACATAAAATATATATATATATATATATATATATATATATATATATATATACAGTACACACACACACGGAAACTGAACTTAATGTGGACATTATAATTCTTCTGATGTCAAGTGGGGTTGGTGGAGGATTAGTGCCCCTCCCTGTAAAACAATTAACTCTAAGCCCTTGGTCACCCCGTTGGGATACATGGCGTCTGGCAATGAATGAATGAGTATTTTCATCGCTTAGGGCCCGGACACACATGCCCTCGAACATGTGATCGTCAAGAGGAAACGAGACTCAGGGGTCCGTCCAACGTTCAGACTCGAATATTGAAGCAGCTCTAACCCGGTGCCTCGTTTCGTCTTGTCGAGCACATGTTCGGGGTCAAGTGTGTCCGGGCACTTAGACACAGTGGCAGGCGAGTATCCAGAATTGTATGGAGGTGGAGGATCTATTTAAAAAAAAAAAAAAAAAAAAAAAAAAAAAAAAAAAAAATTACTGAGTGAATTTTCGCTACCTCCACGCACTTCGCGAAAAAAGAAAAAAAAATCTGCTTGTGAAGGCTTTAAGAAAACAAATGACTCTGTTAGTAAACCTCCCCTTTAAAAATTTCTAATGGAATAATAATCAACAAAGAGGACCCTGTATGTATCCAGTTTGGCTTAAAGATTACAAACTTCTCATATCCCATTGTAAGTGTCCGGTGGCAGCAGGAATAAAACATTAAATAGTTCATTGGAATCAAGGTGTCGAGAAAACAAATAACCCAGACTCCAGTGAAAATAAGATAAAGTCAAAAGCCTTGATCATGAACTGAGGGATGTGAGGTGTTGAAGTATGATTTTAAGCGGAGAATGGGCGGGCGTCCCCCCTGATTACTTTATAATTACACCATGGCGACTATCAGGCCTCAAGTACAAGGGTGGTTTAGGATGGAAGAGGTGAAACTGGAAGGGAGGAGGTAAGTAGGAAAGGAGAGAAAGAGGAGGGATGGAGGAAATGAGGGAAGAGGGTGATAGGGAGGAAAAAAGGAGACGAGGAAGGAACAACTAATGGAGAGTGGACAAATGGAAAATATTACCGGCATGGAAAAAGACAGAAGACGTAGCGTTTGAAGAGCTGTGTAGAGAAAGAGGTGAGACGGGAGGAAGGAAGAAGAGAGGGAAGAAGAGGTGATGAAAGGACGAAAGGAAGGAAAGAGGGGGAGTAGGTTATTGTTCATACATAGGGAGAGAAAGTATTAAGGGCATAGGAAAGGGTGAAGGAGATGGAGAAGGAAAGAGTTGATGGGTAGTGGGGGAAGGAACATTATGGTGAAAGGGGAGAAGAGAGAGAAGGAAGAGAAACTATTATCTGGCACAGTGCGGAGGGAGGAAGGCATTTCTAGGATGGGCAAGGTAGAATAAATGAATATGGAAGATTGATGGGTGGTGAGGAGACATTATAATGGAAAGGGAAAGGGGAGGAGACGAGAGAGAGAAAAAGAGGACGTGAGGGAAGGAAGAGAAAGATGTATTGTGGGAGAAGGAAGGGATTACTGGGATGGAAAAGGGTGGAAGAGGTAGTGAAGGAGAAGTTGATGAGCAGTGGAAGGCTACTCTGGTGTTGGAGGAGAGTGGGTAGTGGATTGATGGAAAACGGGTGAAGAGAAGGAAGTGGGCATTATATGACACTGTGTGGTAAGGGAAGGGAAGGGAGACATAGAGTACAATGAAAAAGAAATGAGAGGGGTGGGGAGAAAGTGGTGGGAAGTAGGGAGGGAAGGGGAGTTGAGAGGGAAGGGAGGAGAAGGGTGGAAGTGTGATATAGATGATGAGGCATTGGGAGGGAGGATAAAGTGAAAAGGGACCGTGATAAAGGGGTGAGAGGAGTGTGAAGGGAAGTAGGGAATAAGGAGGAAATAGGAGTAAGGATGGAGGAATGGGAAGTACAATTCAAAGCTTACAACAGAGCTATTGTTCCTGTCAATGTCGTTTGTTACAGGGTTGATTAAACCTAATGCAACTATTCTACCAGTCGTAGAAAAGGATAACAAAGAAGGAAGGCTCCCTTCCTTCCACCAGACCATACAGTCGAAGCCAGTAGGAAACAATGAGAATGAATACCATCCACCACTGGAAAGCTGTCGTATGATTTCATAGGAAAGAATGTTAGGGAATCATATTCTGCATTCTATTAACCTGAAAAGAAAAATACATCTAGCCATTATTAGACACATACCAATGTTGTTCTGTTGGAAAAGGGGATAGGGGGAGAAAAAGAGGAAAGGAGGTGGAGACTTGACATAAAGGTAAATATTATGCGACAAGGTGGAGGGTTAGGGTTAATGAATAAGACCTCCAGGTAGACGAAAGCGACAAGGTGGATGGATGAAAGGAAGGATGGATAGAAAACGGGGAGCCATGGGCGAGTATTGTATAGTGCAGTGGTTCCCAAACTGGGAGCCATGGCCCCCTTGGGGGCCATATATCAGAATGTAGGGGGCCATAACCTGAACCGAAGGAGTTTAGTGAGTAGGTAGTCAGTGGAGAGAACTTACACTGAGTGGAATGGGGATTCAAATGAAGGAAAAATGAACCTGGCATGAATGTTCAGAAGCAAATGGTCTGGGAGGAGGTGGGTGTGTCGCAACTGAAGGCCATGGTTGTGGCAGATAATTATGACTCACTATGATAGCATATCATTTCAGAATTATAAAGTTATCAGGTTTGTAAAATACAAAGATCAGATCAAATTGCGTGGGATTAAAATAGTTTTTCAGTCCAGTGAATTTTTTTTTATTGCTGAATCATCTTTTCGCAATAATTCAATTTTTAATTACTCTAAGTATGGATTTTTTAAATGTGCATTTTATTATTCCTTTAGTACCATTTCAATAATTATATATATATATATATATATATATATGATTCAGCTAAGACAATATACACATTTCTTTATTAATACTTAACAAAAGAGAAAATAACAAATGGAATCAATAAAATTACAGGATTTGCTAGAGTGATTTTTATATGGACATGATGAGTGTAGGACTGTAGTGTAGACAGTCACTGTAGTCATGGGTTATGGTTGGGGAAGGGGGGCCATGGACAAGGATCATGTATGAAAAGTGGGTAACGACCAGAAAAAGTTTGGGAACCACTGCCCTAATGAATGAAAAGATGGGTTGATGGAGGAAGGGGAGCCATGGACCAGTAATGTCTAGTGGATGGAAGGAAGGATGGATGAAGGATGGATAACCATAGACCAGTAACGTATAATGGATGAAGGGAAGAATGGATGAAGGAGGGGGAGCTATGGACCAGTAATGTCTAGTCTAGTGGATGGAAGGAGGGATGGATGAAGGAAGGGTAACCACGGAAATTATTGATATATCACAATCTAGTGGTGTTGGCGTAAATAATTCACGCTCGAGAGAAAACATGTCAGTGGTATAGGAACTCTTCTGGACCGATCAGTGAAATGGGTAGGGATGTAGAAACTTTTACCAGGGTAGGGTTTTTGATGTTTATGTATGTACGTATGTATTTAAGTATTTTTTCATATACCTAAGATAATCTTCAATTTTAGCTTACATATAATTCATCTCAAGTTCTTATTCACCGCTTTCATTATTTACTTAATTTAACATTTTTTATAAATATTAATTAATATATTAACCTAGCTGCTGTAGCCTAACCAAAGGCCTCTTCGCTTCAGATATGTTAAAATGGGACTATGTTCAATTTATTTATCAGTTCAGTAATTTATATATTGTTCATTTATTAATGAACCAAATTACCAACTTTTGGGTGGGAGTCCAAAGCTTGGACTTGTGTTTGCCATTTCTCTTTTCCTCAGTTTGTTTCTGTGTCTCTGTGTGTCCGTCTGTCCATCTGTCTGTCTGTCTGTCTGTCTATCCATCTGTCTGTCTGTCTGTCTGTCTGTCTATCTGTCTCTAACTTCTTTCCCCGCCAGAACCCACTCTTAAAACTTGGCAAGCATGACATAAGAACCATTTCCAGATATTACTAATAAGGTTATAGCAATTTGCAGTGTAGCATGATTTAAGTCTTCCGTTATTCAAGTGGATCGTGCATGGGTCTCCTTCACTTTTTTGACAAGCTATGAATAAGACCGTGGTGGTGATGTGTGTGTGTGTGTGTGTGTGTGTGTGTGTGTGTGTGTGTGTGTGTGTGTGTGTGTGTGTGTGTGTGTGTTTCGGAATATGGCATTACGATTTATTTTACTCTTTTCACTGGCGCTCTTCTTGGTTCTTGGTTTTGCTCAAGCTAAATCTTACTGTGTCTGTCTGTCTGTCCTCGCACGCACACACACACACACACACACACACACACATACACACACACACACACATACACACACACACCTGTGGCCACTTCATTAAGGGCAGGTAACACACTCTTACCGCCACCTTATCACCTACACGGAAATCCAGTTAAGAGGATGACCGCGGCCAGGCGCACCTTATGTTTAGTATGAGAGAGAGAGAGAGAGAGAGAGAGAGAGAGAGAGAGAAGGGAAGGGATGGGAAGGAAAGGAAAAGGAAGGAATGGGAAGTGAAGGGATAAGTACTGTAAAGAAAAAGGAGTGAACGGTAAGGAATGTGAAGGGAAAGAGAAGGAAAGACAACAAAAGATATGGAAAAAGAGTGGAAAGGGAAAGGATGGAAGGAAGTGAAAGAAAAGGGTATACTGTAGAATAGATAAGAGACGAAAATAATCTCCTATACTTAAGCAACAAAATGGAAACAACAAACGAATCCAAAGAAATTCGAAAGAGATGAAAATATAAGCAGATAAAGCTAATGATACCCCTTGATAAGTTGATGGCAACCCTTAGATAAGTTGATTGAAACCCCTAAGTAAATTGATTGCATGGCAACATTTCAAAGGTAATGCCTTCTCAGCTGATGGGGTTCTGTTTTACTCCCTTCAACCCGATGACGTAGTCTGTGAACAATCATTGCTGGAAACAAACTATGTTTTTTTTTTTAATATATGTATTAGGAGAGTGATTTCGTAAAAGGTGGTAGATGTTGGCGACCATCATCCACTCAGCGTGATGTAGTGCTGTCTACTTCTTCCTTCACATTTATCATTCATATTCTGCATCTGCTCTCTATTCTTCCTATTTTCGGTGGCTGTAGATTGCGTGACAGGCCTATTGGTTTCCTGTAAATCAGGACACCATTTACAACGCGGGGTGGTAACCATATATCCAACTCATACGTGTTCCTTACGTGTCAGCAAGTTGGTTGGCGGGGGAATAGTGCCCCTCCCCGTAAAAAAAACTAACTCAAAGTACAAGTTGCCATCCCTTACGGAATCATGGCATCTGGCTATAGATAAGGAGGTAGTTGTTATCAAATGGTTATAATGTATAGAGAATTCATAAACCCTTTCAATACTAGCGGTATGTCACTGGTTGCATGAAATCGTCTGGTGGTACTAAGGATGACCGTCACTGAAACGATGGAATCAGCTGTAACATTCGTACGACGTGTCAGCTAAAACGAGTAAAATTATAAACAAATTATTATATCGCCTAGTGCTGGGTAAATTTAAAGTACCGTGTGCAATGGAAGGGTCAGTAGAGATCCAGTGTCTGCCAGAATTTGGCTTTGCCTGCATATTAAATGTGTTCTTTTTAGTGAAATGGTTAATCGTCGACATTCGTACCCTACTGACAGCACTAGGAGCTGGAATTTCTCCCCGATGAATAAAATCGTCTATTTTTTGTCAGTAGAAGATTCCAGGTGTGACCATTGTAGCAAACCCCTCCCCATCTCTCTCTCTCTCTCTCTCTTTCAGCTCCTGTTCATTTCATTTTCATCCTTCGTGTCATATATCAATGTTCCCTCTCAACACCCACCCTCTCCACCCCCTTCCTTTTCTAAACTTCTCTTCCATGCCTCGTTCATATGTACTTTATTTCTGACATTTATCCTCTTCCATGTCCACACTGCACTCCTATCTCCTTAACCAGTGGCGGGGGAAGAAGAGACAGACCGGGCATGAGACTGAGGGATATGGTGAGGGAGTACATCGGTGTTGCGGAGTGGGTGGAAATGGTGAACTGTAATTAAGACAGGATAAGGTTATGGAGTATTATTTGCAAGGGGCAGGATTGGGGTAGAATGAGCAACTGGATAAGGTCACATAGAGATCTGTTTGTCACGAGTACTCTATCTATATGGTCATTATCTACCGGCATCTGTAGTTAAGTAGACATATAGGTAGTTGAATAGGTAGGCTGACATCCCTCCCTCACCTATCCGTAAACTGTCTCCCTAGCTAGCCCTTGATAGCGATGTGTACAGATAGTTACACTGACGGACTGATAAACAAGTGGAGAAAGGTAGATGGACAGATAAATAGATAGACTGACATGGATAGTTAGACAGGGAAGTAGATAGAGTAAGTAAATAGGTAGATACATAGACAGGTGGACAAACAGACACACACGGATAAAGATATAAGCAGACAGATGTAGATAGATAGACAGAGATTTAGACTGACTAATATACTTGTTGGGCGGAGACAGATAGGCAGACAGACAAATATGCAGACAGAGAGTGCTGCAAGCTATCCCAGCAGCCCCAGCTTCAATACAAGTAATTTTATAGTCAGACTTAGATCGATAGACAGACGGATATAGATAGACCGACACACATACATACGGACAGATAGAAGTACAGGTAGATATAAAGACAGGTAGCAGAGCCTCAGCCTGTCTAGTACCTTTTTTGTCTGGCTTAGAATTATTAAAAAAAAAAATGGACTAGAAAGCATCACAGAGCTCATACCTTCACCAGCACCAATTAAATATATGATTTACTGCAGGAATTCCTCTTTCCTACCAGGTGAATAAGTTTACCGTCTCACAGAGTCAATTATTTCTAAGAGATCGTATGACGCCTTTGAAATTTATTTATTCTTGTATCCGAATCCGGATCCACTTCAAATTCTAATCAATTCTTCTTTGATCCACTGCCCACCTATCCACCACATTTCATGAAATCCGAAAACAATTTTTTTATATATCTCTTCCACAGATAAGCAGACAGACAGACAGACAGACAGAAATGGGAAAGTATTCACTGACGACTCCATCGTTCACCTTTCCATCCGCTTCCCACGGCGTCCATCTCAGCAGTTATTTAAAAAAAACAAAGGATGTGGCTATGGCAAGCCTAATGTCTGACTTGGCTTATATCTCTGACTGGGGTAAAAGTAATCTTGTTGTTTTAAATGCATTAAAAACTCCATTCTTCTATCTTCCAGCCAGTCAAAATCTTCCGCAGAAATAGCCTATTATTTTGTACAGTATCCAACTCAATCCTTCATCATCTTCGAAAATACTTAAGGTTTCATTCTATCGGGATATTTCTTGGAATGATCACAATACTTCCCTTGTAATCCCTGCTTTCAAGAGATTAGGTGTGCTAAGTCGATTTTGTGCCTTCTCCTCTGCACAGCAGTTGACTTATCCATGAGTTTAATTCGCCCGTGTGGAGTACAACACGCACGTATAGGAAGGCTCCCTGCATACAGCTCCTTCCAGCAAGGTGGAATCAAAGGATTTTCGTCTCATTAGCTCTCCTCCTCCTACTGGCTCCCTTCAATCTCTGTCTCTTCTCCAGACTGTTGCATCTTTATCTCATTTTTATCGCAACTTCAATGGTCACTACTCCCTGAACTGTCTGCTTGCATCCCTCCACCACTACGGAGGGCACATAGCACCCGTCTAGCAGCAAACTCACATCTTTTTTGCCCATCACTCTAATGCAGAAGTTATTCGCAACTCCCGGTCCGTCATGTAAACAACAGGTCAACTCTGGAACTGTCTTACTCTGCCTATGTTTCCTATTGCCTATGACCTCCAGTCTTTCAAACGCAGTGTGTCTAGGCATCACTAAATGAATTGATCTCGAATTTGGCTCTCTGTTACCATATTTTTATTTTTCTTAGAAGGAACAATCTTGTGGGCTCCATGCCTGTGGTTCCTTCTTCCTTACATAAAAAAAAAAAAAAAAAAATCCTCCAACGAAATTGGTAGAGGTTAAGAGACCGACAGACAGGACAACAGACTCTTATATCGACAGTGCAACATAATATTCCACTAGCCTCAACCTAACTGCAAGTAACTTTACTGCCAGGCTGACTGACAGACAGACAAAGAGATGGAAAGGTAGACAGATAGACAGACTGAGACAGCAAGACAGAGAGATGGTCAGATGTGTACAGATAAACAACGAGTGCAGCAGATTATCCTTGCATTCCCAACCATTATAGCAAGTTTTTTGCTGTTAGAATTAGAAAGATAGAAACAAACACAGACAGGAAGGCAGACAGACAGTGCAGCGAAGTATCCCTGCAGCCCCAAACTAAACAGCAAACAATTTTACCATCACACAGGTAATGGTGTCGCAGCAGCAGAATAATTTATAATGTTGGTACTGGCGTGGTGTATTTTGCGTTGTTATCCCCCATGGTTATTGCAGTGGTGAATGCAATGGTTATGGCTGCTAAATATAGCTTACTAGACCAGTAGCGTGAAGCACGGTGATATTTGCTCTGCATTTTATATATGCCTGGTCATTTTCCACCTCACTATTGCCATTGTCATTATCGCCAATACTCTCACCTTCACCATCACTATCACCATCGTCACCATCACCAGTGTCACAATCAGCATCACTGTCACAATTATCATTACCACTGCTACAGAATTAACACTACCATCATCATTATCATCAGCAGCAGCGGCAGCATTCACCGTCCAAAACATTATCATCACTATCAACACCATCACGGATACTACCACCGTCACACTCAATATCACCATCACTGTCACTGTCATCACCAGTGTCACCGTCATTATCACAATCATCACCCCTATCATCATCACCATCACCTTTGCTTATATATATATATATATATATATATATATATATATATATATATATATATATATATATATATATATATATATATATATATATATATTGTTACGGAACAGATAATGTACACTTTAAGTGAGAATACTAATACTCACTACTGTCCCGTAAAGGTCCAGGTTCAAAACAAAAGAGTTAGGTAAAATTACAAGTTAAAGTTTAATGCTCAAACTAACAACAAAACATTCAGGACTCATAAGGATAATGTAATGGCAAAAAAACAGGTTAAATATATGGTTAACTGCAATAGCCTCTATTAACACGAAATTAGCAAGAGTAAATTTACCTAAGTCAGCCCTGATAAAATGAAAATACACTGGGTAATGCTCAGTTAATGCAAGTTAAATTATTACAGATACAAACTAATATGAACAATGGCTAACAATAAGAACCTTACACGAATTACAAAAACCTCACTAGGCCTACAAATTAACAACTTATGCTATACAGTACAAGAACAAAATACAATAACACTTATACTCAAATTACACAGCTGCTAGATGGTTGGAGACTTCCTGAGCACTCACAATAATAATAACTGTACAGGGGAGGACAGAGATGTGAACAATATGAGGAGCAGATCTAAGTGGCAATGATGCAGAGACTGAGCTCATTATATAGGGGCCGGCAGAGCTTGATACAACTTGTAAGACGGACGCGCAAATGAAGCCATAGGGGACAAAGAGCTGACAATCCTGCTCTGAACAACAGAAAGGACGACTTACTCTCCTATAACGGTAGAAGGGGGGAGTGAGGTAGAACACGCTCGTGATCAAACAGGCAGCACACTGTACGTTAGAATTAACAAAGGATGATGAAATCATAGGCTATGTAACACCTCCCCACAAAGAAAAAGAAATTTACAAAGGATATTTCTTATTACTCTAAAACAATCTTTCTAAAGTCTAGATAAGCAATCTGCAATAACATTTTCTTTCCCCTTGACATGTTGTATGTCTAATGAATACTCCTGAAGAAGTAGACTCCATCTTGTCAATCTCTGATTTCTATCTTTAAACTTACTAAGGAATTTCAGTGGGTTATGATCGGTATAAATGACTATGGGGTCAAAACCAGAACACAAATAAAATGAAAAATGCTGTAAACCCAAAATCAAGGCCAAAAGCTCTTTCTCAATAGTTGAGTAGTTCTTTTGAGGTGGAGTGAACTTCTTACTGTAATAAGATACAGGGTGTTCAATACCATGATCATCCTCTTGCAGCAAAACAGCCCCAGCTCCTGTATCACTTGCATCAACAGCCATCTTAAAAGGCTTAGCAAAATTTGGAGTAGCGAGCACTGGCTGACTCAATAGGATAGCTTTAAGTTTGTTGAAAGAGGATTCACAGTTATCGGTCCAGACAAATTTAACTCCCTTTTTCAGTAGGTCTGTAAGTGGTGATACAAGAATTGAAAAGTTAAGAACAAATCTCCGGTAATAACCTACCATTCCCAAAAATCTTTGTAGCTCTTTCCTACTTTTAGGTCTGGGAAGATCACTTATAACCTGAACCTTAGCTCCTGGTGGTGCAACATGTCCATCACTAATTACATACCCAAGGTACTGAACTTTAGCTTGACCAAACTCACACTTTGATTAATTAGCTACAAGATTAGCCTGAACTAAACGCTCAAGAAATTTACTGACATGACATAGGTGATCTTTCCAGTTGTCACTGAAGATTAATACATCATCAATATAAACAACACACCCTGCCAAACCCTCTGTTACAACATTCATGAGCTTCTGAAATGTGGCTGGTGCATTCTTCATACCATATGGCATTACAGAACATGCAAAAGTCTTTCCTAGTGTTACAAAACATGAGATCTCCCTAGCACGTTCAGTCATAGGTACTTGCCAGTATCCCTTTAACAAATCAAACTTACTTATGTACCTAGCCTTTCCGATCTTGTCTATGCAATCTTCCAGGCGAGGGAGAGGGTAAGTGTCTGTTTTGGTTATCTGATTAACACGTCTGTAGTCAATGCAAAGCCGCTGTGACCCACCTGGCTTAGGGACTAGAGTGACAGAACTCCACTCGCTCTGACAGGGCTCAATTATCTTGTGGTCCAACAGGTAGCCAAGCTCTTTCTGGATGAGAGGAACTTTCACTGGGTTCACACGGTAAGGAGGCAGTTTAATTGGCTTTGCGTCTCCAACATCGACATCATGCATCAACACAGTAGTTCTTCCTGGAGTGGCACGGAACACTTGCGGGTACTCCTGCAGTAATGCCGAAAACTCCTGCCTTTCCTCGGGAGGTAGATGAGAAAGCTTAGTCTGGAGATCATTCATGATATCAGGATTCTTCCCCAAACTATCACTCAGGCTCATACTGCATGGGAGAGCTTCACTTGCAGACTCGGGTGGAACAGCTACAGTGCAGACTGGATTATTTTCTTCCCGCCTGTGATATAACTTTAGCATGTTGATGTGACATAGTTGCTTGTTCTTTCTACGATCTGGTGTGGCGATGACATAGTTGACATCACTGAGTTTCTTCTCCACGAAATAAGGACCACTAAACTTGGCTTGAAGAGGTTGCCCATGCACCGGTAGCAGAATCAAAACCTGATCTCCTGGCTGAAAGCGGCGTAACCTGGACTTCTTATCATACCAAGTCTTCATCTTCTCCTGAGCAGCTCCTAAATTCTCTCTCGCCAGCTGTAAAGCAGTGGACAGCCGTTCTTTGAAATTCATCACATACTTCAGCAGGTTGACGTCATCTTCCTCCGACAGCCAGCATTCCTTGAGTAGCTTAAGGGGTCCTCTTACTTCATGGCCAAACAGTAGTTCAAAAGGTGAGAAGCCCAGTGATTCATTTGGAAATTCTCTTGCGGCAAACACAACGAATGGAAGACCCTTATCCCAGTCTTTCTGATGTTCCAAACAGTATTTCTTGAGCATCAATTTGAGTGTCTGATGATATCTCTCCAACGCTCCTTGGGTCTGGGGATGGTAAGCTGAAGACGTGATCTGGGTGATGTCCAACTCTTTCAGAGACTGCTTGAAAACGTTTGACATGAAATTACTTCCCCGGTCTGACTGTACCTCCTTGGGCAGACCAAACTTTGTGAAGTACCCTAGCATTTCCTTAACCACGTTCTTTGCTGAGATATTTCTAAGTGGAATGGCTTCAGGATAACGAGTAGCCATATCAATCAGGGTCAACACATAAGAAAATCCTGAAGAAGTCTTAGGAAGAGGGCCCACAATATCCACCAACACACGGGTGAAAGGCGCCTCAAAAGGAGGAATGGGAACTAGAGGTGCAACCTTTTCGGTCTGATTACACTTCCCCACAACTTGAAAGGTGTGACAAGACTTACAATACCAGGAAACATCCCTGAAGATACCTGGACAGTAGAAGTGTTTCAAAATGCGTGCCACAGTCTTCCTCACTCCAAGGTGTCCTGCCAAACTGGAATCATGAGCCACTCTAATGATATCCTGCCTACAAACACGAGGGATGACAACTTGATGTACAACCTCCCATTCACAGTCGGCTGATGCTGTTGGGGGTCTCCACTTCCTCATAAGTACTCCTGACTTTACATAATAACAAGTAGAAGCACCGGCTGACTCTTCTTCACTGTAAGCAGAGTTAGCTAGACCTTTCAACTCAGGGTCAGCAACCTGCAACTCAACCAACTCTTGACGAGACAAATTATCAACACTACGGGGTACTGCCTCATCTGGTGAGTGGTCCAAATTAGCAAGAAAAGTGTCAGCTAGGATAACATCATCATCATCATTATCCTCTAAATCACCAGTAACTTTAGACTTAGCCCTAGTGACAGCACATGCAGGGAACACATCAGGGACATCACAATCCTGGGACGCAGCCACTGGCTCACCAGACAACTGAGGAGCTGGACACACTTGACTTCCACCAATATCATTTCCAAGTAAGAAAGTTACACCTGACATTGAGAGTGTCTCAACCGACCCAACCATAACGAAACCATTAACAAAACCAGGCTCTAAATTCACTCTGCACAGAGGGACAGAGAAGTAATTATTCCCTACGCCTTGTAAGATTACAGTTTCATCAGAGGAATTAACATTAGAGCCTAGAACACTGGTCAGCATCAGGGATTGGCAAGCACCTGTATCACGATATATTTTAACTGATTTCCTGTCATTACTGTCCAGAGGACTGACAAAACCATCAGACAGGAAATTAGCACATGAACTCTTGAGAGTGTCACCCACGTCACTGCTCAAAAGAGGAGCTTCATCATGAGGATTTAATTTACCCCTCAAAGCAGGTTCAGTTAACTCAGTTAAAGAAATCTGGGAACTCTCAAGGGTGGACACTAGACCAATTGACTGAATATTTAAAGACTCCTTTTTGTTCACATCACGCTGTCTCCTGAAACATTTCTCCGTAGTATGACCAAGCTTACTACAATAAGTACATTTACTTTTCTGAAATCTAGAGGTGAAGCTGGTATTTACTTCCTGAGAAACATCATCTTTATTCTCTTTCCTGTTACCTGTACTCTGAGTAGAGGCAACGTACTTACACTCAGGTTTCCTTTTTTCTCTAGAATATCTCTTGTGAGTGAGAACATATTCATCAGCTAAAACTGCAGCATCAGACAAATTATCTATTATTTTCTCATCAAGATATAGGCTTACATCTTTACTAATACACCTTTTGAAATCCTCCAGCAAAATCATCTGCTTAAATTTACCAAAATCAGAATCCACATTCTTAGAATTTAACCACTGCTCTAACAGATCTTCTTTGATTTTTGCATACTCAACATGGGATTGCTTATCTTGCTTGTAGGTTGTCCTAAATTTTACTCTATAGGGTTCAGGAACAAGCTCATAGGCCTTAAGAATCAAGCTCTTGACTACATCATAATTATCAGATTGATCCTGAGGCAAAGATGCATAAGTTACTTGAGCTCTACCGGTGAGAACAGGTTGAAGGAGTACTGACCAATTCTTTTTGGACCAATTAAAACCTGTAGCTACCCTCTCAAACAACTGAAAATACTTTGTTAAATCAGATTCATTAGAAGGAGGGACAAGTTTAACATTTTTAGCCACATCAAAATCATCAGAGCTAGATGATCCAGTTCCACCTTGTTTCATGCGATACTCATGGTCTGCCTGAATCCTAGCAATTTCAACTTGTGCCTCAGCCTCCTGAGAACGGGCCTGAAATTCAGCCTCCTTAGCACGAGACTCCGCCTCCTTAGCCTGAGCCTCCTGCAGGGCTAGCTGTAACTTAGCTAATTCAATCTGCGTTTGCTCATTTGGAGGAGTTACATTAAACAAGCTTTCATTAATCATGTCAACAATTTGATCTTTAGAATGATGAGAGCGTACAGCAATTCCCAATTGTTGAGCAACAAGCTTAAGTTCATTCTTTGTTCTGTTTTCTACATCACACACTGTTTGCACATTTGACAAAAAATCTTTGGCTTCATCAAGCGTAGTAATAGTAGACATCATGAATAAGTAACAGTCACAAAATATCAAGTAATATCCTTATGATAATATCCTGAATATCCTGATGAGAGGTCGCCAAATTTATGTTACGGAACAGCGAAAGATAATGTACACTTTAAGTGAGAATACTAAAAATCACTACTGTCCCGTAAAGTTCCAGGTTCAAAACAAAAGAGTTAGGTAAAATTACAAGTTAAAGTTTAATGCTCAAACTAACAACAAAACATTCAGGACTCATAAGGATAATGTAATGGCAAAAAAACAGGTTAAATATATGGTTAACTGCAATAGCCTCTATTAACACGAAATTAGCAAGAGTAAATTTACCTAAGTCAGCCCTGATAAAATGAAAATACACTGGGTAATGCTCAGTTAATGCAAGATAAATTATTACAGATACAAACTATTATGAACAATGGCTAACAATAAGAACCTTACACGAATTACAAAAACCTCACTAGGCCTATAAATTAACAACTTATGCTATACAGTACAAGAACAAAATGCAATAACACTTATACTCAAATTACACAGCTGCTAGATGGTTGGAGACTTCCTGAGCACTCACAATAATAATAACTGTACAGGGGAGGACAGAGATGTGAACAATATGAGGAGCAGATCTAAGTGGCAATGATGCAGAGACTGAGCTCATTATATAGGGGCCGGCAGAGCTTGATACAACTTGTAAGAAGGACGCGCAAATGAAGCCATAGGGGACAAAGAGCTGACAATCCTGCTCTGAACAACAGAAAGGACGACTTACTCTACTATAATGGTAGAAGGGGGGAGTGAGGTAGAACACGCTCGTGATCAAACAGGCAGCACACTGTACGTTAGAATTACACAAAGGATGATGAAATCATTGGCTATGTAACAATATATATATATATATATATATATATATATATATATATATATATATATATATATATATATATATATCCACTTTCTTCGATAAGGGCTAAGACGTTGCTCCAAAACCAAAGGTCAACTAGTTGACCTTTGATGACCTTGGTCCAGAGTGCCCATTTTCGATGTCGTCCAAGATTTAGGCCATTTCTTGATACCCTGAAAGTTTCATGTTGATAGCTCAAGCCATTCATGAGGTATCTTGTTTACTCATACACACACCAAACCAGCCAGCCAACCTCACAACTAAAACATTACCTGGCTGGCTGGCATTGTTTGTGTGTGTTTTACATCCTAAATTAGCGTCAAATTAGAAATGGAGATGCAATACTATGTGCCGACCATAGAGGTAGGAGTAGGTAGAGGCGGCATATGGGATTAACCAAGGATAGGTCAGAGTGAGGCCGACAGACCTGACTCGACCAACATGGCGGCGACCTCTTTGACAGCTGTCTGACTTGGTTCCGCTGACCAGGCGGGAGTGTTTTCTTAGTTGCAAACAGAAAAAAATATGTTTTATCTTTATTTATCTATTTATCTATTTTTAGTACTAACCTACAAACTATAATTCACTCTAAAGATACTCACCAGTGAAATGTAATGGATGGATCAGATTTCTTATCTCCTCTTTCATTACACCCAAATGCGGCACAGGTGGTGGGCATTTTTGGAGACTTAGGTTATTTGATGGTGAGATACAACTTAGGACAGAACGTCTCACATCCACAGCTGAACTACAACTAAAACCAGAGGTAGAATGAAGTCTACTTTGTTTCTGGCATTCTCCCTGAGGAATACCAGGTGGACACACAGCTGGAGGTATTAAAGGCTTAATAATCTCATGGCCACACCCACGGAGGTAGGATTAGGACTCTTACCTCTATGGGCACAGCCATAAAGGTAGGAGTGCACAGCAATCTTCTTCAAGTCAGGTAGGTGTTGCCGTGACCTCTTGACTTGACCAATATGGCCGTTTGACAGTTCTCTGGCTTCACCGGAGCCTTCTCACGCCGACTCTACCCTATTCCTACCTCTATGGTGCCGACACAAACATTCCGGCTACATGGGTGGTAAGATCCCATCGCGTGATGGCTTCTGGGATCTATCTATCTATCTATCTATCTATCTATCTATCTATATATATATATATATATATATATATATATATATATATATATATATATATATATATATATATAAGTTTCCTGTATAGAGGATGATTGACTGATGTACTGTACAGGTTTCCACTCAGATGAACTAGTGGCTACAACTGCTACCACCACCACCTTGGTACGCCTTTCCACTTCTTTCTACAATTAGGCTTCGAGGAGAGTATAAAATGACATGTACGACGGGTATCTGGTCTTAATTTGATGATGTATAAGAAAATCAGTAACGGAAAACTCGAACTAAGAAGTGCAGTAGAGACGCAATACATGTCGGTTGTTATGGTGTGTGTGTGTGTGAGTGTGTGTGTGTGTGTGTGTGTGTGTGTGTGTGTGTGTGTGTGGAACGACAAACACCCTGACACTGCCTGACATCGCCACCTTACACACTAGACAATTATTTCAAACTGAGGGGCAGCTTCAGTGTGTGGAATGAGAGATAACGAGTATGACGTGTGGAAAAATGACACGAGAGAGAGAGAGAGAGAGAGAGAGAGAGAGAGAGAGAGAGAGAGAGAGAGAGAATTCCACGGTTATTTCTCTGTCCTCTCTGAAAGTATGTTTCGTTAACTGATATAAAGACGAAAGTATAAATAAGACAGAAACAAAGCCAAAAGAAGGAGTACAATTAAGGTAAAACAAGCTCTACGAATGTGCGATAGATTTATGGAGGAGAGGAACTAGTAATAAAGAAATAAAAATGAATGACTTGAGGAGACAGAATGAGAGGAAGAAGCAAGATACCGGTATCTTCATTGTACAAAAGGAAGCGAAAAAGTAGCATGAGAAAGAACGAGATGAAAAACGAAAATTACGACAGCAACCACATAAAACAAGTAACAGCCAGACTGTGTGAAATCTGAGGAAGGGTCTTGCGTGCCTTTGCGTGCAGGCGGGGCCTTAAGCCCCTTATTTCCCTTCCTCCAACTCCTCCCTCGGTATGCATTAAGAAGTTATGATCGAGAGAGAGAGAGAGAGAGAGAGAGAGAGAGAGAGAGAGAGAGAGAGAGGAGGAGGAGGGGGGGAGGATACAGTAAATGCATGTGTGCGTGTATATGTGGACAGTGTGATGTGCATAAATGTAGCACTGGGGACAGTAAATAGGAGAGTAACATATATGTAATTATGATTGTGTGTAGGCCTATGTATCTGCAGTAGATTTACATGTTAATAAAGTCTGGTATGTGCGTGTTTGCAATGTGTCTGTATATCTTTGCCTATAGTACTTTTTCCTTGATGTATTTGGCTTGTTACAATTTAAAATACACTTGTATGCTGTTGTATATTACTTATTGTCTCGGTGTGTGTAAAGATACTTAAAATGTTTTTGTTACTTTAACAGGCTTTTGCCTATTGAGTGTACAGTGGTAATTATGCAGATAATCACTATGGAGTTTGAGACCTGTGGAATGGTTATGTGACCTGCGTCTCCTTTCCTCATACCAGAAAATATCAGTGTGCCGTGTGCAGACATGTACTGGTGAGGAAGATGGGCCTGTCAAACTCATAATTCCATAATTATCTGGTCGTAAGTGAAAATGCACAGTTATGGACAATAATAACCTCCCATTTTTTGGTCTAAGAGTTATGAACCTCTTACTAAATAACTGATATTATATTCTGAAAAGTTTGTTGGGCTCCGAAGATTGCATCACTAAGTTCTAAAAGTCATTGCTCAGTGTCTTGTCCTGTCTAGTCACGAACTGAAACATCATCTATGTCCACAGCTGTGCAGTACATGTGGCCAGAGTAATGAATATCTGAATCACTGTCGCAAAGTCATGTTTTAGTTATAATGTTTTGATTTCCACTATTTTCTAAGGCTCTAATAACAGGTACCTTAATTTTTTTACCGTTTCACACTGACAACGTATGATTTAATTTACTACCTCCAGACAGTTTTACTCAGCATACTAGACTTACCGAACAGGAGGAGTGAGATACAGCCTTTTCTACTAGGGAACTCTGCAAATTATCTGGATGAATTAAGAAATATCAATAAACACCGTCATCCATTTCGAGAGGTTTGTCATATATGTGAAACCTAACCGTCCCATAAGGGCTGTGGAGGGGTGCCTTCACGTGGTGACACCAATATAGTCAAGTTGTTGCACTGCCTGGTTCTTCAAACGTCACTCATTTCCTTCCCTCTCTTCTGATATGAGGAGGGTGGACTGCAAGAGAGGGTCAGTTTTAGCCCATAATCCACAGGTTTTCACTTTCATAATATCCTGGGACCACCACTGCAACAACAACATGAACAACGACTACTACTGCTGCTGCTGTTACTACGACTACTACTACTACTACTACCATCACCACCACCAGTACTACAACAAATACTACTATTGCTACTACTACTGCAACCACTACTTCTATTACTACTGCAACACATCCCATATTTTATAGCAGTAACAGGGTAAAGAATATGAATTATCTTAGATTTCACAAGGTCCACTGATACTTCCTAACAACACTCCCGTTGTTACCATTACTCTTGCCTTGAACTGGCTACCCCGGCGCATTGGAGAATTGATGGCAGGTATTAATGTCCAAGTGGTGGCGTGTGACGCTGAGTGGCGTCCTGTGGTAATGCATGGGTGGGATACTGAATGTGGATAATTTGAGGTTGAAAGTGCCATGTATTATAAGACAATGTGTGTGTGTGTGTGTGTGTGTGTGTGTGTGTGTGTGTGTGTGTGTGTGTGTGTGCAGAAGTGAGGTTCATTTCATTGTCCCAGACATAATGGCACAGAACGCCACGAAGAATACATACTTCTTACCAAATAAGTTCACTAAAAGGAAGTCTCTCTCTCTCTCTCTCTCTCTCTCTCTCTCTCTCTCTCTCTCTCTCACACCACCTCACGCCACACAAGCTCCCCTAAAGCATGGTAGCGTGAACGTGTGTCATTGAACCCCGACTGAGCCCAGTGTGTGTATTTATTGAAACTTATGAGTATATGCTTGTGACCAGGTAGTGAGCGCGCGTGCGTGTGTGTGTGTGTGTGTGTGTGTGTATTCGGGCTTTAGTATATTGTCGTTATGTGTCAGTTTCTTAACTGCACATACAGTAGTCCTATATATTTGACATGGGTGTAAATTCTATATGTGTGTGCATATATTTCCTAACATATTTTGTGTGTGCTTGAGGGCATGAGTATTACATGCGATTATTGTTATTATTATTATTTTTCTTTTTTGCGTGTCCATTTTATTTTTGTGTGTTTATTTCACTTTGTCAAACGTAGCACATGAGAAAATCTTTTTATGGATCGTCGTAAGAATCTCAGATATGCGCGTGTTTGGAAGTTATTTGGAAGTTTAGTGTGGGAAAAAAGTTATGATGACGATCATCACTAGGCCGCCGCCGGTGCTGCTGCTGTTGCTGCTGCTGATGGTAATGGCATTAGTATACTGTATTTTCGCGTCAGTACAAGCACATACTCGTAAATGTGTGTGTTGATTTGCTTGAAACTGTGAGCTTATGCACGACTATTTGTCTAAGCTTTATTTGTCTGTACATTTGTAAGTAGGAACGTTTGTGCTGCAGTGTTAGTATGAATACTTGAGTCTATCTCTGCCTGCGTATATACGTGTGAATATATGCGTCAGTGTTTGTGCACGAACACAAGTTTATGGGAGAGTAGTTGTGTGCATGTAATATTTAATGTGTGTGTCTGGATAGGCCTGTGCATTAATACATGCGTTTGTAACTCTTGCTGTCGACTGTATCTATATATTATGTGTCTATTTTTCTACTAACTATCTATTTCTCTACCTGCTTACGAGTTTATCATTGTCTAAACTCTCTGTGACGAGAATCTATCTATATATGTGTCTATAAGCTCTAATGAAGATTATTATTGTTGTCTGCACAAGCATGTTGTAGGTGACGCTTATGAATGATTGTGTATATGCCAGTACACGTGTGTGTGTGTGTGTGTGTGTGTGTATATATATATATATATATATATATATATATATATATATATATAGATATATATATATATATTGTTACATAGCCTATGATTTCATCATCCTTTGTGTAATTTTAATGCACAGTATGCTGCATGTTTGATCACGAGCGTGTTCTGCCTCAGTCCCCCCCTTCTACCGTTATAGGAGAGTAAGTCGTTCTTTCTGTCGTTCAGAGCAGGATTGTCAGCTCTTTGTCCCCAAGGCTTCATTTGCGCGTCCTTCTTACAAGTTGTATCAAGCTCTGCTGGCCCCTATATAATGAACTCAGTCTCTGCATCATTGCCACTTATATCTACTCCTCATTTTGTTCACATCTCTGTCCTCCCCTGTACCGTTATTATTATTGTGAGTGCTCCGGAAGTCTCCAACCATCTAGCAGCTGTGTAATTTGAGTATAACTGTTATTGCATTTTTTCCTTGTACTGTATAGCATGAGGTGTTGATTTGTAGGCCTAGTGAGTTTTTTTTTTTTTTTTTTTGTAATATATGTAGGATTCATTTTGTCAGCCAGTTTTAATATTATTTTGTATCTGTAATAATTTATCTTGCATTAACTGAGCATTACCCAGTGTATTTTCATTTTATCAGGGCTGACTTAGGTAAATTAACTCTTGCTAATTTCGTGTTAATAAAGGCTATTGCAGTTAACCATATATTTAACCTGTTTTTGCCATTACATTATCCTTATGAGTCCTGAATGTTTTGTTGTTAGTTTGAGCATTAAACTTTAATTTGTAATTTTACCTAACTCATTGTTTTGAACCTGGAACTTTACGGGACAGTAGTGATTTTTAGTATTCTCACTTAAAGTGTACATTATCTTTCTCTGTTCCGTAACATAAATTTGGCAACCTCGCCAGGATATTCAGGATATTATCATAAGGATATTGCTTGATATTCTGTGACTGTTACTTATTCATGATGTCTACTATTACTACACTTGATGAAGCCAAAGATTTTTTGTCAAATGTGCAAACAGTGTGTGATGTAGAAAACAGAACAAAGAATGAACTTAAGCTTGTTGCTCAACAATTGGGAGTTGCTGTTCGCTCTCATCATTCTAAAGATCAAATTGTTGACATGATTAATGAAAGCTTGTTTAATGTAACTCCTCCAAATGAGCAAACGCAGATTGAATTAGCTAAGTTACAGCTAGCCCTGCAGGAGGCTCGTGTGAAGGAAGCTGAATTTC
The DNA here is from genome assembly GCF_032717465.1 of Coenobita brevimanus. NCBI lineage: Eukaryota > Metazoa > Arthropoda > Malacostraca > Decapoda > Coenobitidae > Coenobita > Coenobita brevimanus. The sequence goes on from NC_136966.1 coordinate 14,474,468, forward strand.
AAGCACGTGCTAAGGAGGCTGAGTCTCAGGCTAAGGAGGCTTGTCTTAAGGAGGCTGAGTTTCACTCACAAGTTGAACTTGCTAGGATTCAGGAAGACCATGAGTATCGCATGAAACAAGGTGGAACTGGATCATCTAGCTCTGATGATTTTGATGTGGCTAAAAATGTTACACTTGTCCCTCCTTTTAATGAATCTGATTTAACAAAGTATTTTCAGTTGTTTGAGAGGGTAGCTACAGGTTTTAATTGGCCCAAAAAGTATTGGCCAGTACTCCTTCAAACTGTTCTCACCGGTAAAGCTCAAGTAACTTATGCATCTTTGCCTCAGGATCAATGTGATAATTATGATGTAGTTAAGAGCTTGATTCTTAAGGCCTATGAGCTTGTTCCTGAAGCCTATAGAGTAAAATTTAGGACAACTTACAAGCAAGATAAGCAATCCCATGTTGAGTATGCAAAAATCAAAGAAGATCTGTTAGAGCAGTGGTTAAATTCTAAGAATGTGGATTCTGATTTTGGTAAATTTAAGCAGATGATTTTGCTGGAGGACTTCAAGAGGTGTATTTATAAAGATGTAAGCCTATATCTTGATGAGAAAAGAATAGATAATTTGTCTGATGCTGCAGTTTTAGCTGATGAATATGTTCTCACTCACAAGAGATATTCTAGAGAAGAAGGGAAAGCTGAGAGTAAGTACGTTGCCTCTACTCAGAATACAGGTAACAGGAAAGAGAATAAAGATGATGTTTCTCAGGAAGTAAATACCATCTTCACCTCTAGATTTCAGAAAAGTAAATGTACTTATTGTAGTAAGCTTGGTCATACTACGGAGAAATGTTTCAGGAGACAGCGTGATGTGAACAAAAAGGAGTCTTTAAATATTCAGTCAATTGGTCTAGTGTCCACCCTTGAGAGTTCCCAGAATTCTTTAACTGAGTTAACTGAACCTGCTTTGAGGGGTAACTTAAATTCTCGTGATGGAGCTCCTCTTTTGAGCAGTAACGTGGGTGACACTCTCAAGAGTTCATGTGCTAATTTCCTGTCTGATGGTTTTGTCAGTCCTCTGGACAGTAATGACAGGAAATCAGTTAAAATATATCGTGATACAGGTGCTTGCCAATCCCTTATGCTGACCAGTGTTCTAGGCTCTAATGTTAATTCCTCTGGTGAAACTGTAATCTTACAAGGTGTAGGGAATAATTACTTCTCTGTCCCTCTGTGCAGAGTGAATTTAGAGTCTGGTTTTGTTAATGGTTCCGTTATGGTTGGGTTGGTTGAGACACTCCCAATGTCAGGTGTAACTTTCTTACTTGGAAATGATATTGGTGGAAGTCAAGTGTGTCCAGCTCCTCAGTAGTCTGGTGAGCCAGTGGCTGCGACCCATGCTTGTGATGTCTCTGATGTGTTCCCTGCATGTGCTGTCACTAGGGCTAAGTCTAAAGTTACTGGTGATTTAGAGGATAATGATGATGACGATGTTATCCTAGCTGACACTTTTCTTGCTAATTTGGACCACTCACCAGATGAGGCAGTACCCCGTAGTGTTGATAATTTGTCTCGTCAAGAGTTGGTTGAGTTGCAGGTTGCTGACCCTGAGTTGAAAGGTCTAGCTAACTCTGCTTGCAGTGAGGAAGAGTCAGCTGGTGCTTCTACTTGTTATTATGTAAAGTCAGGAGTACTTATGAGGAAGTGGAGACCCCCAACAGCATCAGCCGACTGTGAATGGGAGGTTGTACATCAAGTTGTCATCCCTCGTGTTTGTAGGCAGGATATCATTAGAGTGGCTCATGATTCCAGTTTGGCAGGACACCTTGGAGTGAGGAAGACTGTGGCATGCATTTTGAAACACTTCTACTGGCCAGGTATCTTCAGGGATGTTTCCTGGTATTGTAAGTCTTGTCACACCTGTCAAGTTGTGGGGAAGTGTAACCAGACCGAAAAGGTTGCACCTCTAGTTCCCATTCCTCCTTTTGAGGCGCCTTTCACCCGTGTGTTGGTGGATATTGTGGGCCCTCTTCCTAAGACTTCTTCAGGATTTTCTTATGTGTTGACCCTGATTGATATGGCTACTCGTTATCCTGAAGCCATTCCACTTAGAAATCTATCTATCTATCTATATACCTAGGCTGCTTACCCCAAGGAAAGGGAGGTAGCCGAGACAGGACGACTCACTCTCCATTTACTCATCCATTCAAACACATTCATTCGCATCTTAGCCCCAAACGGGAGAACGGACAGATCCTCACTGCACCACACCACACAAGGGTCAACTGCGCAATGCAATCAGTGACATCAGCAGCAGGGCCCGACAGCAGAACTGGTTTACCCCTGCCACATCATAATAGACCCATCCCCTTACCCGCACCTGACCTGACTAGCTGATCAGACCAAATGCGGGAGAATATCCCCTCAGGGCTGCGTCATCACTTATTCATTCACAATTTCTCTCCATTTATTTCTGTCATGCACAGCCACTCTTCCTTGCTCAACAGACATCCCTCTCGCATCCAGCGCTCTCTTCACACTGTCCATCCATCGCATTCGTGGTCTTCCTCTCAGCATTACACCTCTCACATCAGATCTAGTTATCTTTTTCACCAGTCGCTCATTATCCATTCTCTCCATATGCCCAAACCATTGCAACACCCTCTGCTCAACTCTACCAGCCATCTCCCGAACATCTCCAGTTCTCCTTCGCACTTCATCATTTCGCACTCGATCCATACGCGTCACTCTACACATACTCCTCAGACATCTCATCTCCATTACATTCAAACTTTTCCTCTCTGCTACACCCATATTCCATGTTTCAGCCCCATATAATGCAGTCGGTACCACAACACCCTCATACAGCCTTCTCTTTACATCCATTCTAAGCGAACGACATTTAAACACTTTTTTCATTCCTCCCAGCACCTTTCCTACTTCATTTATTCTAAACTTCACTTCTGCATCTATTCTTCCATCCACAGCAACATGTGACCCTAGATATTTAAAACACTCTACCTCCTCAAGCAACTCACCATTCAAAACTATATTCATCCCCCTACCATCTATCAACCTCGTACACTTCATCACTTTACTCTTATTCTCATTTACTTTCAATTTCCTCCTTTCACACACCCTTCCAAACTCCTCTACCAACTGTCTCAATCTCTCCTCTGAATCAGTCACCAGTGCAGTATCATCTGCAAACAGCAGCTGCTTCAGATTCCACTCTCCTCCATCAACATTTACCAGATTCAGACCACCTAAAACTCTTGCATTCACCTCCCTTACAACACCATCCATGTAAATATTAAACAACCAAGGCGACATCACACATCCCTGTCGCAGCCCCACTCTCACGGGAAACCAATCACTCACAGCATTTCCCACTCTTACACACGCTCTACTATTTACATAAAAACTTTTCACCCCTTTTAGTAACCTACCATCAAGTCCATACAATCTTAAAACAGTCCACAAAGCCTCCCTATCAATTCTATCATACGCTTTCTCTAAAGCCATAAATGCCCAAAATACATCCTTGCCTTTCGCTAAATACTTTTCACACACTTGTCTCACAGCAAACACCTGATCAACGCATCCCCTCCCTCTCCTAAAGCCACACTGCTCATCACTAATCACTCCCTCTGTACCCTCTCTAACTCTCATAATTAACACTCTACCATACACCTTACCTACAACACTCAACAGACTTATACCCCTAAAGCTAGTACATTCATACTTATCACCCTTGCCTTTATACAACGGGAAATATCTCAGCAAAGAACGTGGTTAAGGAAATGCTAGGGTTCTTCACAAAGTTTGGTCTGCCCAAGGAGGTACAGTCAGACCGAGGAAGTAATTTCATGTCAAATGTTTTCAAGCAGTCTCTGAAAGAGTTGGGCATCACCCAGATCACGTCTTCAGCTTACCATCCCCAGACCCAAGGAGCGTTGGAGAGATATCATCAAACACTCAAATCGATGCTCGAGAAATACTGTTTGGAACATCAGAAAGACTGGGATAAAGGTCTTCCATTCGTTGTGTTTGCCGCAAGAGAATCTCCAAATGAATCACTGGGCTTCTCACCTTTTGAACTACTGTTTGGCCATGAAGTAAGAGGACCCCTTAAGCTACTCAAGGAATGCTGGCTGTTGGAGGAAGATGACGTCAACCTGCTGGAGTATGTGAAGAAGTTCAAAGAACGGCTGTCCACTGCTTTACAGCTGGCGAGAGAGAATTTAGGAGCTGCTCAGAAGATGAAGACTTGGTATGATAAGAAGTCCAGGTTACGCCACTTTCAGCCAGGAGATCAGGTTTTGATTCTGCTACCAGTTCATGGGCAACCTCTTCAAGCCAAGTTTAGTGGTCCTTATTTCGTGGAGAAGAAACTCAGTGATGTCAACTATGTCATCGCCACACCAGATCGTAGAAAGAACAAGTAACTATGTCACATCAGCATGCTAAAGTTATATCACAGGCGGGACGAAAATAATCCAGTCTGCACTGTAGCTGTTCCACCCGAGTCTGCAAGTGAAGCTCTCCCATGCAGCCTGAGCCTGAGCGAGAGTTTGGGGAAGAATCCTGATATCATGAATGATCTCCAGACTAAGCTTTCTCATCTACCTCCCGAGGAAAGGCAGGAGTTGTCGGCATTACTGCAGGAGTACCCGCAAGTGTTCTGTGCCACTCCAGGAAGAACCACTGTGTTGATGCATGATGTCGATGTTGGAGACGCAAAGCCAATTAAATTGCCTCCTTACCGTGTGAACCCAGTGAAAGTTCCTCTCATTCAGAAGGATCTTGGCTACCTGTTGGACCACAAGATGATTGAGCCCTGTCAGAGCGAGTGGAGTTCTCCTGTCACTCTAGTCCCTAAGCCAGGTGGGTCACAGCGGCTTTGCATCGACTACAGATGTGTTAATCAGATCACCAAAACAGACACTTACCCTCTCCCTCGCGTGGAAGATTGCATAGACAAGATCAGAAAGGCTAGGCACATAAGTAAGTTTGATTTGTTAAAGGGATACTGGCAAGTACCTATGACTGAACGTGCTAGGGAGATCTCATGTTTTGTAACACTAGGAAAGACTTTTGCATGTTCTGTAATGCCATATGGTATGAAGAATGCACCAGCCACATTTCAGAAGCTCATGAATGTTGTAACAGAGGGTTTGGCAGGGTGTGTTGTTTATATTGATGATGTATTAATTTTCAGTGACAACTGGAAAGATCACCTAAGCCATGTCAGTAAATTTCTTGAGCGTTTGGTTCAGGCTAATCTTGTAGCTAATTTATCAAAGTGTGAGTTTGGTCAAGCTAAAGTCCAGTACCTTGGGGACGTAATTGGTGATGGACATGTTGCACCACCAGCAGCTAAAGTTCAGGTTATAAGTGATCTTCCCAGACCTAAAAGTAGGAAAGAGCTACAAAGATTTTTGGGAATGGTAGGTTATTACAGGAGATTTGTTCTTAACTTTTCAATTCTTGTATCACCACTTACAGACCTACTGAAAAAGGGAGTTAAATTTGTCTGGATCGATAACTGTGAATCCTCTTTCAACAAACTTAAAGCTATTCTATTAAGTCAGCCAGTGCTCGTTACTCCAAATTTTGCTAAGCCTTTTAAGATGGCTGTTGATGCAAGTGATACAAGAGCTGGGGCTGTTTTGCTGCAAAAGGATGATCATGGTATTGAACACCCTGTATCTTATTACAGTAAGAAGTTCACTCCACCTCAAAAGAACTACTCAACTATTGAGAAAGAGCTTTTGGCCTTGATTTTGGGTTTACAGCATTTTTCATTTTATTTGTGTTCTGGTTTTGACCCCATAGTCATTTATACCGATCATAACCCACTGAAATTCCTTAGTAAGTTTAAAGATAAAAATCAGAGATTGACAAGATGGAGTCTACTTCTTCAGGAGTATTCATTAGACATACAACATATCAAGGGGAAAGAAAATGTTATTGCAGATTGTTTATCCAGACTTTAGACAGATTGTTTTAGAGTAATAAGAAATTTCCTTTGTAAATTTCTTTTTCTTTGTGGGGAGGTGTTACATAGCCTATGATTTCATCATCCTTTGTGTAATTTTAACGCACAGTATGCTGCATGTTTGATCACGAGCGTGTTCTGCCTCAGTCCCCCCCTTCTACCGTTATAGGAGAGTAAGTCGTTCTTTCTGTTGTTCAGAGCGGGATTGTCAGCTCTTTGTCCCCATGGCTTCATTTGCGCGTCCTTCTTACAAGTTGTATCAAGCTCTGCTGGCCCCTATATAATGAGCTCAGTCTCTGCATCATTGCCACTTAGATCTACTCCTCATTTTGTTCACATCTCTGTCCTCCCCTGTACCGTTATAATTATTGTGAGTGCTCCGGAAGTCTCCAACCATCTAGCAGCTGTGTAATTTGAGTATAACTGTTATTGCATTTTTTCCTTGTACTGTATAGCATAAGGTGTTGATTTGTAGGCCTAGTGAGTTTTTTTTTTTTTTGTAATTTATGTAGGATTCATTTTGTCAGCCAGTTTTAATATTATTTTGTATCTGTAATAATTTATCTTGCATTAACTGAGCATTACCCAGTGTATTTTCATTTTATCAGGGCTGACTTAGGTAAATTTACTCTTGCTAATTTCATGTTAATAGAGGCTATTGCAGTTAACCATATATTTAACCTGTTTTTTGCCATTACATTATCCTTATGAGTCCCGAATGTTTTGTTGTTAGTTTGAGCATTAAACTTTAACTTGTAATTTTACCTAACTCTTTGTTTTGAACCTGGAACTTTACGGGACAGTAGTGATTTTTAGTATTCTCACTTAAAGTGTACATTATCTTTCTCTATTCCGTAACAATATATATATGTTTATACACACAAACACACACACACACACACACACACACACACACACACACACACACACCTCATTTATCCAGACGTGCAGTAACCAGATGTGTTCATTATCTGAATACTGGACCTTGGCTGTATTAAACCATTATTCGAATTTACTTGCAATTATCTGGACGTAAGAGTCCCCCAGAACTTTGACCGGTCAGCCGACATGTTCAAACAATCAGTATCATGGCTGCTGGACTATAGCCTTGTGCTGGAAATGGTCCGTAACCCACAACCTGAGCTAAAGTGTCCATCCGCCCCTGTACTGTATGGTCAATTTGCACGCTGGCCTGTTCACTCCCTACTATAGTTTCACCAATCTAAAACCAAGGTTTGGGTGGGGTCTGGCGCTGGGTGCAGCCATGCCATACTTCCTAAACGAGCGATGAGTAGATTCTGTTATATATGTAATAGGCATCACAGATAGGTACACACATACTAGTACAATATAAACGTAAGTATTCTAGCATATCAAAGGAAGGTAAACTTGTAATGCATATGACTCTTGTACATCAATAAAGAAACGTGGCATACATATTTTACATTGTTGCTGAAAAAAATGTGGTTACTTTTACCGACTTTCACGGTAGTTCTAAGCTGGGTAAGTAATGTAACAATTACGTTTATAACATAATTTGAAGGAATCAGTAGAACATACACTATTTTCTTAATAAAAATAAATAAGTTAAAACACTCACAAGCGGCAACATCGAGGCCCATACTGGGAATTGATCCATTGGAGGGAGATTTAAGCTTCTGTCACGTGCTTCCACTGTTCACTTTCTGTTATATATATAACTTAAATTATATTTATGACTTAAATTAGTTTGTCTTTACACACACACACATACACAAACACACACACACACACAGAAGTGGGTGAAGTCATGTCAGGCCAGGTGGCAAGATGTGAGCGGACGAACTCTAACGGTGTCAGGTCAGCCACTAGCCAATCAGAGTATAGGAAACAAGGCAGCCCTGTACGCCGGGAAATCCCCGGCTGGACTCCACCCAAACCTTGGTTTTAGATTGGTGAGACTATAACATCCAGCACCCAAGTCATACCGACTGTAACCACAAACAGTGTCGAAATGCCTGTACTCATCCCCACCGAATGTCCAAAGCCACTCGGCCACTGGGATTAGTCTTTCCCAACTGCCACCGGGGGTGTAACACAGACTGCAAGCCACAAGTCAGATGAAAGAACCCGTCTGCCTCTACACCGAACGTCCAATACCACCCACTCACCAGGGGTTGTGTTTCCCAACAGCCAATGAGAGGGTATGACAGACCACGAGCCACAAGTCAGGTGAAAGCCTGCCTCGTGATAGAAGGGTGAAAATCCTGCCCACAACTTCGCTTCTTCCCCCCTCCTGTCCCTCCTCCATATCCTACCATGCTCCCTGCCTTGCTAGCCCTGCCCCACCTGGCTCCCCACTTACTCCCTCTACCCCTCCTCTCCACACTGAAAACACTGACCAGTGAGTTTTTAAATTTTTTGGCGATATATTTGAATACCATTGGTTGTATCAAAATTCCCCGAAATCCATGAGAAAGTCCATTAAATTCTGCACCTAGACATATGCTTAACTCTTGCAAGGGGGGGGGGGGCAAAATTTTGCACTAGGATGGTGGGAAGTTATATGAAGAGACGTTTTTCTCCTGAACAGTATTTCTTCTCATTGCAGTTTTGTTATTTTACTCAGTTTTCTGTGTTTTTATTAGCTTATTTTATAGTATAAATGCCAGCGAAGATGATTGTATACCATGTACGAGTATACCAATATAACCAGTTTCCGGTGGCATATTTGGCCATGGATTTTTTTTTTTTTTTTTTTTTTTTTTGTGCCCCAGGAGCAGCTGTCACTCGTGTCAGAGAAGATAACTAATTTTCCAATCATCTTCAGGCATTTTGTGGATTTTTATTGTTTATACATTGTTTTCTTGGTGTTTGGCATTAATATGGATATTCCTTTGTGTGTTTTGAAGTCTCAATATGGCACAATGACCAGAAAAAAATGCTAAAATTTGGAGGAGTACTGTACATAAACTGGTAGGTAGTTTTTTTTTTTTTTTTTTTTTTTGCATAATTTTATTGGTGTTTAGCATGACTCTGGATATTCCTATGTGTGTTTTGATGTCTAAATATGGCAGATTGACCTGACAACAGTGCCAAAATTATGAGGGATGCTGTACATACTGTAATGTATAGGTAGGGTGTTTTTTGGTTTTCAGTGTTTTTTTTTTGTTTTGCATGGTTTTCTTGGTGTTTAAAATTGTTTTGGATATTCATATGTGCGTTTTGATGTCTAAATATGCCTGAGTGACTTGAACACACTGCCCAAAAAGGCAGAGGTCCTGTAAAAATAGGTTTGGGTATAGGTTGGAGGTTGAGTACAGGTAGAGTCTGGGTATAGTAGGGGGGATATTGTTCATTATCCAGATATTGACACTACCCGGACATGCCTTTGGCTCTGTTACATCGGATAATTGAGGGAGTACACCAAACTCTCATTTTTTAACCGATCATTATTCAACAATTCTTTGTTTCGACATTTATAATTGTATACCCATTTTCGTTGTTCGACATGGTTACCCTCACCATTTTGACAATTCAAACTACGCACCACCAGACTGGCTGATCTGCCTGTCTCTTGTGCTCTGCCCTGCTGATTGGTTGCCTCTTCTTCCACCTGCATTTTTATTTGTTCTCGTGGATTACGGTACTACAGGACCACCATGGCTCCACCAAAAACCCCTACTATTACCCCTGTCAAGAGCAGTCATGTGCTCACCAACCTGACTGAATGTTTTGCCATCGCATGGTGGGGTGATAATCGGGGTTGCAGGATCTGAATTCAACCACATTACCAAACTCCTGAATTTTCATTACCAAATTAAACTTTGCGTTACCAAATTCTTAAAGCAAGCATTCATTCCTCACTAATTATAATTATATACAAATGAAACTTTCCCTATAATTAGCAGCATGTTGATTATTTTCATGCTATGTAGGCTAGCAGATTAATCAAAGAGAGCAGACAATCCACAGTCTCCACCCTCGGTATCTTCATACATCTGAGAAATCCGTTTGGTAAAAGGATCACGCTTTTTCATTACCAAACGAATTTTTCACTGCCAAATTGGCCCACATTTCGTAATGAAAAATACCAAATGACACCCTTGGTGACGATTGCACTAATGATTAACGAACACTCTTAATGTGCAATACTGTTTTGGCGCCAGTTTTACAGAATGCACATCTTTGTTTGCACTAGGTTAGGTAGGTTATAATCACTGGGGGGTCCTGAGGTAGAAGCCACCCAGTTAGGTTTTAGCACTTCCAGTTAAGCTTCCACTGCTATTTATGGTTTAAACTGAATACAGTTGAGGTTGTTTGGTGTGGTGACATCATGTCCAGTAGGCGGGATCGGATATAAACACACTATTATAGGCATTCAGGAGGCTTTCTTTGATATCTCTAAGTAGATATATTTCGTTTGTTTTCGAATATTTTTTAAATCGAAAATCAAGTACCAGTCATCTGAGATGTATGTAGTACTAAAATAATTTTCATTGAGAAGCATTACGCAGAGCAAAAAATACATGTGTGTACTAGGAGGACCCCCAAATTCCCAGAATTAGTAACAGAAAACATACATTTCAAAATTTACGGCAAATCCATTGCAGTTCTCTGAAAAACACTCCTCTTGAGATGCAATACACTAGTCCCAGCACTTTTCCTATTCCTGGAAACACTTTCTGTAGCCGTTTTTTGTCAGCTAATTCGGAGACTCCTGTGTTTCTTCCTGGATTTCTTCTAAGTTGTCAAATCTTCTGCCTTTCAGTTTTAACTTAATCTTGGGGAACAAGGAAAATATCACAGGGAGTGAGATCTGGCGAGTAAGAGGAGTGAGGGGCAACATGGACGTTGTTTTTGGCCAAAACATACAGAACTGAGAATGTGGTGTGTGATAGGGCATTGTCGTGATACAAGAACCGTTTCTAGGTGTGCCACTTCTCTGGACGTTTGCGCATGATGCTTTCCGGTAGACACCTCAGCACTGTAATATAAAACTGCTGATTCTGTCTACGGGGAACAAATTCTTTATGGACAACTCCCTCAGTGTCAAAAACAGAAGATCAACATTGTCTTGATGTTGGACTTGACCTGACATCCTTTTTTTTCGGTCTTGGAGATATTTGTGTCTTCCACTGACTGGGCTGCTGCTAGGTTTTGGGGCCATATCGGTAATCCCAGGTCTCATCACTCGACATCTGAAAGAAATTCTGGGTCGTTTCTCAACTGTTCTTCAAGTCTTGACACAGGCTCACACGATTTGCTCTTTTGATCTTCCGTTAGAAGGCGGGGAACGAATTTTGCCGAGAATTGGTGCATGCCAAAACCTTGTGTCATTATCCGTTGGAATGAGTTACAAGAAACGCCTGTGGTCTACACTAGTTCGCCAGTAATGCGACGACGATCGTCCAGGACTCCCTGTCGATTTTCTTGATATTTTCAACTGTCCGAGAGGTTGACGAATGACCAGGATATGGTATGTCTTAGACTGACTGGTAGTCTTTTTTAAAACTCGCGTATCATTCGTAGAGTTTTTTTTTTTTTTTTTTCGTAGCCGATTCCTTGAAAGCTTGTTCAGGCACTGGGACTGCCTCAGCCACGGGTTTCCCTAGCAAAAAAATAAAATAAAGAAATAAATAACATAAATAAATAATGCACTTTCCTTGTTCATTCTAGCCTGCCATAATGGTCTGAAAACGAAAATTGCAGAAGTCGCGTGCATGAACAAAGAAAAACGCCCGAAATGCCACTCAATGCTCTCAGAACGATACCAAGTGGCAGAATGATTCACTACATTGCACGCAAGTGCTGCCTAGCGGCGCAGCGGGACAAATTTCATTTTTCCGAGTTGTCGATCTATTCGGGGAATTTTGAGGTCCTTCCTCGTACGTATGGGTGTGCAGATAGGAGTGGATGAGAGTTGCGTATGAGCATATGTGTGTTTCGGTGTTTGTAAATGCATCATTCTCTCTCTCTCTCTCTCTCTCTCTCTCTCTCTCTCTCTCTCTCTCTCTCTCTCTCTCTCTCCTGACGAGGATTTAGTAAAGCTGGGTGTGAAAGGAAAACAATAGGGATTTATTGTTCCGCCCTTTAGAAGGGTTGGGTGGATATTGAAGTTGGGGACGTATAGGGGTCACAGAGGATCGTAGGGGGGCTTGGAGTCATAGTAGTGTTGTACACGGGGTTGTAGGAGGGATTGTGGAAGTGGGTTGTGGAAGGAAGTTGTAGGAGGGTCGTGGGTAAGGTTCAAATGGGTTGTAGGAGACTTTGGAGGAGGGTTTGCAGAGGGTTGTGGGGTGTTGTATGGAAGCCATGAGATAGGTTATCTACCTGTCTATCTCTCTGCCTATTTATCTATCTATCTATCTACCTACATACACACACATACACACACACACACATACCCGGTATATATATATATATATATATATATATATATATATATATATATATATATATATAAAGTAATTTCCCTTAATGCAGTCTTTGGGCTATTTGCATGATGAATAAAATGCAAGTTTTGTATTCTTCTGTTTGTCTATCTGTCTATGAAGTTTATCGGAATGCCTAACTTTAAAGACCGAAATAATGGAGAGAGAGAGAGAGAGAGAGAGAGAGAGAGAGAGAGAGAGAGAGAGAGATTGATTAACTGATTACCTTAAATAGACAATGGCATCGTAACAACAGAGGTCACTGCCGCCGTACTACAGGAGTAAAAACAGAACAAGAATAGCTAAAACATAATACATATACATAAATATATACATAACAATACAATATACCAGAAAAAGTCATCTAACATTTCAGTTTATAAAATGTATCAAGAACATACCATAAGACTATGATTAAAACAAAAACAGAAATTTCGATTAAAAATTTAGGCTGATTGAGAAAGCCTAGTTCCTCACCATAAGACAAGGTGACTCCTCCCGTCGAGCATCCCCTGGACTGGAGCACAAAGAGAGAGAGAGAGAGAGAGAGAGAGAGAGAATGTGTGTGTGTGTGTGTGTGTGTGTGTGTGTGTGTGTGTGTGTGTGTGTGTGTGTGTTTTCACTGACCTTTCATCTTTTCTGTCCCCAAACCATAAATATTGGTTAGCCTCATAGATTGAATAGATATCATGTGCACTAAAGGATGAAGGCTTTGAGTTGAATGGATGGAGGAACGGATGGAGAGGAGAGGGATGGAGGAAAGAGAGGGATGGAGGAAGGAGATAGAGATGGAGAAGAGAAACGTGGAGAGAAGGATGGACGGACCGAATCAGGAGAGTGAGAAATTGGAAGGAAAAGCAAAAATATTAGTTCCACTGGTCGGTCTTACTCAAGAAAGAGTATTGGAAGATGAGGGACTTGGCTTGATTGGCTTGGGAAAAAGAATGGAAGAACAGGAATGGAAATAAAGCCCGAAAAGGGGAGAGTGATACTGGAAAAGAGAAAATGTATAGGACAGGCATGGAAACTGAATGAAGTATAGAAGGAAAGTGAAGTAAACTGGAAGTAATGGAGTGCATGAAGGAAAGAAATGGAGGAGATTTGAAAATTAAACAGGAAGGGAGGAAAGATACTGGAAGAGAAAGAAAATACAACATAGGGATGGAATATATGTTGAAGAGGAAAAAGGCTGGTTAGTGGTAATGATGGAAACAAAGAACATGGGTAAGTTTTGAAAAATGTTAGAATCTTGAATTGGTGTTAAAGGGAAAAAGAATGGAGATAAAAGTGACGGTGGATAAAGCAAGTGATGGAAAAGACTGGTGAAGCGATAAGCTGAAAGGTACGTGCACGAAGGAGGAGGAGGAGGAGGATGAAGAGAAGGAGGGAAGGAGAGATGACTAAAAAAAAAAAGATAAGAAAATAAACTGAAAGAAGTGGAAAAAAAGATGAAGAAGGTTTAAGGTAAAAAGTCAAGCCAGTATGACTTTTGAATAGTTGTCAGTTATGGACAATGGATGAAGATGATGAAGATACAGGTAATGATGGACAGTGGAAAAACAACGGAATATTGCAGAGAATTATGAGCAAAAAGGAGGAGGAGCGGCTGGAACGCGGAGAGGTGATGATGGATAGAGAAGAGATGGAAAAAAAATATATGAAGTTGCGGAGAGGCTTTATGAGGAAGAAGACAAAATGCATCATTCTTCCATCGTAATGGAAGTGGCGCTAGGATGTTGCTGAGAAGGTTATGCCTGAGTAGAAGGAGGAGCAACCGATAGAGGAAATGCAGGGGAGGGGAGGGGTGTTGAGTATTATATGGAGGGTCATGGATATTTTCCTACGCCAGATGTACTTTGTTGTAAATCAGTGTCGCGTGAGAAGAACTGGACGGTGACTGGACCTGGGGAGGCTTTGTACCAGGTGGACTTCTATCCCCCACCCCCAACACACACAGACACATACAAACACCAATTCTTCCCTTCTTTCATATCCCTGACACCCCCTTCACATTCCCACACACACACATTCTCTACAGCGCATATATTCGTACTTCCCTCTCCCCCTTCACCCTCACTCGCCTCATAAACAAATACTCCCTCTCTCCTACAAACATACTTACCCTTCCCCTCCACACACACTCAACTTTTCTAAAGTAGAAATTCCCCCCCCCCAACACACACACAAACACACCCCCTCCCCCCATACAGACACACTTTTTATGCCGAAAAAGTCATGCAAAAAATGTATATTGATCAAAATTAGCAAATAAAAGTTATTATTATCAGAGTTTCAGAGTGTCCTGTTATGTGTCAGAAATTACATACAGCAGCTGAACTATCAAAATTGGATGTTAAGGCTGCACTGGACTGTAATCAAACTTATTTCTTGCATGAGCAAGTAGCCGGCAATACACGTCTACCTGTATATGTATTATCAGCCAGTAAAGTATGAAAAAGTTGTGAATGCTTTGCGAGACGGCACCAAGATTTTATAATGAAAGTAAGGATGTCCACCATCCACTTAGTTCATTTGGGTAACCATCAAGTTACTTTACAATAAGTTAATGGTGAGTCAAACGGTTTCCTGTAATCCAGGCAGCCACTTACGACACTGGATAGTAACTACATAACCGAAAGGACGCTTGATGGTCTAGTGTTCTCTAACAAGAGCTAGCTCATAAGGCTAAAAAATCTAGGGAAGTGTTGAGTTTGATGACTATTATGTCATGGGCGAACGAGGTTGGTCATCTGGTCATCTTTGCCTTACATCTTGGGAATGAGTAGTCTACCCCCGGGCACATACGCTACTGTTAGGACAAAAATGAACCGGGCATATATATATATATATATATATATATATATATATATATATATATATATATATATATATATATATATATATATATATATATATATATATATATATATATATATATATATATATATATATATATATATATATATATATATATATATATATATGCACACACGTACTGTACGTGGAAAGCCAAACTCACGAGCACGAACATAGATTTTCCATCCTACATACACACCAACATATGGAGGCACATATATATGTACAGAAGCAGATGTAAACTAGTAGACTCTCTCTCTCTCTCTCTCATACAGGAGCCTCCCCAGATAACCCCGCTATGGCCTGCGTCTGCCCCATATATAATGCCCTGAACAAAGCACAACCCGATACGTAGCATTTGCATAATTACACAGCATCGTAATGGAAGTGGCGCTAGGATGTCGCTGCGAAGGTTATGCCCGTGTGTGTGTGTGTGTGTGTGTGTGTGTGTGTGTGTGTGTGTGTGTGTGTGTGTGTGTGTGTGGCACGAATGGAACGGGATGGATACAATGGAAATAATAGTAAGACAGGGAAGGGAGAGGAAACTGAGAATGTAGGCAGAAAAAAAAAAAAAAAAGGAAGATGAAGTGATTAAAAAAAAAAGTAGTGAAATCTGGGATGATAAGACCATATAATATAGGAATGAGACTGTGAGTGCACAGAACTCGAAATGGGGTAGTAAGATAGACCAAGTAAGGGAAGTGAAAAAAGGGATAACGAAACTGAGAAGATGATAATTATTGATACAGCGAAAGATGAATGAAAGTAAAATTAAAAGGAAAGTGAAGGCAAGATGAATACATAATGAAGTGAATGAACTGAAGAGAGAACAGGAGGGTAAAGGTGCTTAGGACCGGGAGGAAGGATGGTGACAGGCTGAGACAATGATGGAAGACAGAAAGGACCAAAAGATGGAGATGGAAGTGAGATGCAGATATGAAAAAAAAAGGGGGAAATAAGAACAAGAGAACTTGAAGAGTGGGAACGGATTAAAAAAATAATAGAAAGTGTTATCATTCTTTTTCTGTGCCTGCCCTCCTCTCTTCCTATTTCTCCCATCTTTTCTGTCACTTCTTATTGCTTTTCTTTCCTTTACAGGTGGCTTTACATTGAGTGACAAGCCAAATGGTTTCCTGTAAGCCAAAAAACCATTTACAACGCTGGGTACTAACCATATAACCAAACCATACGTGCCCCCTACGTGTCAACAAGTGGGTTGGTGGAGGGTTAGTGCCCCTCCCCGTAAAACAAATAACTCAAAGTCAAAAGGCCACCCCTTACGGGCTTATGGCGTCTGGCAATAGATAGATAGATAGTGTTCTTAGACTGAGATAGGCGCAAAAATAAGAGGTAAATGAGAAGCGGTTGGAAGAAGGAAAGGGGCGAGAAGAGGGAAAGGAGAATAAGATAAGAATAAAACAAGAGATAAATCAGAATAGGGATATTTGACGTTGCCGTGTGTTTGTGTTTATGGGAGAGGGAGGTATTGGTTTTGATATTACCGGCTGCAGCAGAGGGTCCACGTTACTAGTTGTGGTGGTGGATGGGGCATTGTTAGCCTAATGGGTTGGCTCCATACCGGTAATGTCTTGTTGGTTTATGTGTTCGATCTAATCAAATCCAACTCTGTCTTATACAGGCCTGCCAATCCTGACCTAACCTTACCTAATCTAATAAATTCTAACTCAACCTTACCTAAAGCAACCTAACCTAACCTTACTGTACCCAACCTAACCTACCTTAGCCTGACCGTAATCGTACCTAACCTAACCATTTACACCTGAACTTAACCTAAAATACGCAAACCTACCTCTGAGTCTGATTTCTGTTAAGGCATCATACATATCGAATCTAACCTAAATCCAACCTTACTTTTCCTAACCTCATTTCACTTACCTTTACCTTACCTTGCCCTACCTCACCTAATCATATCTCACTTTCCCCTAACCTTACTTTTTTCTCACTTTGTCTTACCTTACCCTCAGTACCTTACTTTGCTGTACCTTACCTCACTTTAATTTACCTTACCTTACCTTACCATTTTGAACCTCTTGATTTCCCTTACCGTATCTTATCATTATCTTACCTTACCTTACCTTACCATTCCCAAAACCTTACCTTACCTTACCTTATCTTACCCTACTCCACAGTACCTTAGCCCACCGTACCTTACCCTACCTTACCTTACCTTACCGTACCGTACCATAACCTACCGTACCTTACCCTAACCGTTCTGATATCTGCCTTCGTGAGGGGCATGTAATTGTCGTTACTTTATGTGTGATGGTGGTGGTGTGGAATCAAAAGGCTGTGCTGAAGTTACCTGATGTCTGGGTTCCCCTACACAACACACGTGACCAATGAAGTTGTCTGGAAAACTCTGCTGCGTATCTTACGAAAATGATACCTGAGCAACGGCATTCTGAAATTTAATTTGAGAAAAGTAGCGCATGAGCCCGTCTCGGCTACACCACTTAAGGTTCAACGCTGCATCCACCTTTTTTTTTTTTTTTCCTCTCCCCAAATCCTGTTGCTGCATTGCCAAAGTGTCTGTCGTGAATCTGGTTTTCCCCATGGAATTAATTTCCCTGTGGGTCTAAAATCCTCATAGACCAATTTTCCGTCACGAGCATACTTTCCTTTTGCCTCCGTTTTTCTTCGTGGATCTATCTTCCCATGGACCTATCTCCCCACAAATCCTTTTCCCCCACGGGCCCAGTTTCCGCCATAAATTTGATGCCTGCCATATATTTTCCACCACTGGTCTCAGGATCTTTAACAGTTTCATACCTTCAAGCCAAATTTTTTCTTTGTGCTTCTAACTAACGCCAGGCGATTTGATTTACTGAAAGAAATCTCCCAACAAACGAAGTATCTCCCTTACGTGGTGGCTCAGTCGGTAGAGAGGTGGCCTGCAGTCCTAACGGACCCAGGTTCAAATCCTCGCTGGGGCAGGGAACAGTCTAAGGATTTGAATTTCATTAGATCAGACTTTACTGATCTACCAGAAGCCCCGCCGACATGTCGTAAAAATACTCCTGCTAATACCAATACACCAGTCCTGTATGAGACAGCCCTAGCATGTATTCAATATGGACGGTGGGTGTTAGCGCCGAAATGGTTACATGTAGAAGAGGTGTATGGTATGTAGGAGGACAGCTGGACCTTGATAGCAGGCTGTGAAGCCTATGCCCAGAGTCGGTCACATCCATCCATCGATCCATCATCTAATCTTGCGTTGCCCCATGAGGAGCGTAGGAGCCAGGGGCTAGGAAAGTTGGTCCTGACATTTAAGATGAGAGTGACCAGCATCACTCATCGCTGAGTGGCATTACGTGAGCAATAAACCCCAACCATCCTTTGGATATAAACCTTCACCGGCTCAATCCAATTGGAGCACAATAATTACCCACTAAACCACCAGGAACCAAAATTTGGTTATATGGTTACCACCCAGCGTAGTAAATAGTTTCCTGGTGAAGAGGAAATCATTTGGCTTGTCACTCAGTGTAGAGTCACCCACAGGCAGAAAGAAGAGGAAAGAATGAAGGAAAGAAAGACACAAGAGGGAGTGTAAAGTCACCCGCAGGCAGAAGAAAGAGGAAAGAATGAAGGGAAGAAAGACAGAAGAGGATGGATGGAAAGAAGGATGGAGGAGAGGAAAGGGCAGACACCCGAGAGCAGCACTACATCAAGTGAGTGGATGGTGAGCGACCCCACCTACCACAAACATAACAAAAAAAAAAAAAAAAAAAAAGTAAATTAAACATTCAGGAGCCAGACAGAATATATATCAGTACTGCCTAACTTCTACCATCACATTGAAAACGTACATGTATATAACTTACCTTCACATTTCTTTCCTCTTCTTCTGTTTTCTTTCTTTTTTCTTTTTCTCTCTTTTCTTTTTCTGCTTTAGGGCTATCTCTGATGAATCATGAGACCACGCCTGGTTCACTAAGAAAGGTTATACCCTGAATGATAGTAACTGAGTGTGTGCATAACTAAAAATCACTGCTTGGCGACTCAGAATTATGGATAACTCGCAAAAATAAGTCCTCTTCTTCCTCCCCCTCTTCCTCACTATCCCACTCCTCTTCCACCTCTGTGTCCTTATTCCAATCCCCTTCCCCCCCCCCCATTTCCACTCCTCTTCTCCCTCTTCCTCCCCCTCCCAGTTCCACTCCTCTTCTCCCTCTCCCTCCCTCTCTAAATCCCAGTTCCCTTCCCCCTCTCAATTTCACTCCTTATCTCCCTCCCCCTCCCAATATCACTCCTCTTCTCAATCCCCCTCCCTCTCCCAATACCACACCTCTTCTCCCTCCCGCTCTCTTTCTCCTAATCTCTCTCTTCTTGCCCCTCCCATTTCCACTCCTCTTCTCCCTCCCAGTTCCACTCCTCTCTTTCTTTCACGATTCCACTCCACTACCCCCTCCTTTAGCATGGGTTACTCGGTTGACTTATGATCTGGGCGACAAAAAGTGCATATATTGTGGAAAATAACTGCTCGTATGGGTGACTTAGAAAAATAACTCTAAAAGAGACTCAGTTTACCAACCGTAAATTGATCAATCATTAAAGTACGCCTGGTTCACTAAGAATAGTAGTTTTGCCTGGGATGAATATATCTGCTTTGCTGTCACAGTGGCGTCAGTTGTTCAAATGCAAGAAATACACCCACAATGGGAAAAGAATTATGCAGATATTTGGAAAAGTTGTTTGTAGGGAATATGTCACAGACTCTGCCCTACCTGGAAGCTTTTGGACCCGCAGAGGACCCAAGTAGGACTGAAACTGCAGAGAATCGACGTACAACAGAAACTGTCGTATCTCCCATGCAAACAACCTTACTAGAAGAAGGGATAATTCTTCCATTTTTTTTTTTTTTTTTTACCTGTCCGACTCTGGGCAAAGGCTTCAGGGCATATTTCTTGGGGGCAGTGACCTATCCCAAGGCCCAGTAGTCCTCCTACACCTCCACATGTCACCACTTCGGTGCTAACTCCCACTATCCATATTGAATACATGCTAGGGCTGTCTCATAGAGGATTGGCGTAATGGTATTAGCGGGGGTATTTTTACGACATGTCGGCAGGTCATCTGGCAGATCAGGAAAGTCTGCTTTTTTAGGAAATTCAAATCCTTAAACTGTTTCCTGCCCCAGCAGGGATTCGATCCTGGGTCTATTAGGAACGCAGGCCGCCTCTCTACCGATTCGGCCACCGCCTCCCCCAGTTGCCTATATGGGCGACTCACGCTAAAGAATATGTCATCAGTCTATAAAGTTTCAAGGAATCTGATTTTCTGTGCATACAGTACATGAAGCTCCCAAAATGCCACTTCTTCTGTAGTTCGTAGGTTTCCACGTAATTAAATCGACAGGGATGACAAATTTCGCCTGTATGGAATCCAGGTAAAAATTTTCATGATAATATAATATTCGAAAGAAAAAAAAAATGGTTGTTACTGTCAGTGTTTGCACTTTAGGTCAACTGGAAATATACGCAACAGACTCGCCGCAACCTTACCGAGGGACGCATTTCAGTTTAGAAAGGGTTCGAAAGATTTTAAACGAGTATCAGTACCAGTGCAGACGCAAGTCACAAGGAAGCAGACGAGCATGTATATATATATCATCATCCGGACCTCCTTTCCCATCCTAGGGCAGAGTGAGGAGTAGCAATGTCCAGAGAGCCCAAACTTGCCCAGTCCAATGGGCCACGCTTCCATTCACTCATCATTCAAGCCCCGGAATCCTGGCTCTATCGGATACGCCAAAAACATTCGCCATATTCTGTAGCTTCACACAAACGTATCCGATTGAGTCAATCCGGACGCTGCCACGTTAGAAAGGGGTGCCAAAATCCATGATCATACACTTCTCCTCACAACATTCATCCAGCCAGCTCGATCTCTTGTCAGTTCCCTAGCCTCACCGACTTCCGAACCTCTCTTCCTCACACACTCAACCCCCATATCTTTCCACCTTCTCCTTGGCCTACTTCGCCTCCTCCCTCCTTCAAATTCGCTCAGATATATTTTTTTCACCACTCTCTTGTTATCCATTCTCTCCACATGACCATAACATCTCAGTACACTCTCTTTGAATCTGGTGTCCACCGACTTCCTCACTCCACACTTTTCACGAATCACATTATTTCCTATCCTATCCACCCTCTGTACTCCACATACATTCCTCAGCAGTCCCATCTCCATAGCTCTTACTCTTGACTTTTCATTTTCATGCCACACCATAGTCTCACATCCAAATGTTAAAGTTGGCACTAACACTACTTCATGTAAGCCTCGTGCAGCTGCAACACTCGAGCCTTTGTTTCTTATCAAGGCCTTCATTGCACCAGCTACTTTCTTCCTTGTGTCACTCTACTTTCAACTTCTTTTGCACATTTTCCTCTCTTTTCTATCACTGTACCCAGGTATTTGAACTCTCTCACCAATTCCAGTCTCTCTCCATTCACTGTAACATCACACTGGGAGTCACCTTCTCTGTCAATAGCCATCACTTTACTCTTTTCTACATTTACTCTCAAGGTACGGCACTCACAGACATCAGAAAAACTCTGCACTAACCTACTGAGTTCTTGTCCGGTACTTGCAAGCAGTACTACATCATCAGCATACAACAAATTTGAGATATTCCATCCATTACCATGCATTACCAACGCCATCCCTCTCTCCATTACTCGTGTTTTTACTTCTCTCATCACCCCATCCATATATATATTGAACAACCATGGAGACATCACACAACCTTGTCGCACGCCTACAAAGATCGTGAATCATTCACTTAGATGCCCATTAACAATTACACATGCTTCGCTACCATCATAAAAACTCTGGACAGCACCTAGCTGCTTACCATCTACATCATACATCCGTAAACTTTCCACAGTCCCTCTCTGTCTACTTTGTCGTATGCTTTTTCCAGATCCATGAATACCATAAACACCTTATGGTCCTTCTCACAAACCATCTCTGCTATTTGTCTCTGCAAATTCTTGATCCACACATCCCCTGCCACTCCCAAAGCCACCCTGTTCATCAGTCACTGGGTCTTCTGATATCTCTCTTTCTTTCTCTATAATAACTCTTCCATATACCTTGCCTACCACACTCAATAAACTTACATGTGGAAAAGAAATCTGCTGGCATAAGCTCGGATAAACCAAGTTCTCGTCCTTGGAAAACGTGCTGAGCAATTATGACTGAGTGATGGAGCCAACAACACACCCACGCTTGCGCAGCAGGCGCATTGTGTATTGTCTCCAGGTGTATAAACATTTGCTGATATAGGGGGTTCTCTTAGGGGTGCTGGTGGAGCAATGGTTAGCACACCCACTCCCCGCAAGACGATGAATCCAATTTCGATTCCCGAACCTGATAAATTCTTGGAAATATTTGTTTTCCTCTTTTCCCCGTTCACCCAATAGTTCAGTTGGGTATCTACTTGTGAATTCAACTGTTGCGTGACATACTCTGGAGATATATCGTGACTTGGTAAAAATTGATGGTCTGCATTAACGACCCTCATGCATTTAACAGGCACTGATCCTGACCCTTCTCCTTCGGTGGTCCTAGTCAAATGTCAGGGATGCGTCCCAAAATATAAGCTATTTTTTTTTTTTTTCCCGTGCTGAAATTTGTGGAGTATGCCGGTCAGCTAGGTAGGTGGCAAAAGAGGTCTCGTAGACAATTTTGTTGAATACTATGTCCTTCATAGCAAATGAATAAACAAACAAATAAATAAATGTAGATAAAATAAATAATGAGTGTAAAAGGGACAACTTACACGAAGATTATCTGCAATTCTTTTATCCGTTTTCATTTCCTGTGACTGCGACAGCTATATATGCAGGCATTTACGACTCTGGCTCCTTCTCCTTCTTCCTCATGCAGATTTAACCCCTGTTGCCCCAGGATGTGTTTTATATTCTCTCCTTGCTACCTCCTGGCGGCATTATTCAGCTTAGGAGACTTCTTATACTGAAGGAGTTAGATACAGCCTTTATAAATCCTTTCAGTCTCATGACGTATAGTATTTGTTTATTGCTTCCAGATGATAGTCTGCAAGTTTGGCAGGATGTTTAGTAGCGAAGGAATTAATAAAGACGAGTTCCACATACATATATCTAACCTCTTCAGTTTGATATGTCTCCACTAAGCAGAATATGGCCGTCATGAGATGGGCAGAACATATGAAAAAGACATCTTCGTACTGAGGGACTTAACCTTTTCCTCCCGAGGACGTTATATCTACTTTTTTAACTTTTGCTCTCACCCGATGGCCTGATTCAACTTTGGACAAACTTCTCGTAGTGGAGGTGAGAGATACGACCTTAATGAGCCCCATCACTACTAAGGCGATCTCTTATTAAAACTTCCCACATCCCTGTGGGAGGTTTTTCAGTTTTTGTCAATATTTTTATTATTCTAAGGAAGATTTAAGTCGCTGCCATTCGCATAGTGTTTGAGCTATAGCCTTCATTATTTGCCATATTATCGTATTGGATGGCTGCTTCATCTAACCAATATCATCCTGATCCGATTCCTGGGACCCGGATAGAATCCGGAAAAGAAATTAAAAATAAAAATGACGCTAAACCTTAAGAACCACTTAAATCAGAGGGCTGAAATTTTTATGGGATGTACTTGGGATATGGTTAAAATGTTATGCTTAATGTAGTTCAGATCGGACTCTTATTCTCTGAGCTCGTGTATGGTCCAAAATTTTGGACTATTCCGGAAGACTGAGATGTCACTTGATTTTACAGTACGTGAAAGAATAAAGCTAGAGCCGCCAAACCTGGTGGGTTTATAGATCATTATGAACTAAGGTGACATGTAGAAGATCAGTGACCTTTACCTAAAGGTCTCTTTATAACTCAACTTCTATAGGCAATGGCTGAGGCAGGAATTTCTTTAACAAAGTAACCTTGGACACTTTTAAGACGTTCTAGTTACGAATAAAATCGTTGGGAAACAGTAAGAATATAACATAAAGAGACGCCTTCGACTTAAAAGGATTAATCACACCTTGACACACCCAAGCCATCATTTCCAACTCTCACTTCACTAGACTCTTTCCCGTCACTTCTGCATCCTCCAATCACCCCGATCATCTTCATCATCATCTTCATAATCATCACCCTCCTGTCAACTCAAGCCTCAGTGAATCATCAGTCATTGAAGCATCCTCGCACACGCAGATGTTTAAATCTCTCCGTCTGCCCACTTATTTCTCTCCGTCAACGTTCTCTCTCTCTCTCTCTCTCTCTCTCTCTCTCTCTCTCTCTCTCTCATTACATCCGTCACTCCCAGTTCCTCGGTGTCATCAGATGTTAATTAAGTCCACTGCTGGCATGCCATAAATCCCGCCTTTATAATGGTCATAAACTGTAAGCCAGAGAGAGATGGTGCCTGATAAACATATACAGGTGTCACTACGTCACTCATGCCCACTAATTATGGACCCAAACTTGTAAGAAAAGATGGCGTAAAGTTTTCCAAATGTACTCGCCTTGAAAATATATTGGGGGGGTAGGAAATGTTGCCTCCTTCTTTTCCAAATCCGCTTTTTTTTTTTTCCCCTGGGTCTCGGCATTTGTTCTGTCTTGTTTTGTTTTCGTTTAAGAGAGTTCCTTGATTACGAAGGGATTGATGAAACAGTATCTAATCTTCGCGGTTCGAAAAACATAAAGTAATTAGAATAAAATAGCACGTATCAGGAAAGAAGGAATGTGTGTGTGTGTGTGTGTGTGTGTGTGTGTGTGTGTGTGTGTGTGTGTGTGTGTGTGTGTGTGTGTGTGTGTGTGTGTGTGTGTGTGTGTGCTATAAAAGGTATACTCAGAGTGGTAACTATGCTAAACACGGTATTTTCTCTCTCATACCTCACCCAGCACACCTCCCAGAGTTCAATTCCTCGACGTTTTAATCTTTTCTAGCTTATTTCAGCTAAGCAAAATACCTTTTAAAAGCCTATATAGTGCCATATTTCACATCCTGCCACATTACTTTACACCTCACCCTAACCACATTACATTATTCCACTTCACATATTACCAATTCACTGCACCCTGTACTCCTCACACCTTTTTCCTATTTCATACCCTCATTCCTCCACATCTCATCTACTCGTCTCGTTTGATCCATTCCTCTCACTTCACCCCCCTGATACACCACCACCCTACCCACTTCGCCTTTCAGCATCACACCCCACGCTCCTCTGCATCCCCCTACATCTTACCCACATTACACGACCACAACTCTCGCCCACTTTTCTCACCTCACTAGCACATACAGTACCACTACCATACCCTCATCCAACCCTACATACTATCACACATTTCCTCCACACCTTTTACCTTGAAAATAAACTTCCCAGCCACAACTTATCACTCACATTTACACCTCACCCACGCATTTCCACCCTTACCCAAACCTCTCACCCTCCTACCACCCACACGTCATACCTTCAAACAACACATCCCACTCACAACTATCCATCAACAACTACACTCACATACATCTTTCATTTTGCAGTCAAGCTTCCTACCTCCGCCCCAGATACACATTACCATCTCCCAAACACGACAGCACAGCATGCTGTTCATCTTAACTATAAGCTTCATCTGCCGGTATCCGCTTAACACCTCCCAACTACAACTTTCCAATCACACCTACAACTCACCCCTACCCCCACCCACACCTTTCCCACCCCCACACCCACTGCTCACTCACCACCTCCCAAATACGACCACACATCACTGTGTTCATGCGAGGTATTAATCTCCATCTGCCGGTATCTGTGTAACACGTCCCCTCGGCTCTGTCTTATCGCCTCTCTCCCTCACTTCCTCCTGCTGTCTGTCCACCGCCGTCACTCTCAGATAACACTCAACGGCCTTAGTCCTCCTCTGCCGTCGTGCCTGGAGAGGGAATAAACTGCTAACCGTTTTGTTTGGTAGTGCGTGATGTGGTAATGAGTGGCGTGGTAGTGCGTGATGTGGTAGTGAGTGGCGTGGTAGTGTGTGATGTAGTAGTGAGTGGTGGGGTACTGTTTGTTCTGACAGTGTGTGATGGTGTAGTAAGTGGTGGGATAGTGTGTGATGTGGTAGTGATTGGTGTTTGATGTGACAGTGTGTGATGTAGTAGTAAGTGGTGCGATAGTGTGTGATGTGGTAGTAAATGGTGTGGTAGTGTTTGGTGTGACAGTGCGTGGTGTGGTGGAATCTAGTGTGGTATCGTGTCGTGTGCTAGTGAGTGATCTGGAAGTGTGTGATGCGCTGGATAATATATTGGTATTTGATGTGGAACTGTGTGGTGTGGTAGTGAGTGGTGTGGTAGTTTGTGATGTGGTACTGAATGGTAGGGTAGTGTTTGGTGATAAGTGTGTGTGATATGGTAGTAACTGGGGTGTTAGTATGGTGAGCTAATGTAAGGTAAGGTAGTATAGTGTGTAGTGTGACATTACTCCCTATACTAAGTGCTATAGGAGGTTTCGTAGCAACTCATCCTTTGCAACTTATTTTGCATATTTATATAATATTTTGGCGATGGCATAGCTTCCATCAGTAATATATGGTGCAATGGATATTGAGCTACGCTGTGAAGAATAATTCGCGAAGGGAGAGACGATCCGAAATTCCCAAAGCCACTTGAAGTACGACCCACGGTGTGGTATGGTAGTGTGTACTGTGGTAATATATTGTGTGGTAGTGTTAGGTTGGCAGAATGAGGTGTGATAGTTCATGGTATGGCAGTTTGTGGTTGGCAGTGAATGTGGTGTGGCAGTGCGTATGGTGTGGTAGTGTGCATGGAATGGAGGTGTTTTCTACTGCACTATACTTTTCTTAGCGTTCGGTTTATATTCATTTTTATCAACCACAGAACTTCAGTACTAAGCAAATTCACACATACTCTTCTCTGTTACATAAATCCTCCCTACCCTGATTCACGGTATATACGAGTATACTGTCTCTATACTCAGGACTAGAAGAGGCCCACCCAATCGAATAAAACACAACAGTGAAGAAATGCCCTGAATGACTGGTGCTATAGTCTTCTCCCTGTAATGCACTGAAAAATTTATCACGGTGAATGACTGTTCATTGTTGTGCAGAGGCTGGGGGATAGCATTGCCGTGCTGTTTGTACTGCAAATAATTAAAGACTATTACATCGTCCTGATTAAGTGATTTATTAAGTAGGTTATTAGTTTTTACATAGTTTTCAGCACTCGTTTTTGAAGTGGCGTCTCGCATCCCATGAGGGGGAGAAAGTTACTCACCATTCTGCGGTGTATTTTTCTTATGCAAGGAAGAAGGAACCAAAGGCCAGGAGCCCTCAAACCCTTCCTTCTAAGAAAAAAAGAAAAGAAAAAAAAGAGAGTCAAATTCATGGTCCGTTCATTTCGAGATGCCTGGACACACTGTGTTTGAAAGACTGGAGATCATAGGAAGTAGGAAATACAAATAGAGGGGGACAGTTCCAGAGTTGACCTGTTGCAGAATTGAAGGACTGGGAGTAACGGTTAACTCTTGCATTAGAGAGTTGGACAGAAAAGGTATGAGAGTTTGTTGCTAGACGGGTGCTACGTGCCCATCGTAGAGATGGAGGGATGCAAGCAGACAGTTCAGAGGGATAGTGACCATTGAAGTAGCGATAGAAAAGAGATAAAGATGCAACAGTGCAGCGAAGAGACAGAGGATGAAGGGAGCCAGTAAAAGGAGGAGAGTTAATGAGACGAAAAGCCTTTGACTCCATTCTATTGAGAAGAGCTGTACGTGGGGAGCCTCCCCACAAATGAGAGTTGCACTCTACACAGGGGCGAATAAAACCCGTGTATAAAGTCAAGAACTGTGCAGGGGTGAAGAAGGTACGGAGTCGGCTTAGCACAACTAATCACTTGGAAGCAGATTTAACAAGGGAGGTAATATGATCTTTCCAAAATAAGTTCCGAGAGAATGAAACCCCAAGTATATTTAAAGATGATGGAGAACTAAGCTGGATATTATTAAACATTAGTGGGTACTCCTGTGGAATATTTTGTCGAGTTGATAGGTATAAGAAGTGAGTCTTTGATGCATTAAAAACAAGATTATTTTTTCCCCAGTCAGAGATACGACCGAAGTCAGGCATTAGCCACAGCCTCATCCCTTGTTTGTTGAAGTAACTGCTGAGATGGACGCTGTGAGAACCGAATGGAAAGGTGAAGGGTGGAATCATCAGCGTATGAGTGAATAGGGTTAGATGTACAGCTTAGGTCATTGATGAACAACAGGAAGAGAGTTGGTGATAGGACAGAGCCCTGAGGAACAACGCTGTTGATAGATCTAGAAGAGCGGTGACCGTCTACAACAGCAGCTATAGAACGACCAGAAAGGAAGCTATAGATGAAGGTACAGAAAGAAGAATAGAAACCGAAAGAGGGCAGTTTGAAAATTAAAGATTTATGCCAGACTCGATCGAAAGCCTTTGAGATGTCAAGTGCAATGGCAAAGCTTTCGCCAAAGTCCTGAAAGGAGGATGACCAGGAGACTAAAAGGTAGATAAGATCGCCAATGGAGAGTCCCTGACGGAACCCATACTGACGATCAGAAAGAAGGTTGTGATAGGAAAGATGCTTTATAATTTTTCCGTTAAGAATAGACTCGAAAACTTTTGAGACACAGGATGTTAAAGCCAAATATTGTAATGAACATCGAAATCACCTAGTAGGGAGATTCACAAAAAGAAGAAATTGATAGGGTGTGTACCATCTCAGACGTATAAGACTGTTGAAGAATTTTTCATAATTAGTAGAATTAGGAGATAAGTAAACAGCACAGAGATATTTGGTCAGAGAATGACCGGATAGCTGAAGCCAGAGAGTAGATAATTCAAAAGATTCAGGTTCAGGAACATGGGAGCAAGTGCAAGATACGTTAATGAGTTCATATACACAACACCCACGATTGGTTTCGAAGTGAGTATAGAGAAAGTAGGAGGATAAAGAGAAGGGTTTGCTATCAGTCACCTCAGACAGTTGAGTTTCGGTGAGGAAGAGAAGGTGAGGTTTAGAGGAGGAGAGACGGTGTTCAACAGAGAGAAAGTTTGGGGAAAGTCCACGAGTGTTGCAGAAATGAAGAAGTGAGTCAGTCAGTGGTTCCGGGCATCGCTCTTGATCGTCATCTGGAGAGAGGTGGATGGTGGGGACTTTTATGTCCCCCCCCCCCTTACGGGGAATCCGAGGTTTGGTGTTGAGATGCCATTTTTTAAAAATAGGAAGTGTAGTGTGTAATGTGCATGTAGTTTGGTGTTGAGTTAAAGGAACTTGTATTGGAGGGCATGCTGACCTGCTCTCTGTGTTACTGAAAGACTGAAAAACCACAGTAAAGGGGTATGGTCAGAATCTAGTCCCCATAGGTGATGAATCGGGAGCTCAAACTCTTCCTGTCATCAGCTTTCCAGTCCCTACGAAAGCAAGACTAACCAACGTGTCTGATTTATGTTTTCCCAGAGTGCGTGTTTATTTGTACGTAATACAGGGTGCTGCTGTGGCCGGTGTTAACATTTTCAGTACGATGATATTTTTTTCCATTTATTCTTGCAAATAACAGACGATTACAATCAGGGTAGGAATTTTCTTTTACCGGGGGCGTTGCATACAACCCTCATCAACCCTTACAGTATGTCTACTCCTCCCCTCTTTCACCCTTTCACTCCTAATGCCTCCCTTCCTCTCTCCTACAAACATTCTCATCTCAACCTGCCTCACCTTTTCCGTCTCGTGTCAAGCACTTAAGTAGCTGATGAGACTTCATGTGGGATATGAGGTTGGGCAGGGAACGTGGGCGGAGTGGGTAAAAAGGATGAAGCAAAACAAATAAAGAGGTAAAGACGAAAAGAAGACACTCGGAGATAAAGACGAACAGTGAAGAACTTAGGGACGCATAAAAGTGAGCACATGAGGCTCCAGGAGTGGGTAAGGTGGACTCTTTTCCTAAGCGGGCGATGCTGCTGCTGCTGCTGCTGCTGCTGATGATGATGATGATGAAGAAGTTTGACTCAAATATACTGCCAAGCTGCCGACAGAGAAACCGTTTAAGAACTCAATACGGCATTGTTAGAGAAACCTCTATAGGGATAACTATGTCATTATACATGTTTGCTGTGAGCCTTTAGGCTTCATACAGATTTCTGCTGGGGAGTGGATCTACGCAGATATTCATGGCATATTTGTCATATTTACTATTCTACTTCTTAAAAATCCTTGTATCCAACCTTCAGACTATTCCATTCAGTTTAGGATAGACTTACTGAACTGCAGGAATACGATACAGGCTTCGCTGATCCATTAAATAAAAGGGATGCTTTCTATGTTCCGAAAAATCGTCTGGATGACAAAAACCAACAAAACGCCATCGTAGTTAAGGACATAGTAATCGTTAGCCACAGTATCTTACTCTGCTTAGCAAAAGAGGGAATATGTAAAGTATACAGCTGGACTGATTGTGTGTGTATGGGGGGGGGGGGTGAGCACGTGAGTTTGTGTGTGTTGTGTGTAAGAATTTGTGTCCGTGTAAGAGCGTTTATTTGCATATGTGAGAGTGTGTATGTATGCCTGTTTGTGTGTTCGTGTTCGTGAGTGTGAAATGGAATGGGTGAGGCTGTATATGCTGGAGCGGTTTTGTGAGTTTATGTGAAAAGTGAGAGTGTGTGTGTGTGTGTGTGTGTGTGTGTGTGTGTGTGTGTGTGTGTGTGTGTGTGTGTGTGTGTGTGTGTGTGTGTGTGTGAATCACAACAATAGAACATTTCAGTAAACGACACACAAAGACAGAAAGGAAGAGAGCGGATGAGGAAGAACCAGACTACAGAATGGGGTCTGTGGCCGAGTGGTACAGAGATATACCTGATTTAATGAAAGAAATGTCCAGTGAGTCTGTACAGAAGAAAAGATCTAAAACATACGGATTACCTATTCTTTTTTAATTACTTTGCCTATCCCCACCTCTCTCTCTCTCTCTCTCTCTCTCTCATATATATATATATATATATATATATATATATATATATATATATATATATATATATATACATATGCACATATAAACATACAGAGAGACGGAAAATACTGTAGATACATAGATATCTGAATTCGTAAATAAAAAAAACAAGAAAAGAAGGAAAAGGAAATAGTACTCAAGTGGGGCTGCCAAATGATATGAGAATGAGTGTGTTGGTGACGGGAGAAGAATGGCTGAAGAAATATTTACTCTGCAGTTCATAGGTGTCGGGGCTGGGATGGATGTTGGCCTGTCCTCCCTGGGTAACATGCACCAAATTCAAGCAGTACCCGTTTTGGAGTTTATGAGGGAGGGCGACGTGTTGCGGGAGGAGTGGAGTGTGTTGTCGACTTGGTACAGGAATGCCAAGAGGCGGTTTTGTCATGGCCTTTCCTTACAATGATGCAGCGTGTGGGAAGAGGCAGAAATATGGTAAACAGGAGACTATCTGGGGGCCATATATGGGATGGTACGGGAAACTTCTTAACATTGCTTCCTCTGTGATATATTTTTCATTTTACACCTTAGCATTAGCTTGCAAACTTATATAGTTTTAGTATGGACATAATATGAACTTGTAGCTTACCAGATGATACTGAGGTGGAGTGAGCAAAAGATATCGCTAATGGAAAGTTGTTACGAAATCTTAAATGCAGCTCAGGACTATTGTCTCCCTGTTATGCTCTCCGTCTCTGAGTTAATCGCCTATGATTTCACTTTGTGGTGGCTTGTCCAGTTTTCTTTCTTTTCCTTCTTCCCTCCCTCCTTCCTTTTTGTCTCTCTCCTTCTCTCTTATCTCCTTTTTAATCTCCTTCGCACCTCTTCTTCTCCCCTTCTTTCTTTCACACTATGCACATTTCCTCCTTCCTCCTCCTCCTCCATTCTCCTTTCTTGCATTGCTTCTCCCTCTCCTCCTCTCCTTCCTTCACCTCCTACGTTCCTAGCCTTTCTTCCCTCATCCTTCTTCTTTTCTTTCATCCCTCACTTTTTCTCTCTCCTTCTCTCCCCAGTGTTGTCTCCTATGTTTTTTCTTCTTCCCACATCTTCCTCACTGATCATCTTCCCTCTTATTCTCCCACTCTTTCTTTTTTTCTTCCCTCCTTCCCTCACTGTGTTCAGCCCCTCTTGCCCTTCTCTTTCTTCTGTATTTCATTATCATGTTTTTCTTTGTTTCCGGTTTTTACTTCTCCCCTTTCCTTTTTCCTCTCATCAACTTTATTTTTCCTCTCTCTTCTACTGCCCAATTCCTCTCTGATCCTGATTTTCCCTGCCTTTCTCTTCTTTCCTTCCCTCTTCCCCTCTCTTTCCATCCAGTCCTCTCTTTATTTCCTCCTCCATGTTTCCCTCTCCACTCTCACTCCTTTAAACTCTTCTTCCACTTGCTCCTCTCCTTTCTTCTCTCGTTCTACCCTCTGACTCCATTTCCCTCTTCTTTTGTCCTACCCTCTCCATTCATCCTCTGTTTCCTTCTTCCCTCTCCTTTTTGTATATTTTATTTCCTACTCCCTCTCCCACCATCTCCCCTCTCCCTTCATCTTGTCTCCTTCCCTCTTCCTCAATCCTTCTTTTATCCTTCTGTTTCTTTTCCGTTTTTCCTTCTGGGCGTGTGAGGGTTGAATCTGTGGGCAAGGCGTCTGAAAATTATTATTCAAGGCTTTCCATTTCGTTAAAAACTGCGTATTTTAGGTGCCTTCAGTGTATTTCTCTCTCTCTCTCTCTCTCTCTCTCTCTCTCTCTCTCTCTCTCTCTCTCTCTCTCTCTCTCTCTCTCTCTCTCTCTCTCTCTCTCTTTCAAGTCTCAAGTTAATGATACAAGGTAGGGTTAGGTTATACTTATACAGGATATAGTTCTTTCGGTTTTCTTTGATTAGACTGCTTCAGTGTGATCTCCCCTGTCCTCAGAATATGCTGCTGTGTTAGAGTTGGACAGGTACTAACCTCCCTGCTGAATGAACTATGGAAAAGACAGTCTTCTTGTCGTTTCTCTGATGTCGTTACCTCTTTTCCTCAGCCATTTATTTTACTTATTATATACTCCCATATTCTTGAACGTTACTGAATCAATGTATGCCATAACACACGAGTGAAAAAATAAAAAAAGGAAATTTACATATAAGAACACAAAAGTTATTTCTAATTCTCCTATGCCACCTATGACACAAGCCATAGGCACACCTTTTCGATCCGCATGCTTTACACACACACACACACACACACACACACACACACACACACACACACACACACACACACACACACACACTTTGAATTCATTCCATTACTACCATGGCAGTAAGGATACACACACAATATCGAACACTTGGTTTACAAATACTCGCAAGTAATGTACCGTACATGATGGGGACGGATACACTTATACTTTGAGACACACAAGCACGGACACTTTCTCACGCTCTTACTTTACATACACACAGATACAAGAACACATGAATCACACACACACACACACACACACACACACACACACACACACACACACACACACACACACAAATTCTGATAACGCTCATGTGTCTGGAAATACAAACATCTTCTGTTGTATCTACAAAGGTAAGGGAATCCTCTGGAACCACACACACACACACACACACACACACACACACACACACACACACACACACACACACACACACACACACACACACACACACAGACACGCGCGCGCGCACGCAGGTACAAATACCTAAATATACAGACAAACATACAAACATTCCGGTAAACAATACTTTTCTTAATTTCTTGTTTCATTTTTTCGTGTGTCTGTACGCAAGCGTCTCTCTCTCTCTCTCTCTCTCTCTCTCTCTCTCTAAGAAAACCACTCTAAGCTCTCATTTTTATGGCCCTAAAGTTTGTGAATTTCCTTAAATATTTGTGAAGAACATTTTTCCCCGGCCGTTTGTTGAGAGTTCTCTGGATTTGCCGACTTTTGACTCCATTTCCTTCCCTTCTTTCTTCCTTCCTTCTCTCGCGTCTTTTCTTCCTTTCATTTCTCCTGCCCTACTTCCCCTCCTCCTTTCCTCCATCTTCGCTTTGCTTCCACTGTCTATCCTTCATTTTCTCCTTCCCTCCCTCTTTTCGTCTTTTCCTCCCTTTCTCCCTCCCAATCCAATCTTTTCTTTCCTTCTTCCTTCCTCCTTTAAGTTCACCTTACTTCTTCTGTCCTTTCCTCCCTCACTATTTCCTTTTTCATTCCTACTCCTCTTACCCTCCTTCCATTCTTCTTCCCTCCCTCTCCCACAGACTTCCTAGGTGTGTGTGTGTGTGTGTGTGTGTGTGTGTGTGTGTGTGTGTGTGTGTGTGTGTGTGTGTGTGTGTGTGTGTGTGTGTGTGTGTGTTCTGGTTGGTTTTGTTGCATTATTTCCATCCCACTTAATTCACTTCCTTCTTCCTTTCCTCTTTCCTTCCACAGATTTCCATGTCACTTTCTGTCACATGGCTAAGATCGTTCCCTTGTGACTGTGTCTATGCGCAGTTTTGTATTGTCATATCTTTATATAATTTCTTCTTTTCTTCCCCACTTCTCTCCTCTCACTTCCAGTCATTAAGAAAGGGTCGCTCCGTCCGTCCGTCCATGTGTGTGTGTGTGTGTGTGTGTGTGTGTGTGTGTGTGTGTGTGTGTGTGTGTGTGTGTGTGTTTGTGTGTGTGTGTGTGTGTGTTTCTTCTCACCTTGTCACCTTAATCCTGGCTGAAGAGAAACTGCAATGACGCAATGAAATATCTTGTCGAAAAATGGATAAAAAGGTGGAATTGGGAGTGACCTAGGATAAAAAGGAAGAAACATGTGCGAAAGAACAAAAGGCAGGAGAAAATTTGTATGACATTTTGGCCTGGCCTGTCCCTCAACATCTTACGTTTGATGTGGACGAGGCCCTAAGGTAACAGCACACCAGGTAAAAAAAAAAAAAAAGGCTAATATGGTGGTTGTTTTTCCGAACCGTTGGCCGATATAACAAGCAGTCAGTGAGATTTTGTTTGCGACAAAAAAATGGATAAAAAGATTGGCACGCAGTTTGGTGCTGCGATTTGTACACAAATAAGCTTAACAACAAGTTGTAACACTCAGTGAAATATACTGTTGGAGCACAAGTGAATAATAATAAAGAAATTACTGAAAAAAAGTCTGATCCTTGTGTTTCTTATTCATTTCGAATTCTTTCTGGTATCAAAAAATTATTACTCGTATTCGGACTCTGATGAGCAGCCGCGAACAACACTTATAATCACACGTCACCGTGGATTCTTTATCATCTTTTGAACCTAATAAATTTATTAACCGGGCGACAGAGGCACTAAAATAATTTGCAGAACTACAAGACGGTCTGTCATAGCTTTTCTCAATGAAGGATCCATGACAAGTTCCGTCTGCTTTTGCTGTTGTTAAGCAGCACTGAACAAAATACACCTTTCTGGTGAGACAGTCGTTTCGCTCTGCTAGCCGTTTTCTGTCCAGTGTGGCATCATTTTCACCCCCTACCCTATCTCATTTTGTCCCTCCCTGTCGTGTGTAACCCCTACACTGACTTACCATGCCCTTTCTTGCCCTGAGTCACCCATATCTTGCCCCATCATCCCCCTTCCGCCCTACCTTACCACTCTGTCCTAGCTTATCCCAACCCTGCCTAAGCATGGCTCTCCCTACTCTGTCTTATTCTTGCTCTGCCTTACAAAGTTCCTCCCTGCTCTGCCCTATTCTACCCTGCCCAGCCTCACCATGCCCCTCCCAGCCCTATCTTATCTCTACCGTGTCTCACCATGGCCATAACTAACATAAACATCCTACTCCGTCTTAATACGCTACGCACCTACCTTTTCCTGCCACGCCCTTCCCTGAGTTACTCCGTCCTTTCAAGCCCCGCCCTACCTCACCATGATGAACACTGCCTCATTCCGCCATGCGCTGCTCAGCCCTTCCATGCCCCACCCAGCCATACATGCCCCTCCCTGCTCCACCCTGCCTATGCCTCGCCCTGCCTTGTATAACCTCAACTTCATCTGCCATAATTATCGCGATGCCCTTGCCCTTGCCCCCCTCCCCCAGCTCCTATTATGAAACTCCACCATAGGATTTGCAGTGACTTATTGGCCTTCCATTACACACATACGTGTACATAATAAGCCACCCTTACACACACCACTTTATTGTACCCTGCATACACACACACACACACACACACACACACACACACACACACACAAAGCTATTTACAGATCTATTTGTAAATATCTTTATGTTATCTCTGTTCATCTAGGCTACTTCTCTACCTATCCATGTCTTTATTTGTCAGTGTAATACCCATCTATCGATCTATTTACCTGTCTCTATTATGTCAGGCGACAAATTTAATTGAAGCAAGAATTTTAGTTAAAAAATCATGAAAATATACCAGTCTGTGTGTGTGTATGTGTGTGTGTGTGTGTGTGTGTGTGTGTGTGTGTGTGTGTGTGTGTGTGTGTGTGTGTGTGTGTGTGTGTGTGTGTGTCTGTCACACACACACACACACACACACACGATATAAAATAACAATAAGCATTATATTATCTTATCAGCAACGTCTCTCTATCACCACCTGTTACATTATGATAAATATTTTGTGGATAAGAGAAGTTTTAGTCTTTGTTATCTTCAGAGCAACAGCATCATATCATCACCATCATCTTAGTCTCTTTCATCATTATCATCAACATCTTCATTGTCATCATTATGATCATCATCATCATCATCTTGAGGTCATCTTGACGTCTTTCTCATGGTCGTTTTACTGTAACAACACAATTTTATTCAGCTTAGGAGAGCACCCTAATAGTGAAGGTAAAAATTTATATTAGGTGAGCTGAGAAGTTCCGTGATGTGGTGCAAAATTTCCTCTAAATGTTACCCCAGTGTGGGGCGATAACTCTTGACCCACTCTGGTCTTCTTTCAGCACTTGTGAAGTAGCTTGCTATGTTATGCTATGCTGTGCTGATCTGTTCTGTGTTGATATGTTCTCTGCTGTTAAGTGCCGTTAGATTATCCTAAATACTCGGCGCCCTAACTCTTGCGTCTCTGCTCTTTCCTTTTATCCTCCTCCATCTGTGCCGTGCTGTGCCGTGCTGTGCTATGTTGTGCAGGTAGATTTACTTAGTAGTTGAAGCAAAACTCTTCCTGCACTCTGTTCTTCCTCCTCACCTGTGTTGTATTATGCTGTGCTGTGCTGTCAACAATGATGTGACAACTGAAGGCAGGATTGCTGTGTTCTGAAGATTGATGTGTTATGATGTGTTGCGATATATGATGTCACATGTAGTTGTGTCTATAGATTTTATGCGTTAATTGACAAATGGACGTACAGTACAAGAACACCAATAAATCGTTCGTGTGCATTTTTTAAAATACTGTGGTTCTAGGTTGATATTATACGTAAACCCAGTGAACTGCAGGCTTAAGTTACCCATCTCTTATAGTCCATCCTCCTCCTTATGGGGAACAGGGAAGCAGATGAAGGACATTTATATGACTAGCCTTGAGCCAACCGGTAATATCGACGCATAACAAGAATGCGTCCTGATCAGCACCACAAAACCCATTTTCACATGGTAGTGTATGCAAATACTATATGGAAATATGAAATTAGAGAGCCGCCCACTCCTCTGTTTCTAAGGGTTTTCGATTTATTTTCTTTAGTGAGAATTTGTGTTATGTATATTATCATGTTAAATAGTTGCATACAGCTTTCTGCACATTCATGTGCTATCTATACACGGATGATTATACTGAAATCATATATTCAGATGCCGTGTTCCCACTACCACCACCACCCTTACACGTTATTTTATTTTGTCCGGCCATGGTACAGCGGGCTAGGTGTTTTGATTCTTGAACCCCGACTGACTGACTCCCATACATGGTTCCCTACCGCTGAGCCTGTGTTGATCTCAAGCTTTGACCCACCCACCCCTTACTACCTCCCCCTACCCTCTCTTGCTAACCCCTTCCTCTTTTCTTCTTCCCTTCATTATTTTCATCCTGATTTTCTCTCTCAACCCACTCACCACCCCACCCCTCCTCCTATTTCTCTTCACCTCCATCTTCCCTTCCTGTCATTCTACCCTCTTTCTTTACCCCATCCTCCTCTCTCACGCCTCCCTTCCTCCTTAATTTCATGCCTTAATTTTTATTCTTCCCCTTATCCCTCTCTCCCCCTATTTTTCATTCATTCCCCCTTTCTTCCTCTTTCATCCCTGTTTCATTCATCCTTTCAGTAGCCCCCCTCCCCCCCCTCTCTCTCTCTCTCTCTCTCTCTCTCTCTCTCTCTCTCTCTCTCATTACACAAAGTTATGTTTTTTGTATATTTTTCGCTTACCGTGTTCACTCTGATTTGATTGGAAAGTGTTACTAGCCGTATGAGTAAGACTAACGTACAGCACTGCATATACAAGGTAAATTTATAAAAAATAAAAAAAAAAGTGCTTACTCGGGAATAAATACTGGTCCTGATCTGCCTTACACTCAGGCATCCCTTATGGCTCTGTTTCATACATATCAACCCTCTGTTGTCTTCTGTCTCCCAACCTATTTCCATCCTGCCTCGCCCTTGCCCCCTTTTCACCTGTGTGTGTGTGTGTGTGTGTGTGTGTGTGTGTGTGTGTGTGTGTGTGTACAATTAGGGGTACAAGTTTGCTTTCTATTCCACTCTGTCTCTTTCACACTTAGGGCATGTCCTTCCTTCTTGATTCATCAGAACAAAGACTGTCATCTATGCACCGGGATATTTAGTATGCTTAACCTATTTCAGCCTCATTTTACTTGCCAGCATATGAAACTCAACTTTCGTCTCTGACTGAATCCTCTATTTTTTTTTTTTTTTTTTCTTTCAGAGGTTACCACACACACACACGTATTTCATTCTGCCAGCAGTTGATCATTTTCGGATAGTGGTGTCCTCTCCTACCTCCTACTATCACGGATGAGTTCTGGGATGGCAGAAGTGTGCCATCCTTGACGCACATGGTTTGTCAGTCAGGACAGTGGAAAGTCTGGTGTGATGGATAAGGCTGGATCATCCCTTCACGTGTCCTTTCCCTCCTCCCAACCAGACTACGGCTCCGCTCATCATCAAAGGGTCGTGGCCGTGTTCTCCACAGTTTATCTTCCAACACCTCTTCCTTACCAATTTGCTTCTGTATATGACACGCTAATATAGTGTTTCCGGTTATTTATTCAATCTATGTGTACGGTGAATCGCTAAGGAAGAGACCTTGCGAAATCGCCAGAGCCACTTGGGATGCAGCACTGCGTCACGCCTACACACAACCCTGCCTTTCCTGCACGAAGCACGGGATAATAATACCAATTAGACTCAGGGTGTGGTAAATGCAGTCACCTACACCAACACACTTAACCCTAAGACGGTCTTAGATTAGCACGTTCTGTTTATTTATTTATTTATTTTTAATATTAGAATAATATCAGGTACACTAATGAAAACAAGAGGAATAAATGAAATCACGATAATAATTTATTAATCTCACTCGGAATTGATGGCCATATTGATAATAATAATAATAAAAATAATAATAATAATAATAATAATAATAATAATAATAAATAATACTAATTATAACAAAACTGAAGTAACAAAATACATTTTTAAGTGTTAGAAAAAGCTTTAACGCACTTTTCTCTAAATGTACTTTAAAAATAAGTAATATATAAAAAGGATAAACTTCATTCCCATATTTACATATCAATATTACCTGATTCGTGAAAGCGTTCCACCCTCCCCTCCCATCTACAGTCAAGGACAAACTTTCGCCTACGGTTCGTCCCTTTCCTTCCTAACGAATCAAATCAACGAGGTTCATTTACGGGCAGAGAAACCTACGAAGTGTCTCTCAGCTTAACAATATTAACCTAAAAGAAAGTTAAGAGGGGGTGAAATACTTTGATAACTGTATCGTACTCAGCAGACTATTTATATACCTAGGCTGCTTCCCCTCAAGAAAAGGGAGGTACATATCATATAACATATATGCATCACATGTCATATATCATGTATATTAGAATTTATAACGGCATTACTCTTCCATTGCCGCGATTACATTTCAGGTATGGCTCTGCCCCACTGATATTCCCATACGTATGCCCTCCCACATTCAGGTATCCGTGGAGCTCATATTGTACTTGTGCTTTGCGATCCTCTCGTAATAAATATTCTACATGCTCTTTCCCCTCCTCTTTCCTCTCACCCTTCACCTACCTTTTTCTCTTTCATCCTTACCTCTTTCTACAATCCCACCCACCCCCTCTCGTCTCTCACCCCTTCTCCTTACTCTTCCCCCTCTTTCTTTCAACTCCCCGCTTCTATCTCCCACTCACAGCTATCACCTCCTGTTCCTTCTATTTTCTCCCCCTTTTACCATCGCCTCCTCTTTTACTACTCCCTCCCCTCTCTCTCCACAACCATCACCCTTCGTTATCCTTTTCCTCTCTCCTCCCTCTCTCATTTATCACCCATCTCTTCCACAACTCTCATCCTTACCCTTACCATTCCAGTTTACCATTTCCTCCCCGCTCCTCCGTCCC
Source organism: Coenobita brevimanus (assembly GCF_032717465.1). Classification (NCBI taxonomy): domain Eukaryota; kingdom Metazoa; phylum Arthropoda; class Malacostraca; order Decapoda; family Coenobitidae; genus Coenobita; species Coenobita brevimanus. The sequence continues at coordinate 14,515,371 of NC_136966.1, forward strand.
ACCCGCTTTCTCTCCCTCCCTCCCTCCCTCCCTCTCTCTCTCTCTCTCTCTCTCTCTATTCCTTTGAAACTTTCCTCGCTTTAATTTCTTCCCCCTTCCTCCCCCCCCCCTCCTTTTTAATTAAATTCCTCTTCTTTCTCTCCCTTTCCAATCCTTCTCTTTTTCTCTTCTTTGCTCCTGCTGATCTCCACCAGCTTCACCCTCCTTATTCTCTCAATCCTTCTACCTCACATTTCTCTTCCTTCTTCTAACCTACCGACTCTCTTTCTCACTCTATTTTCACCTTCCAGTCCCTCTCCAATATTCTCATCCACTCACCGTTCTCTTCTCTCATCTTTTCCCCACTTCTCTTGCAGCTCCTAACCCATCTTCCTCCCTATTTTCCCCCAACATCCTCCCACTTCTCGCCCTCACCCCTCTTACCCGTCATTATCTAGTCTTTCCCATCACTTTCTTCAACCTTCCCCCCTTTCTTTTCAATTCCTTTTTTCCATATTCCTCCATCTCACCCCTCGCTCCTCCTCCCCCCTTCTTTTTCCACTCTCTCCCTCCTCCCTTGGTCCACCCTACTGGCCCCTCTTCTCGTGCTGTGCCTCCATAACACCACAGTACACTTGGCCTGGTCCACGTAGCAAATCCATAGGGTAGTGAAGCTGATGGTCGCTGCTTCACCATCATTACTGTACTGCCCGCTGCGAGTTACGAGGCTTACCACACACACACACAGACACACACACACACACACACAGAGGCGGGCAAAAACACTATTGCCCCGCCTTGTAAATGTGGTCGATAACTAGTTGACCTCTGGCAGCGATTTTGGTGACCTAGAGCTTGATCTCGAGTGCCCATTTTTGAACTCGTTCAAGATTTTGACCATATATTGATACCATAAAGGCTTCATGTTCGCAACTCAAGCCGTTATGAGATATAATAGTAACAGATAATCCATACTAATACTAGTTGACCTTTGGCAGCCATTTTTGTGACCTTGACCTTGAGATTTTCGAACTCTAAGATTTTGGCCATATCATTATACCCTGAAGGTTTCATGTTAATAGCTCCGTCCGTTCAAGAGATACAGTATAATGCTAACAGATAACCCTTATTAAAGCTAGTTGTCCTTTGGCAGTCATTTTGTGACCTTAACCTTGATCCCAAGAGCCCATTTTCGAAGTCGTTCAAGATTTTGGCCATATCCTGATACCTTGAAGGTTTCATGTTCATAGTTGAAGCCGTTCATGAAATATAAGGTAACACACACACACACACACTCACACACACACACACACACACACACACACACACACACACACACACACACACACACACACACACACACACACACACACACACACTTCAGACGCGTACAAAAACACTATCGCTCCGCTTTGGTAAAGGCGGGCGATAACAACAACAACAACTACTACTACTACTACTACTACTATTCTCATAAAGCAGGGTTATGACATTTTTACTTCCTTATCTCCAAGTTATAATCCATCTCCTTCATTCCCCCGCCTGCTGCCTCCATGTGGTGCCACCACCAGCACCACCCTGGCCACACACAGCGTGCAGCAACTCGGTGTGCGGTTATGTAATGTCGGGGTTGGGCTGGTTCATCACAGCCGCATGACAGTGCACAGAATCGGTGCCAAGGAAGCATCTATGACTGCAGTGAGTGGGCAGCAAGAGTTTGCTTGCTGCACTCGCTTTGATTCCTGTTACCACCAGAAGATATTCTTTACAGTAGGGAGGATCTGCCATAGTGGAAGGGTTAATGAAATGAAGTTTTGCTACCATCTTCAATACGAATGTTAAAAAATGACACTTTCTAGTTAGTCACTGATAACACTGTAACACTCTTCTAAGCCGAATATAGTCGTTTGGGTCTCTCTCTCTCTCTCTCTCTCTTTCTCTCTCTCTCTCTCTCTCTCTCTCTCTCTCTCTCTCTCTCTCTCTGCAGACACTGTAATAGTATAATAATATACTGTATATATATATATATATATATATATATATATATATATATATATATATATATATATATATATATATATATATATATATATGGAGCCTCTGTGGTACAGTGTGCATTCCGTACACGGGTGACCCAGGGTTCTCGTCCCACCAGGGTAATAAACTTTGGGAGTGTTCACCCGGCCACATACTGCACTGGCGGATACAATGGGTGCTGTGGTTGAACCAGTGTCGCTTACTATAAAGTATGCTTCCACCCACTCGGCTTGTGCGGGCCGATTACACTTGGTTCACAAACTACACACACATCCAAAGCCACTACAATTACACTTACAAGCACTTCTCACCCTTCATACAATCTCTACTAGACAGCCTAAGCCACTTGGTAGAGATACATTGGCTGTATCGTCCCGACTTCGGTCGGGATAGGCCGGTCCTGTAGTGGATACTCAAACGGCTAATGATATATATATATATATATATATATATATATATATATATATATGGAGCCTCTGTGGTACAGTGGTAGAGTGTGCGTTTCGCACGCTGGTGAGCGCGGGATTGCCTCTCGCCTGAGTTGTAAAAACTTTGGGAAGCGTTCACCAAGCCACTTGCTACTTTGGCGGACACAAGAGGTGCTGTGGTTGAACCAGTGTCGCATACTAGTGTGCTTGCACCCAATCGGCTTAAGGCCGACACTGAATTCACGCACATCCAAAGCCACTACAACACACAATCACACTTACAAGCACTTCTCACCCTACATACAATCTCTACCAGACAGCCTAAGCCACTGGGTAGAGATACATAGGCTGTATCGTCCCTGCGTCGGTAGAGATAGGCCGGTCCTACAGTGGACCTCAATGGCTGATGATGATGATTATATATATATATATATATATATATATATATATATATATATAATCATGGTTACAGTATCATGATGGATTTTTTACTTTTACATCTTGGTAAAGAGTCCTAATGACGAATAAATCAGTGCTTCGATAGTCACAGAAATACAAACTAGTCCTCCGTCAAGGTTCAAATGTTAATGAAATTTGTCAGATCTTCATTTTTACGCGTTGTCCATTGTTGAACGAAATCTTCTGATACTATGAAGGATTTAAAAAAAAAATGAATGATGGTCGTGCAGCAGTCAAGGTTGCAACACACCTGCTTATTATCCGCATCCATCATAATCACCACAATGGCTCTGACTGGCCCTAATAACCACCTGTTCATTGGATCGCTAATGAAATGTATAAAATTGCCTCTCATATAGGTCCTGTTTTGAACATAACATTTCCAGAGTTTTAATTGCCTGACCAGTTTCGACAACTTTTTCCAAAATGAGCACAATAATTTGTATGCAGAAATTTATTTGCTGAGCAGTTCAAGTTAATAATGGCCGGAAGTAATCCCCTAACTATTGTGGCTTTATTTTTTTTTTTTTTTACGTATTAACTTCTTCACTCCAGTATCGTACTTATACAGTCTATTCCTGCAAAGTTGAAACCAAGACATTTTTTATTATCTTAGCGGGATTTCTGGACGTGGAAAGGTTAATTAATGTGTTTCTAACCGATTAATTCCAACTGACTTTTTATGCTTTTAATTAACCCTGAACACTAAAGGATTATCAAAGCCAATTAAGTCACTGGACTGTGACAGAAAAGAAGAAGAAAAAAAAGACGGTATCATATTGACGCAACTAGCTGGCTCGCTCCGATAACATGTTTCATACATATATTTTTGATACTTTCACACCATTTGATTACACGCGAGCGGTTATTACTCTCAGTTAAGTTTGGAAATGAGCTGCTCTGCCTGACCCGACCCGATCCGACCCGACCCGACTGTCACGCTAATCGGAAACTGCCGTAATAACTCTACTCGTATGTGAAGTAGAGTTGAAATTCTTTTTGCCTGCTATACAGTCATTCAGTGAATTTTGTGATCAGCCGAAAACTCACCATAAAGGCGTAGGAAACCCTTGGAATAGAGTTTTCCGAGGGAGTGTGTGTTTGTGTGTGTGGGTGGGTGTGGGTGTATGTGAGAGAATGTCTTTCGTTCCAGTATATTTTTCATTGTTCAGCTACCATCATGAAGAACTAATATATCAGAAGCAAACTGTGATTAGATGGCGCTCGCTCGCTCCCCACGCGCTCACAAAATGCACTTTACTGGCTTAGCATCTCCCTATTGAAACGCCTCACTTAAGGGAAATAAAGATGTCTTGAGATAGTAAGAGTAATTTAACCAAGCAATAGAATATGAGGCCCGGGAGCTTTAGGGCCTCTTGGCAATAGTTAATGAACTTTGGTTAATGGCCTGCTTCGTGGTATGGTGTACCCAGCTAAATGGTGTGGTGTGATGTGTGTGGTGTGATGTGGTGTGGTGTGATGTGATGTGGTGCATTGTGGTGTGATGTGATGTGATGTGTAGTGTAGTGAGGTGTGGTGTGATGTGTGGTGTGGTGTGGAGTGGTGTGGTGTGGAGTGGTGTGGTGTGGTGTGGTATGATGTGGTGTGGTGTGTAGCGTGGTGTGGTGTGGTATGGTGTGTGGTGGTGTGGTGTGTTGTGGTGTAGTATGTTGTGGTGTGGTGTGTTGTGGTGTACTATGTTGTGGTGTGGTGTGTTGTGGTGTAGTATGTTGTGATGTGGTATGTTGTGTTGTGTTGTGGTATGGTGTGGGGTGATATGTTGTGCTGTGTAATGTGGTGTAGTGTGGTGTGGTGTGGTATGGTGTGGTGAGCTGTGCTGTGCTCTGTGGTGTGTGTGTGTGTTTTTTTTTTTCTGGCATGATCTAGCTTTGTTAAAGTCTAAGGGAGAGAAGCATTCAGTTTTCGAAAAACGTTATTGAGAAACAAACGGCCCTGGCCGCTGCTAGAGATGATCCCGCTTCTAGATCGCTGGCAAAGAATATCAATATAAGCAAAGTTGATATGTAACACAGCAACTGCTGTTGTCACACAAACAACTGCTGACCAATGGTATAATCTGTCCCTGTACATAAGGTCTATCTTGGTAACATCCACCATTCCTGTACCGTCTGAAATCACCAGCATCAAGCATCGCAATCCTGACCACAGCTGCTTCCTCTTATATCCCGTCTGCTACCACAACAACCACAGGAAATTCATACAGAAGGAACCATGCCTATCACAACAGCCGCTACTTCTACTGCTGTCACTTACAACTGCTACTGCCATCCTAACCACGATTGCTTTCTCCAACATAACATCTAACACCACAACTACTTCAATGGAAGTTAACCATACTTGCCATCACATCTGCCACCATCAAATTTCCCACCACCAACACTATAACCCCATCAAAACTGCTTCTTCGTGTGTACCCTCCGTTACCGTAACTACCAGAATAACCCCCACAATCATAATCACACAATCACTGTCAATTCAACTACTCCTACTTCACTGCAATCACAGCGACTACCACCACCACCAACACCGCTACCACAAGCACTGTCACAGCCACCGCAACTACCACATGTGCCACCCAAACTACCACCTTTGCCATCGACGTCAATATTACACAAAAACCGTCACCTACACCCATACAACCCAAGCTACTACAACTTCTATCACCACCACCACCACCATATTTACTCCCATAATCATCAAAATCATCACCACCACTGCCGTAACTACCACCATTTCTACAACTACTGCCAACCCACCAGCACTACCACTATCACCATTACTGTCGTCATCACAGGATCCTATGTACACAAATTAGCACAAGTCAGACATCAGAGACCCGTGTAAACCCTTGTACCCTCACCCCTCCCCTTTCCCTTCCCCACATATGTTAGATCATGAGGAGGTTAGAAGGGGGGTTTGGACAAATACATGGGACAGACAGTGAAACAAAAGACAGTTGAAGTAGACAGTGCTATGGTGTAGTTTTCGCTATTTGATTGTTGCGGACAAAGTGGTAGCTTGTGACCGTCTACCCCATATACTCAGTGACTATCGCTGGGGCTCGAACCCATCACTCACAACGTCCTCCAAGCTTACGCTATAGTTACAACAAGGAATTACACGATGGTTATTCGTGACCCTCTTCTCATCTCACTGTTAAGCCCTTCTCTCTCTCTACCTGTTTGAGGAAGTATTCATAATGCATCATAATTAGTTTCTTAAACAGTATATCTCCATAGAAGCGAATTATCATTCTCAGGAATCTGTTTGTTTGGCCGTATTCTATAATGTTAATATTCATTGAAATATTAAGGGCTTGATAGCTGCATTAGCGAGGCTAAAAATATAAGTGGTACTATAAATAAGCTAAGATGAAAGTGTCTGCATTTGTTTTTATCATAAGAATTCAGTCTTGTTTGGCTATATATTATCACATTAATATTCATTCTGGTTTGAGTCTGAAAGGTATAGTAGTTGCATGAGCAAGGCTAAAAGTATAAACAAGAAGCGGTGCCAAGACACAGCAAACCCGTCCCCGGCAGTCATTTTAGTGCTGACGTATAAACACACGAGGATATCTAGTCAAAGATGTCACATATCAAATTTGGAGTGAATCAGGGGTAAACTGACGATTTTATGCCCATTTCAAATTTTAGGCCCGACCTATAAGACAATGACCCCCCTACCGCTAACTGGGGGGCGGGGGGGTGACCCCCTGATGTAATGAGGCATGTTATAGGATGCAGATTTGAAAGATGCACCTTTAGGTTTCTGTTTCATGTCGATATGACAGATTTCAAAGGAGTTTTGGCGAAAAAAAACCATTTTTACCCCTTTTTTTTTTTTTTTTTTTTTTTTTTTTTTTTTCCCTACAGTACAGCCTGGGCCTTGGAGAAACTTGGCCCAGATTTCAATAAGGTGATCAGATCATAGCCCATCATCCCTATAATTAAATTTAAAATCGTACCAGTAGTTTTCTGTTACGTTGTTAACAGACAGACACAGACAAAAACAAATAAACAGAGTGAAAACAATACCCGACCCCTCGCCCCTTCGGTGCGGGGACGGGCAACAAACAATCGTATACGCAGGCAAACATCATGGAGGTTTGTGTATATGGTGTCTGATCCTCTCTTGTGTCTCGCTAACCATTGTTTGTTTCGTCTGTCTCAGGTTCCCTCGCCCTCCATCACTCCGTCTCCTCCTCGTTTGGTTGTAATGGTGGTGGTAATAGATTTCTTCCCCTTTCCTCCCTTGCTAACGGGGATGAGGTTATCTTGGTTAATATTTTATATATATATATATATATATTTGGGGGGGAAATCGGATGGGGGTGTATATTCAACCAGATGCCATTATTCTTTTCATCATTATCACTCTCATTGTCATTGTAAAATCGCGAGTGACAGAGACATTTGTCACTTAAGGTACTTTTGGCATCTTCTCTCAACTTTTTATACTTTTCCCACGTTTTCATTCGTACTTCGTTTGGAGAGCTGTATATGTATTTCATTTTTTTTTTTAGATTCATTAATGATTTCTCTATCTTTTGTTTGTGTGTGTAGTTTAACATTTTCTTTTCGTAGGTTTTCCATCTTCAAGTACCACCGTAACATTCACAAGTATAATACTTTATGGTCATGATATATTAATTCCCACTTGATTTTCCAATCTTCTTTCTGTAATGTATGGAAAAGTGTATTCCTTCAGTAATTACCTTGAAAGAATTTGGCGTGACCTACATCAGTCTCTGTCAAATTACCATGTAGCTTACACCTCACTTGCAACATGTTCATCTTATCAGTATCGTTATACTGGTAGTACTCATAAGTACAGTAGGGTCAACTGGCCCTACCAAGATAGCACGTCACCCTCTCCTCACATCCCCTTCGTGGAGGGGGATATTGTCCATGACATAGTTTCTTTGTCTTGTTTCTATTTTGAGTACGTTAACGAGCTGCTATTTTCACTCAAGTATCTTGACTGATTCGCAGCAGCAAGAGATCAGTACAGTACTACAATATGGCGTTAGTCAAGAACAATTGCTGTGGATAGGAAGTAGATCGGTTGTGCCGTCTTAATCCTTAACATAGCTACGTAAAAGGAAGTGCAAAAGGAAGAAAATCGTCGCCAGCTTAAAGTGGACGACCAACAGTTTTTGTGCGATGTCTCATAGCCAGGAAGAAGTTTCACAAATAAACATACGATCAGTTACCTGAGTCGCGTTCTCGCGACACTTTCAAGTCAAGATAATCTTGATATCCATTCTGACTGATTCTGAGTTTTAAGTGAGCGTCGCGAAAACGAGTCGGCAAGATTGTATTGCCTTTACCTCACAGCCATCTATGAACATTCGTTCGTGAGCCATATGGCTGTCTTGGGAGATTTTCTGCAAAGTAGAGGAATTACATATTAATCGTCAGGTGACCGACCTGACAGGGCTTTTGCTTCAAATTTTGGCGTCAGATGAAAGGGCAGTTGTACCATTGTTGTTGGAAACAAGGTAAAATTGTCAAAATCCTCAAGACCCTCACGTTGTGGTAGCATTAGGGAAAAACCAGAAGAGAATTGTTCTGGGGCCTGCGGCGAGACTCTTGTTTCAAAGAGTTTCCTGTAAGAAGTAACTAGCAATGTCAAATACCCTTGTATGGGACCATTTTTATATTTCGACGGGCTTAAATGAAGAACTTTTACTAAAGCTGCTGCTAGACGGCGCCACCACAAGTGTCAGCTGACAGCAAATTTGGATTCTCCATGTCAAATAAACTTATATGGGACCACTTTCATGTCTCAATAGGCCATAAGCTCTTTATTCTTCACTGTCGAGCTTAGCTCGACTTCGGTAGTGCTGGGTTGGTTTACAAAATGGAAAGTCAGTATCGGTCAAAATACCTCGGAGAGACATTGGATAATCTTGACTAGCCATGCTCAGAATTCAAAATTAATTTGACTTTTGGCACACGCGAAAACGGGTATCGGCACTATAGTCAATATGTGATATCAGTATTTGTCAAAATATCTTGACTTTTAACGTCGCGAAAATGCGGCTCTGCTGTTATGAGTAAGATCTGCTTTTGTGTGAAAGGCAAGGACTGAGAAATTTAGATTCCTTCCATGATTCTTGTTGGTCTTACAAAAATCTTAGTCTTTTTTTTGCACCGACTGAGCGTAGGTTTGTTTGCGAATGGGGTCCTAGTGAACGAAAAAAGCAAAATAATAATATTGATAATCATAATAATAATAACAACAACAACAACAACAACAATAATAATAATAATAATAATAATAATAATAATAACATCCAGTGAACAAAAAAAGCTAAATAATAATAATAATAATAATAATAATAATAATAATAATAGTAGTAGTAGTAGTAGTAGTAGTAGTAGTAGTAATAGTAGTAGTAGTATAAATAATAATAAAATATAATCATGAACAATTTTCTCACAGGCAGGACAGCTTGGTGATTAACCCCTTCAACCCGGTGACGTGCTTTACTGATGTTATTCTTGCTGCCTCCAGACGGCATTATTTGCTTAAAAGGTCTCTTATGAATTAATAAAGTGTTCTATAGATGGCAAGAATGAACTGAAAAACACGTCAACGGACTAAATGGTTTAAGCAAGACAGTTCCAATTTAAACAAATACTCGTAGTCATTTCATTTCAGGTGAAATAGATTTCGATTATGATTACCTGACAAGCCAATGGTTACAGTTGCTGTGACTAGTCCGTGGTATAAGTGAAATAGATTACGCTCATCATTACCATTGCCATCCTATTTGTAAAAGGAGCGAGGATTCCGAATTATTATAAACTAGAGGCCTCCCCAAGGAGGGAATCACACCAGCCCCGAGCCGATACATATCCAGCGTGGCTCGGAAGATGACCTTGACCTTGACCTTGACCTTCTTTCACCAATTTCGAAGTCATAGGAGATTTTCATCCCTATTACACGCCGGTAAAATTTTGTGATGATATCTTGAGCGGTTGCGAAGTTATTGTGGTACACCCGGCAACAGTTCCGCCTGGGCCCCCCAGTAGCGAAAAATAGTTGATGTGGCAGAAGTGTGTGTGTTTGTTCGTTTGTACATGCTCGAAAAATGTTCGGATCGTCAACTATCTCACTCCATTGTAAACGTGATTCGGCCTTTGAGTTCACTCCATAGATGGCGGTGTGTGGTTATGGGGGAGAGACGGGAGGTCAGGACGGTAGGTGGGTCGGAGCTGGGGGGGACGAACAGCTAGGTTGTTTGTATTGGATATAGTAATAGTTTTCCCAGTCATTATTATGGATCGTTTCAGGTTACTGACACATTGTATTCCTAACAACAATAAAAAAAAATGAAATATTGTTGCATTGCTACCCGTTACAATATATTCCACGATGATTGGATATCCTCCATAACTTATTCCCCCCCCCCTGTCTCTCTCTCTCTCTCTCTCTTTCTCAGGTCATTAAGTTATCAGTATATAGCATTATCAGCACAGATTAAAGAAGATTTGTCTTTTAATTAATACTGCTGACAAAGGATGATTCACGTTCACAATGGAGTGAGAGAGTTGACGATCCGAACATTTTTCGAGCATGTACAAACGAACAAACACACACACCGCTGCCACATCTACTATATCTCGGTACTGGGGGCCCAGGCGGAACTGTTGCCGGGTGTACCAGACAATAGACCTTGACCTACTTTCACCAATTTAGAACTCGTGATTGAATTTTTTTCCTACTACACATACGCAAAATTTCGTGATGATATTTTGAGCGGTTGCTAAGTTATCGTGCTAACAGACACACACACACACACACACACACACACACACACACACACACACACACACACACACACACAAAGTGAAAACAATACCAACTTCGCTATCGCGGCTGGTAAAAATTCTAGTTGTGTATTACATCCACATATTGCAAATTCTCTCTCTCTCTCTCTCTCTCTCTCTCTCTCTCTCTCTCATCCACACACATGCTGCATACCTATTTATTACGCACTCACCAAGCACAGACCCACCCATTTGCTGTAAGACACATAAACATCCATTTTACACACACACACACACACACACACACACACACACACTCGCGCACACACTTCACAGATCACTGACAGACTAAATCGACCTATTCATTGGACAACCACCAACTTCACCTGTATATATCCTCCTCCAAACACACCATGTTAACCCTCTGAATGCAAATGACCTATTTCCCCTATCATTTACGCCAGCCATAGACTGTTTACCCCTTTGTTGTTGTTGTTGTTGTTGTTGTTGTTGTTGTTGTTGTTGCTGATGATGATGTCGCCCCAGTCTCATCTGCAACGTAAATCCTGGACTGCACACTTAAACTGTCTTTCTCCCTAAGTACACCATCCTCCTTTTGAAGGAAGGGGAAGTAGCTGAGTGACGTTTGCATAACCAGGCAGATGAGCTGCCTGGCTACATTGATGCCACCACATAGAGACGTTCTTCTCCAACACCTATAGTACTATGATCGAGAGAATCGTAGGGTATAAAAAATATTAAAACTCTCACACTTAACGTATTGACCGGGGTGAAAAGAGCTTGGCATTTAATTCCTGATTACGACGGACGATTTTATTCAACTCATAAAACCTCATCGCAGCCCAAGACTCACCCTCCTCACTACTATCACATCTTTCTCACCACTCCCCCCCCCCCCCCCGTCGGACTTCCAGATCATTTTTCAGCTTTGCAGAGACTTTTCGAACTGTTGAGTTCTCTAAAATAAGAATTAACCGATGCTATCAGCTATTCATGTATGCAATAGGCCGACTATGCAACTGTGCTCCTCGGTCTGTATTTCCTGATGCCTATGACTCTAAGTTTTTTATACCCAACGTTTCCAGGCGTCTTGAATTTGACTTTCTTTGGGTATTTTTCTCGTAAAGTACAAAGCATTTCCGGTCTCCAAGTCTTTCGCTCTTTCATTGCATAGAAAAGGATTTGACTCTCATTAAATCCTTTACATCTAAAAAGTGTATTATACGTTAAAATAAAATAGAGTGACGTTAAGTAGAACACAGTGAAATTGCCGTCCTCGGGATGAAGAAGCCAAACCAACTGACATAGTTACGTTTCTCGTAATATATTCTCACTACAATCAAACTATTTTTTTCAACTTAAGAGTAACATTAATGAGAATGGGTTAGATGTATAGTAGCTCTCATTAACTCCGTCAGTACGAGAGACTTTCCCGAAGTTAAATATAATTGTCCGAAGTAAAAATGAGCTAAAAGTTCCGTCACCTCATTGAAAGTGTTAAACTCGCCAAGATGCTGTCTCTTGTTATATTATTTCCATCTGCAGACGATTTCATTCAGGTTAGAGTAGACTTCTTGTAGTGACCTGTAGACGAAGGCTATAACTGTCCACGCCCGTTCGAAATATCTCTTCTAAACTGAATGTGCCTGACAATAGCAAAACTAGTATGTACTCGTACAATATGTCCTCGGGCTTAAAACGTCAACCAGCACAGCCATTCACCTGCATGTGTGTGTGTGTGTGTGTGTGTGTGTGTGTGTGTGTGTGTGTGTGTGTGTGAGGGGGAAGGGGTCGTCGCCGAGGTCTTTGTTGCTGTGTAACATAGGCCTAGTGGTGCATTTATTTAAGGTTCCTATGATCTAAATGGGTGAATCAGGCCGGTGTGATGTATTGTGGTGGTAGACCTCTTAGGGAGTGGGCGCGAAGGTGGCCAGATGTGATTCCTCGATAGCGAGAAGAAAGAGGGCAAAATGTAATATAAACGGGGAAAAAGGCTGGGATGATGGTTGTGCTGGCCTAAAGGATATTCAGAAAACGAATATAGTCCAGTGGGATCAGATGCTTAAGATAAGTTACTGGATTTATTTTCACTTTTAATATTTTCAGTGTGTGTTTACCGTGACTCTGAAGTGGGCCATTTCAACAACAGAATGATGAGACGAGATTTAGTTAAGAGATGAGAAAGGTAAAATTGCGAAAAAGTGTTATTGTTTTCCATACTGAAGTTATTAAAGATGAAAGTTGATAAAACTGATAATAAGCGAGGCGTGTAAGTCGATGAAGCAAAAGCATGAATTATATGTATGAAGAGGCCAACGGCAAGACTTATACCTCTTTAATAACACAACAGGCAACAGAAAGACAGTTATACCACAGCCGTTATGAAACACTTTTTTTGGGGGGGAGGGAGGAAGGGTGCATCGTTGAACTTGTGAAATGAAATCAAGCCTTTCAGAGTTTTATGCCAAATAAATTTGTGTATTGGAACTGGAATCAACGGAATCTCTTAAGCAATGATTGTGCTGAGGGAGATCCTTCCTAAACTGCAAAAAACAACCTGTTGGTGGTCAAAATGGAACACTAACCGACTCTTGTTCCAGTCAGTTAAGACGCTCCAGTTGCATGTGGTACGCAACAGTTTGCATCTGATGGGTGACTGGGGCTTAGTATTCGCATATTGCCATTTAGGATATCGCTGCTGGTCACTTGCCTTAAACGTCAGGACTAAGCAACTTAACCTAAGGCCTCTAACTTTTGATGTGGAAATGAAGAACTGGATGCTAGAGCCAATAGTTCTTGCAGTGACGAGGTTAATGCTGACTGTTCGTAGGCCTTTGACTGAACGAGATCCTTCTTATCTGTTTGTCTGTAGTCAGGTGCCTTAATTTGGAAGGGGTGGCCACAGACGAATCACCTTCCTGTAACCTTGTCCTCCAACATCAAGCTGTCCTATCTCCAACTCACTCCATCCTCACTCATATTTCTCTCCCCGATCCTCGGCTTTTCCTAATGGTAAAAAAATAAAGTCGTTGGGGGATGGCACGAGTAAAACAGAGTCCTCGTTGTCGTAGTGGTGATGAGAGAGAGAGAGAGAGAGAGAGAGAGAGAGAGAGAGAGACGTATGGGGCTAGAAAGAAAATAGCAAACTGAAATAGAAAAAAAATGAAAGGAATTGGAAAGGTGTGAAGAAAAGGGGTGAAGAGGAAGTAAATCAATGAGAGAAAAATGCAGTGAGTGGAAAGGGGAAAAGGAAAAAAACTGGAAGACAAATAAAAAACAGAGCAGGAAACGAAGAACACAAGAGGAAAGAGGGTGAGAGAAGGGAGGAAGAGATGAGCAAGGAAAACATCATGTAAACAGAGTTTAAGATAAAGGTACGAAAGACAAGAAAAAGATGAGGAGGTGAAATAAGATAATGAGAGCTGGAAATGTAAAAAAAAAAAAAAATGAAAAAATGTGTGTGACAAAATAAGGAAGTAAAGGAGAGACGAGGGAATATTGAAAAAGAGATGAAGTAAGATCGAAATAACACATGAAAACTGAGGAGAATATGTTTAATTAGCACAGGTATTAAGCGCAGAATACTAAGAGAAGAAAAATAAGAGATAGGAATAAAGGAGGAGGTAACCAAGAACAGAATTAAACTGCAACGGAAGATGAAATGAATAACAGGAGATAATTTGAAAGAAGCCGCTAGGAATTAGAAAAAAAAAAAAAAAAGAACAAAGCAGCAAAGGAAAAGAAACTAGAAAAAAAAAAGAACAAAGCAGCAAGGGAAAAGAAACTAGAAAAAAAAAGAACAAAGCAGCAAGGGAAAAGAAACTAGAAAAAAAAAAGAACAAAGCAGCAAGGGAAAAGAAACTAGAAAGAAAAAAAAGAACAAAGCAGCAAGGGAAAAGAACAAGACAAAGGAACAGAGGTAAAAAGAAAGTGACAAGAACAGAAGAGCAAATAGAGATGATGGTAATAATAATAGCTGTAACGAGACGGAAAGAAGCAGTTAACAGACATAATGAAGTAATAATTAGATGAGAGGACGTTAGGCTAAGATGACACGAAAAGTTCGGAGAGTTTGCGTTCTCTCTCTCTCTCTCTCTCTCTCTCTCTCTCTCTCTCTCTCTCTCTCTCTCTCTCTCTCTCTCCAGATTACTTATTTCAGCAAGGGAGAGACGTAGTAGTCCCTCATACAGGCTCATCTGAAAGTGAACCCAGTGGAGTGAAGGCTGAAATTGCCATCCTCCTGCTTGCCACCATACTTTCAGGAAATGGGGAAGGAAATGAGACAATTTTATATAACAGGGCAGCAGATCAGTCTCTTATATCGGTGCCACCACATGAAGGCTCCCTTTTCAATTCAGCCCCAGAACAATGTCCATTAATTCTCTTTTATCTCTTTCAGTCAAATAACGTATTTTTATATGTAATTCTTGCTATCTCCATGCAATTTTATTCACTTTAGGATAGAACTGAAATGTTCAGAATCAGACTTTATCAAGTACTTCACTAGCATAGTTGAATAACTTAGCTAAATAAAGTAGTGAGGCAGCAGCATGAATTAGAATAAAATTCGTCATCAGAGTAAAGGTGCGCACGATGACAGCCTTGTTTACTTCATTCTTGCTTTATCCAGACATTTTTATTAAGCTTGGATAAGACTTTTCCTAGTTAAAGAGTTAAAAATAGATTTCTTTACCCCTGCGGACGCCTTCATACGGAGACACAGATATGATACGACACTGACGCTGCCTGATTGTACAAACGTCCTTCAGTCCCTATCCTATCCCCCTAATGGAGGATGATGGACAGCAGAAGGGCAAGTTCAGACTTCAGTCCACTGAGTTTATGTTAAGATGAGCCTGTGGTTGCAGCTACTATTACTTTACACCTTCAGTATCCAAGCCATTACTGAAACTGAATAAAATGACTCCTTCAGTCGGTAAAAACAAATAAAAGATGTCATCGGACTGAAACAATTAACGGCGACTTTGTGAGAAGTGGATACGTTCAGAAAAATTCTGTACAACTGAGATTTTGACCTACAAAACTTAGTTGGTTGTTTGGTAAAAATTATATAGATAAATAGATAGATATATCGACTGACTGACAGACAGCTGGTTAGAGAGATTCATAGATAGACAGATATAGACAGATACCGTAGACAGATATAGACAGATAGACAGATAAACAGACAGATTGATAGAGACAGACAGATATATAGATAGATAGAAAGATAGATAGATAAAGACAGACAGATAGACATATAGATAGACAGATAAAGATATACAGACAAATAGACAAAGAGACATACACATTGAGACAGAAAAACAGACGGACAAAGAGACAGAAAGACATATACAACAACCAAAACAAAAGACAGGCCAAAAGATAGACATCCAGACATAAAGCTGGGCATTTTGTGCGTAATCACCTTGCTTAAGTTACAAAATCCAGGAAATAGATTTTTGTATTTTATAATAGTATGGCTTATGATAATCTAACCCCATTATCTCATCAAGGTAATTTACTGAAAGTGTAGTGTGGTGTGGTGTGGTGTGGTGCGGTGTGGTGTGCTGTGGTGAGGTGAGGTGAGGTGGTGTGGTGTGGTGTGGTGTGGAGTGGTGTGGATTGGCGTGGTGTGGTGTGGTACTAAAAAAACCTTAAGGATTTCTCGCTATGTACCGTGTGAATTAAAGGAAGCTCAGTATCTGTTCTCATGAGCTTTGAGCATTGTAGCACCTCCTATTTATTGTTATTATTAAGTTTCATTTTACATCTCTATTCCCTTTTATAAGTTTGTAGGGATATAATTTCCACGACACACACACACATACACACACACACACACACGCGAGAGGAAATAGTCGTATCTCTTGTAGACACAACCTGGCAATGAAACGGTACAAGGAGACCCCTAAACTGGCGAGTACACATTCTCTATTAAAGAAAAGTACTGTACAACGGTGCTTGGTAATTGCTTGTCGTGTTAGGCGGCCACCTCACGCCACCCTGAGGCACCACACACTCCGCCACCCTCAATCATAATCAAGGCAAGTGGCTCAAGCAGTGTTGGGTTTTATATCCTACACCTACCATCGTGTGAGACGGTAGTTGCGTAATTAGTACAGCTGTGGCCTGGTTCAATATCGAAGAGGGGAGTATTTTGTTTATTTATTTATGTTTTTTGTGTGTGCCATAATTGTCCATTAATACTGAGGATGTACTGTACGCTGTGAAGAGTACAACATAATGGTTTTTATTGCATAAGTTCATTAGATATACTGTAACAATCATATTGGTGGCGCATTGCACCTGCTGAACCGTGCTTTTGGAAAACATGGAAACTAAATCTCTTGTCATGCAAGTTATTTACGAACAACATATTTCCCAGAATAATAAGGCTATTCTAAATTAGGTATTTTAACCAAGTTAAGGAATCATGATTGCAGGTAAAAAGTCATTTGGGATTAGAAGAATTACCTATAACCCATTCCGATTATGAATATGAAGGATCTGGTAAATTACCAATATGCTGGGAATCGAACCAGGGACTCTCAGGTGAAAGTCAGGCAGCATACCACTACACCACGACCAGGTAAAAGTTAACTCACGTTGTTACAATCTTGTAACCAACGTCCCTCCGCCCCCACTGTGGGCATCAAGAGGATGAGTTTACCCCCTGGCACTCGGGCAAGTAGATGCTTTTAATCTATCCCAAGCACTTACTGCAAGTCAGAATGAAGAGAGAAACCTGTACTGTACACAGGAAAAATCATCTGGTAAATTACCAATATGCTGGGAATCGATAGATTAAAAGCATCTACTTGCCCGAGTGCCAGGGGGTTAACTCATCCTCTTGATGCCCACAGTGGGGGCGGAGGGACGTTGGTTACAAGATTGTGACAACGTTAGTTAACTTTACCTGGTCGTGGTGTAGTGGTATGCTGCCAGGCTCTCGCCTGAGAGTCCCGGGTTCGATTCAGCATATTGGCAATTCACCAGATGATTTTTCCTGTGTACAGTACAGGTTTCTCTCTTCAATATGAAGGATGGAGTGCTGAAAACTGACTGATACATGGATGATCTATCGAATAATCAAAAGAATCTAGCTTTACCTTCAATCAAACATCTTGAACACATCTCCAAACCCTCGTGATAAACAGTTTTCCATTGTTTAATTCATGGCTCCTATAGCCCCACCACTGCCTCCTCTCCTTCACAAAGCCGAATGGCATATTGCTTGAAGTGATGTGCACCGGTCCAGCCAATAATGACACAGCTCTGTCAGATTTATGTTGACCCGTGATCTTTGGCCTCTGATTTGTTACCGCTAATACCCCCGTGCGTCTGCCGCCTCAACCTGCCCTCTGTGCCTAAACTACGTGAGGAACAGATTTTCATTTATGCAACTTCTGCGCTCTGCAACTGTCTGCCACAGCTTGCCTTTCCCACTGTCTGTTGTCTCGAGTCTTTTACGTTTAGTGTGTTCAGGCATTTCGAAAAGAACGGGAATCTTGATTTGGGTTTCCTGATTGTTCAACTTTCTTTTCATGGGACAAGTTTTTCAGGTCTTGGTTACTTGTTATCAATAAGGACAGTAATCAGTAAAACAGTATGGCTAGTTACAGGCTCGACAGAAATCACGTATAGGGATGTTCCTCTTTACATCAAGGAATGTCTGACAGGTCAGTTAACCCTTTTAACACAAGTGTGATGATTTGAACTGAAGATGATTATTAAGCGTTAGCTAGGGAAAAATACAAAGTTTTTAGTTACCATCCAAATTGATGAACACAGCAATGATTAACTATTTCTTCCTCCAGTGGATTTCCCTGAGCAGAGCAAAACTTTAGTGACGCCAGCCGGAAAAATAGACCAAGTTCGCATATCGCAGCTAAAAGTTTAACTGGAAACTGAGGCTGAAGGAAAATTACTTAAAGTGAAATATGGTTATTGAAATATGACATTCAGTACAGAATTTCAGAGCCGATCGGTTTGTGTAACGAGGCTATATATCTTGACACTCCAAATTTGCATTGTTGACTCTTGACCATCAACCCTGAATATTAACTTACGCCACTTCAATCATTCTTACTGGCTCAAAGGTCGCTAGTGACGTGGCCCATAAATATGTTTCTGTCGTTAAAGATTATTAAGGAGACAACTAGAACGAGATGATGAAACAGAACTATTAATACAGGTATCATGTGTGGTGACAAGAATATTGTATACAAGCTCCAAAAATACAACGATACCAACATTGCACATTTATTTGGTGAATTATGCATACCTCTTCACGTTCGCTTTTGTCGGAGCTAAAATATAAAACGTTGACCATGGAGGCAAACACAGGAGAAAACATACTGGCCAGGCATTCCACACGTGCCGCAATAATAGACTAAACAGTGTGAGGATGGGGGTTGAAATCCAGCCTCGTTTTATTGGTGCATCAGTGTGGCGATCTCCTACTCTCGACACTTTTATTGCAGGCAGTCTTGTACCTCTGGCACAGCATGGAGGAACATTGTATCCAGAGATGCCTTCTTGCTCTGATTTATGCCACATGAGAGGCTGACTCATTCAGTCCTATAACACGTTTTATATTCAATTCCTGTTAAATCCAACTGAGTTTATTCAGCTTCAAAATTATGTTTAACAGTGAAGGACTTAATGAGGGGCTAAGTTTAGCCTCTTCAGTTAGTAAAGTCACTCTGGAGGTAAATAAAGTAGTCTGGTAGTAGAAAGAAAAAGATACAAAATACATCAACGGATTCGAGGGACATGTAAAGCTTTTACATACATCTCTCCACCCTCAGTGGATATTTGAAATGAATTGCGATTATAATTATTCACTGAATATGTCCAACACTAAACCATAAGATTTAAGGGTCAGTTTGCTAGATTTTACGGTGAGGTGAGTTATTATGTTTAAGGGTCAGTTTATTGTATGTGTGTCAGTTATAAGATTTAAAGATCTGTTCATTAGATTTAAGGGTCGATTTATTTGATAAAAGAGAAACTTTATTAGATTTAAGGGTCAGTTTAGTAGATTAATGGATGCACTGAATACGGCCAATGCTAAATCATGGGATTAAAGTCAGTTTACTACATTAATGCTTACTCCAGCCGACTTCCTCAAAGCAGATGATCTCACGGTTTATACAAGACTGTTTGAAAGTTTTAGTTACTTTCATCAGAATCTGATGGATCAGGATTTATTTTACACTGTAATATTTTTGCCTGTGTTGTGACGAGCGTCTCTCTCGGAATCTCTCTCGGAGTATAGTCAGGGATGAAAGTTTGCCTAATATTCGCTTTACGCTTTTGGTGTGTCCTCTTTCCTCAGACTCTTCATATCGAAGAAACATACTAGTGAAGGAAAGTGAAAATGAAGAGAGGTAAAATAATATGTGCATTTTTTAATATAAGGCCAAAGAAACATAACAACAATAACTCATCTTCGGTATATTAGCCAATGTAGGAAAATCAGAAGCAGAAATAAGTGCAACATTAGACGAACTGTTGCCAGCGACTGTATCTGGCCACACTGCCGCCACATGAACCACAAAAAGCTACACTGGCAGTTTACGAGTGCGTTAAAGATGATGGCTGAGGCTGTTATACTGTTAATTACTCAGGAGGTGTTATAAACCTACCCCAACACTCGCCCCAAACGTCCTACACAAACTTTGCCACCTCTGCCACTTATGTCGGCATCTTGCACACCATTATTGCAGCAAAAACATATGTTATGGATAATGCTTACTAAATACTGGATTGTGTGTGTGTGTGTGTGTGTGTGTGTTGCTAGATTTCAAATAAGACAGAAGAGAGGAGAATGGAAGAAAAAAAAGCCACATTAAGCAAGGAGGAAAATATAAATCAGTTTAGCTAGGATGAAATTATGAAGAAAAAGAAAAATGAACAAAGAGGCGCAGGTAAATTACGCTCTTACGACTACGTAGTTAGTAATCAGTGTGAGATAATAAATAGACAGACAGATAGATCGATCGACTGATCAAGAGAGAGAGAGAGAGAGAGAGAGAGAGAGAGAGAGCAAGAAAAAGACTGGTAGAGACAATTCCCGCAGTATTACTAACTAGAGAACAATAAGGCTTAGGAATAATGCCTATTGACTGCACGAAAGGTCACTGAAAGCAAATCATACACTTTGTGCTAAGGTCCAATTTCTCTCAAGAGCACATCACACAACAATCAAAGTGACGTCCAGGTCCCCAGTTGTAATACGGGATGAACAGGAACTAGGGGAGAAGCAATCTCTGTCCAGCAGTCTGACCGGTTTGAGAATCGAAATGCTGGTTATCCCACCTATATTGCCAGCGCCTCTTCTAGCCCTTGGAAGTTTGCTGTATCTTGTGCTGGTGCAAATATCTCTCTCTCCTGTATCTATCTATTTATCTATCTATCTACAGTATCTCTGAGCCAGTCGTCTCAAATGGATCAAAAGTCCTTCGTCGTCACGGGCAAAGCAGTTTACATGACATATATAAATGCTCCTCTTAATCAACAGACTTCGTTCCTCGTATGCGGTGGCACAAAAAAGATACCAAAATGTAGATAGAATATTTGGTTGGTGGCTGTTGATGTTGTTGATATTATACATATAGATAAATAGACAGATAGACAGATGGATGTATATCTATCCATCTATCTATCTACCCATCTATCTATCCATCTCTCTCTCTCTCTCTCTCTCTCTCTCTCTATATATATATATATATATATATATATATATATATATATATATATATACTGTATATATATATAATATGCATATATATGTATATGTATATAAATATATGTATTTATATATATACATATATACTGTATATTTTAGAGAGAGAGAGAGATTTTTATCGCCCGCCTTTAGCAAGGCTGAGCGATAATGTTTTTGCCCGTGTATGTGTGTGTGTGTGTGTGTGTGTGTGTGTGTGTGTGTTACCATTATATCTCATGAACAGCTTGAGCTATCAACATGAAACCTTCAGGGTAGCATGATATGGCCAAAATCTTGGACGAATTAAAAAATGGGCACTCTGGGTCAAGGTCAAAGTCACCAAAATGGCTGCTAAAGGTCAACTAGTTTTAACATTGACTGGCCTTTTGTGAAACGAGGTGACTAATTCTGTAGAGTTTTGCGAATTTTCTTCACATTTGGTTTGGAAGTAGCTTGTAACTTGGCCGACATCATATTCAGGCGGCCGACTAGCATTCGGCTCCCGAATGCATTTCTTTCATTTCTTATTGCGATACCGGATCTAAATTTTGCACTGCTTACTCATTTTTGGTCAAGTGTATAATATTTACTTCACTTATAATTTCCTGTTTGCTGAAGTAATTTTTTTTATCAACCGCTTGACATTATCACACCTTCATGCCAATCACTGGTTTTCTTTAACTGTATAATACCACAACCATATAACCACCCGGAATCCTCCTGTGATGACTGTATGGTAATTTTCTTCCGCAGTAAACAGTGGCAGAATTCTTTGGTCAAAGAACGCCACCGTTAAGACGCCAGGGTTTGAAACCAAAATATGACCAGTGTGTCTGTATCTTGTCAAATGCTTATACGAGTAAAGACGCAGGATGGTCTCCTATGACATGAATGCATTTTTTTTCTTTTTTTTTAATGTAAGAAAGAGGAAACCAAAGGTCAAGGGTATACAAATAGCTACCTCCAAGAAGAAAAACAAATACAGAATAATAAAGAGCCAAATTCATGATGCATTCATTTCGAGGTGCCTGGACGCACTGTGTTGGAAAGACTGGAGATCGTAGGCGGTAGGAAAAACAGACAAAGGATGACAGTTCCAGAGGTGACCTGTTGCATACATGAAGGACTGGGAGTAGCGGTTAACATTTGCATTAGAGAGAAGGACAGAAAAGGGTTGAGAGTTTGTTGCTAGACGGGTGCTACGTGCTCGCCGTACTGGTAGAGGGATCCACGCAGAGAGTTCAGAGGAGCAGTGACCATTGAAGCAGCGATAGAAAAGAGATAAAGACGCAACAGTGCGGCGAAGAGACAGAGGTTGAAGGGAGCCAGTAAGAGGAAGAGAGTTAATGAGACGAAAAGCCTTTGATTCCACCCTGTACCATGTCGACATGTTTGAAGCCTTTGGCACAACTGTTATAGTTTTAGAAAAAATCAACTAACGTTCTTTCATGACAGCAGGTGGCAATAATACAAGTCCTCCCACAGAATCAGGTTGTAATCAAGCGCCTCTGGCCATATGAATCTAACATAACCTTGGATGTTTGGCAGTTGCACAGAAATTGTCATCAACACAAGAGGCTTCATTGACATGCAGGGTATTCAAACATTCACCCACAATACGACAAGGAAGGGTCAGTTTGCAGTTCATGTCCTTATTTTCAGTTCTAGTACAAAAAACTGGGATAAATAAGGACCAGAGTCGAATTAACAGTGGTTTGGGAGGTTCGTATCATTTCATTTTCAGCCATTTATTCTACCCAAGTACCACAGCATCCTCTTGATTATCACCGCAGCAAATTTTATAGATATTAAAAAGATAACCTATAAATTATACACAAGAGAATGTTAGGATGTGATATGCACAAAAAATCGCTAAGAAATACTAGGTGACACGAAATCTACGCCACATGCAATACGGTCCCCTGGCCAAAGATGTACCTGAATAGCAGTACGTGGAACATGTATTTTCAGCAATATGTTACTTGACCTCTAAAACAGTGTCTGTGCAATAAAATTTGGTGATGCTGTGGTGTCATCTCGTTCCCATTTCTGCTTACTATTTTTACTACGTCGTGGGAAAGAACTCGAAAAAATAGGAGTTGATGTGTGTGTGTGTGTGTGTGTGTGTGTGTGTGTGTGTGTGTGTGTTTGTAGGTAGACAGGTAGGTACGGAGATGGTGGTGGTGGTGAAAGTAATGCTATGGTAGAGGAGGAGGTGACGTGTGAAATGTGTAGGATTAAGTAAGGCAAGGAGAGGGATTGCTTGTGACAGACTGAAGCTTAACTGAATGTGTGTGTGTGTGTGTGTGTGTTCAAGGGCATTCATCTCCACCGTGCATCTGGCAGTCGTAGCCTGCTTCATTCAGCAAAATGTAAATTATCAGCCACATTTAATTTTAATCTCTGGCTGTTGTAGTTTTTAGAAATTATTTCCCGCCTTTTCTCTGTCCCTACTGTGTTAAGGTTTTGCCCTCATCACTCACTTTTATTTATTATTTTTTCTTTTTTAAGAATTTCACGATTTCTTAGTCTTGTATTATTTCTTTTTTCTCGAGCATTTTGATAACAAAGAAGTGTGTTTTTAGGTACACATCAGCGTGGTGATCAGGAGATGTACGATATTCTGCCATTACGAATTTATCCACTGAAAAAAAAAAGTTTCGCTTTCTAATTTCTTTCTTGAAAATATCTATCCGTTTTTAGCCAGGATTATTAAGACGGTCGTGTGTGTTTTTTTTTTTTTTTGGGGGGGGGGGTAAAGTTCATGGCATGGGAAATTAAAATTAGTCTGAATCTTTATGAGCTTACAGTCTGAGGAAGGGAAAAAGGAAGCACATATATTAAACAACGAAGAAAAATGAAGTCGTGAATGGAATTGGGAATGAGGATTAAATACAGATAGAGTAGACAGAATATTCACAGGTATAAATTAGACAGTGTATCCTGAAATGATTACCAGGACGAACGAGAAAAGAAACTGAATGGAAGAGAAAATGTAAAGTCAAAGCATAACTACAAAAATTACACCAATATGACATGAAGGAAGAGGAATTCAAGCACAACAACGAAATATGAAAGAATTATAAAGTGAATATCTGAAAGAAGAATAAATACAATGATATGAAGAGTGAATGGAACTGGGTTCAGCCGGCATGGACGAAGCAAGGAATAATGATTTAAAATACCTCCACCCCCCCAAAAAAAAAATAAATAAAAAAATAAAATGAAAAGACCAGATCATATGGCATTATCAAGAAGAGGCACACGACAAGCTAGAGAGGAGGTGGCAAGGAGAAACTAAGTGAATGGAAGGAAAGGCTATACAGAGTACTAAGTATTAAAATAAGAAGAGACTACCTCCATAGACCTACGGCGAAACAATGCATTAGCTGATGCAGATGCTGACGTGTCAGATCAACTCAAAATTTCAAGCTGAACAGTTTTGTTCTTCATGAGAAAGTCTCTACTATGACTCCTGATATATTAAAAATCGCATAATAGTCAGCTGACGCAGCAGGTGACAAGTAAATCAATTCAAAATTTTAAGCTGAAGAACTTTGTATTTAAATCCCGCTTGAAGGAAAAAAAAAAATGGTTTATCACTTACAGACTTGTCAGATTCGCCTCAGAATAATAATAATAATAATAATAATAACGGCAGAGAGAGGGGTGGGGGAAGGATCCCTGACATGGCTAAGAAGTAATGAATTAGGAACAGAAGAGGAAGGGGAATGAGAAGAAAGACTTTTAAATGTGTAATTCACCGGGTCGGTCAGGATCACTTGATGGTCGTGATAGTCAGCTTTTACCCTCCCGGAAGGGAGCTGAGAGCTCATATAGTCCGATCTAAGGGCAAGGCTGTGACCTTCACACACGCACACACCCGTCCCCTTGCTCAAGGGGGACAGTAACCACCCACTTCGTCAGTGAAACTTTTCGCAACTTGAGCGAGGCGCAAACTCCCGTCCACCAGTTGGCAAGCGGGAACGTTACCACTGCACCAGCGAGCGGTGAGTGTGTGTGTGTGTGTGAGAGAGAGAGAGAGAGAGAGAGAGAGAGAGAGAGAGAGAGAGAGAGAGAGAGGATGGAAAGATATAAATAGGAGATAAGGGAACTGGAGTTTAGAAGGCAGGAGAGAGGGAAAGAGAAGAATAAGCAAGAGGAATATATGAAAATAAGAAATGAAACAGAGTTATGCGAAAATGGAAATAATGACAGAGGGAAGACTGCGAAGACAGAAAGGATAAAAGAGAGCGAGAGAAAAATACGAAGATGGTAGGAGAGAGGGAGAGACGTACAGAGAGACGGAGAAAGAGAGAGAGAGGGAGGAGAGTGATGGATAGTCAGAGGGACCTCACAAAAAGAGCAACAAGGTTAGGTGCGAGTTAACGATGCCTGAAACACCTGTCATCCGTTGTGGTGGTTAATGCAATGTGGAAAAACCTGGTGATGCGGCCTGGCTGGGGCCAGCTAACCAGACAGCATTGCCTTGGCTACCCTCACTCCAACAATTTTATGGCCTTGTAGATCTCGGGGTGGAAAGGAGGCATTTATCTCTAATGGGATTTATTTTTATCTTCTTTTGTGGTAATATTTTCTGTTTATTTGCATTACGATTTAACAGCTTTAAAATGTTACTCTGCCGTAGGAGACTTATTACAAGCTCGCACACGATTCACGCGCCCGCAATACCACACCTACTTTGTCACATCTCACAAAGTTACAGTTCATGAAGTTACGCTCCACACTGTCACACGCCGCACTGTCACACCTCACAGTTACACTCAGAGCCAAGCTGTACCCTGTCATACCGCACATTGTCACATCTCCCAGTCACATTTCACACAGTCGCAACCCCGCGTAATTGCAAATCACAGCTGAGCCTCGCAATAATACTCCATACTGCATCACCCTGCATTATAAAACTTCAGTCACACTTCACACTGCCACATCCCCCCAAGGGCACCTCATACTGCCACACCTACCGCCTCAACTTCCTGCTGCAGACTGCTTACACCCTGCCTACGCTGAGGGCAATTGTTGTTGTTGTGAATAGGGATATCCTTTCAGTACCGGAATGTGTTTGTTAATCAGTAACGCCTACAGTAACGTAAAAGAACAAACTATGCGAGTATTACATTTCAGGTTTTAGATATAAGAAAAAAGTTGACCTCAGTTCACTTATTATATGTAATTTTATCTGTATGGAAGAATAGATGTAGAGGTGACGCTTGGAATGAATGTATTATTAGGAAAGGTACTGGGAGGAATGAAAAAGTGTTTAGATGTCGTTCGCTTAGGATGGATGTAAAGAGAAGGCTGAAAATGAGGGTGCAGTGGTACCGACTGCATAATATGGGTAGCTGAAACATGGAACTTGGGTGTAGCAGAGAGGAAGAGTTTCAATGTAATGGAGATGATGTGTCTAAGGAGTATGTGTGGAGTGACGCGTATCGATCCGAGTGAGAAATGATGAAGTGCGAAGGTGAAATTGAGTTATGCGGGAGATGACTGATTAAGGTTCAACTAGAGAGTGTGGCGATGGTTTGGGCATATGGAGAAAATCGGATGAAGAACGATTGGGGGAAAAGAGCTTAACTGGATCTGGATGTGAGAGGGGTAAAGCTGAGAGGAAGACACAAATAGGATTAATGGACAGTTGTGAAGAGAGTGTTGGATGCGAGAGGGATATCTGTAGAGCAAGGGAAGAATAGCTGCGCTTGGTAGGGATGATTGTAGAGAAACTGCAAATGGACTAGAGGTCCCTCCCCCCCCCACAATTAATCACACCAGCCGCTAACCGATACATTTCTAGCGAGGATCGGTGTTTGTACTTGAACTTTACCTACTTTTGCCAATTTCTAACTCGAAGGAGAACTTCATCCCTACTAAAACACCTGTAAAATTTTGTGATGATATCTTGAGCGCTGCGAAGTTATCGTGGTAACAGACACACAGACCTTGATCTACTTTCACCAGTTTCGAATTCAAGTAGGAAATTTTCATCCCTACTACACACACCTTGAAAATATTATGATGGTATCTTGGGCGGTTGCGAAGTTGTCGTGCTATGAGACAGACACAGAGACAGACAGGCAAACTGAAAACAGTCATTACTCGTAGGAGATTTTCATCCCTACTACGCACCTGTAAAATATTGTGATGATTTCGTGAGCGGTTGCAAAGTTATCGTGATAACAGACACTCAAACCTTCACCTACTTTCACCAATCTCGAACTTTTCTCCCTATTACACACCTGTAAAAATTTGTGATATCATGAGAAGTTGCGAAGTTATCGTGA
>NC_136966.1:14543233-14596469 GCF_032717465.1 Coenobita brevimanus
AATGTCGATCTAGTTTCCATCAATAATATACGAGAGGTTGTTAAAGTGTATTGTGCAGGACAAGTCGCAGTGGAAGGATGTTACGAAATATCTCAAGCCACTTACAGTACGACCCAGTAGGAAAGGAAATCAGAGTGAGAGGATGAAGGTATCGAAGGACGGGTGGGTGGCGAGAGGTGAGGGCAGTATCGACTGACCTCTGAATGTTCTTACCCAAGCCTTGTCACGTGTCAGGAGTGGGACTGGGGGAGGTCAAGCAGGGCATGGAGAGGTCAACAGTGTGGGGTATTGGGAGGAGGAGGAGGGGTGAGGCAGGGTGTGGTGATGCAAAATGAAAAGTAACGCAAAAGGGCGGGGTAAGGTGAGAGAGAGTGAGCCAGGGTGGGATGGGGTTGCGTGAGGTGGGGCGAGGCTGTTTGGGGTAG
This sequence comes from Coenobita brevimanus, assembly GCF_032717465.1. NCBI lineage: Eukaryota > Metazoa > Arthropoda > Malacostraca > Decapoda > Coenobitidae > Coenobita > Coenobita brevimanus. Next base: position 14,543,659 of record NC_136966.1, read on the forward strand.
GGTGGGGTCAGGCAGTGTGGGTCAGGTTGAGTAGGAGTTAAGCAGAGACAGGGTGTGTGTGGTGTGGGGTGAAGTTGGGTGATGCAGGGTGGGGTGTGGCTGGGTCAGGTAGTGTGACGTACAGGGTGAGGAGTGAGACTGGGTGTGGTTGAGGTCATGTCTGTGCGAGTGAAACATGGTGGGGACCCGGGGAACAAGTGGAGCGGGAGGGTGGTTAAAAGTAAAGACGCGAAGGAGTATGTGTAGAGGGGGAGGGTTGATTGACGAGGCAGAGGAGAGATTAAGGGGGGGGGATTGGAAGAAAGAAGAAAAGACTAAGGAAGGATATAAGGACGTGAAGCGAGGATAAAAGATTCAGAGGGTTAGAAGAGAACAGACTGAGAGAGAGGAGAAGGAGAGTGAAGAAAGGAAGGGGGATCAAAAGGACTTAAGAAAAAGATGAATGTAGCAGATAAATTTATTCATATTAGGTATTTGTCGTCTAGTTTTATGATTAGACAACGAAATTTTTGACAAGAACAACAACGAAGTCAGATCTCTCCCCCAACCAACTCTCTAGCTGAAACAGGACGAACAAAAGCGAGGGATGAAAATTATAACAACCATGAACGAAATATCAAGATACTGAACAATCGGGAAAGAGAGTTCGTCTAATATTCCACTACATTTACATTTTTTTTTTAATAACAGAACGGAGGAAGGAAAACAAATGAATAAAAAAAAAATAATCCATACACCAGATTTCTGGTGTCCTCTGTTCATAAAATATCTGTAACAGTTAGACTTGAACAGCTGTGGGTTGAAGTATGGAGGGAAACTACTCTGGGGAAGCGAGTTCCAGAGAGATGCAGTTCGGGGAATGAAAGAATTCTGATAGGCAGAAGTTCTGCAATATGGCTGAGTGACATTCCAGTCATGAACGCTACCAGATGCTCGAGTAGCACGAGGGAAGGCATGGAGAGGTGGCACCATGGACGCAACTTCGTCTGAGCATTTGTCAAAAAAACATCTGTAAAATAATGCAAGGGAGGCAACATTCCTTCTTACTTGCAGGGGAGGTAGTTTGTTTGTAATGGCAGGGTTGTTAATGATTCTAACAGCTTTGTTCTGAATTTTATCTAGTTGTTTTAACGCAACCTCTCCACATCCATTTCATAAGGATGAACAATATTCAAGCTGAGAGCTCACATGACTCTTATAAATTATAGCTAACTGCTCATCAGCGAAGAAGTTACGGACTCTGTACAATAATCCTAAGTTTCTTTGAGGCGGTTTTAGCAAGTGCTCTGACATGAGAGGTCCAGCTGAGGGCGTTGTTAAGTGAGACGCAAAGAATTTCAATACTTTTGGAGATGGGAATATTAGTAGCACTGAAGGTAATGTACGAATCTGGCAATATCTGTCTATTAGTAAATTGTATATATTTAGTTTTACTAGCATTAAAAGAGACAAGGTTGTTTTGTCCCCATTCACTAAGGATATGTCCGTTATTTTCCTTCTTGGCCTACCATACCAATCATATCAAAGAGAATCATCTATGGGCGGAGAAGCCAAACTTCTCTCAGTTTAGAAAGGTTTAGCAGAGAACTGAAAACAGTAGTGAAATATTAGGCAAGCTTTTGTCCACGATTGAAGAGTGCAATAATTTTCTTAATCTAATCCGATCTTAGAATAAATTTAGCTGACCCATGTCAACGGATGCGCAAGATGCATGTGGAATGTGTTAGCTATGTAACCCCACTGAAACTCTGACGGAAATTTTACAAACTTACAAGCGCGTATACAAACACTCAGCAACAAGAAACTGTTTTCAATAACCTGCGGCGAAAATGTTGCATCCATTTTTCTTTTTTTCACGTTTCTGTTCTTGTGAAAGTCCTACAATATGTGAATTGTTATATTAACTCTTTAGCTTCCAGAGCTCCTGTAGAGAGTGATTTTGCTGGAAGGGTGCTTGGGCGTACCTTCACCTCCGCCTGTCGGCTCATAGCAGCAAAGCTCATAGGTCCCTTCCCCGGGGTTCCCTTCTTTCCTGAATTTTGAAAATGCTCCAGTTTCCATCCCCATACTGGGGACACGGGGTTCAAAGGGGTTAAAGTGCCACCTTAGGGCAAAAATTGAAGATTGTTAAATAATCAATGATGCAAACAGCTGACATGAACTCAGATTTCTCAAGCTGAGCATCCTTTAAGCACATCATGAGTAAGTAGCTAAAAATGGTTCCTCATAACCGAAATTTAACCTCTTAATAGTTAGCTGATAAAAAAGGCAGCAGACGCAACAGCTGACATGTTAAATCAACTCAAAACTTCAAGCTGAGCAACTTTGTATTTCGTAAGAATATCGCCTCAGAGCTTTCCAAGAGCAGATATTCGAACTTTCCTACAGTGAGACAAAAAAAAAAAAAAAAGATACCCAGGTGTACCACTTATAGACCTGTCGGTTTCGCCGCAGGTAAAAACACAAACAACTGTTGTTACTGACCATATTTTAAAAAATGTACTGTATATATATCTATTTCGATCTAGCCCATTCATCTGTCTATATAGATAGACAGATAGAGAGTGATAGATAGGGTGATATAGATAGATATATATTTGTATATATTTCTCTGTAATATCTACCTATCTATCTATCTATATCTATATCTATATATATATATATCAACATTGAGCCAGCCCAAAACAACCAGATAATTATACAGAAAAACACACATTGCCAATGGCTCTCTCTCTCTCTCTCTCTCTCTCTCTCACACATATACATATAAACACACACACACACACACACACACACACACACACATACACACACACACACAAAACGTGCTACCATTAGCGCCACCAATCATCACTCACACCTGCCACTGGATACCCTATCAATCAACCACTTCCACACACGTCAATCTTCACCATGGCACATTTCACGTTACATGATGCAGGATCCACCTGGAATTCTTTGACTCGCTTCTATATTTACTCAAAGCCACAGTTGAATGGAACAGTATTTGAAGTTGAAGCCCTCGAAAACTTGTGGATAATTATAAGGATGATGTCACATATTTATCGAACAACAGGGGGACATATCACAAATCCAAGATATGCTCGAATGATTGGCAATATCAGGATCGCATCACATAGGTCATTCATCTTAGTCACACCAGGCAGAGAGGCGGGGGCGACTTGAAATAGCGGCGAGAAACTTGGCTACGCCTTCCTGCCAAACCGTCAGGGCATGAACATTTAACCTGTAGAATAATGTAGGAGCACATAGTGTGGCACCTCAGTGATTCTCGATGAAAGCCAATAATTGATTCATATTCACCAGATCGGAAGTTTCACAAACGGCAGGGTGACTGCAATGGTAGACGCTGGGTCCTCTTCTAAAAGTGAAAGCTCCCTCGCCACCACCCTTCATAGTTTGAATGGTGAGATACGACTTACCATATAACAGTCAAAAGTGCTGTTTCTGCGGAAGAACCTGCCGTGGACTAAGTCAAGTAAACTCAAAATAAAACTCCTGATAGAGAAAATAAACAGCAGATTTGTTCATCCATATATGCTATTTTAGCTAATACGTGAAGATCCTCAAAGGCAGCGTTTCTTCAAAATAAACATAGGCAACGCTACACTGTGAAAACCCACCACCTGATCAAATAGCTACACCCCCTTACCTTCCTGCACACCTAACCAACCACATAATGGCCCTAACCCTCCCCCGATTTTTTTCCTTTTTAAAGGTGGACGTAAGGAGAACGCCTTGGGGACACATAACCTAAGCCCTTCGGATGCCTTGCCCAGGTTGCATTGAAATCTTGGGATTTTTTCATCACTTTATCAAGATTTGAGGGGCTTGAATGATGAGTGAATGGAAGCGTGGCCCATTGACTTGGACAGCCTTTGGGCTGTCTGGACGTTGCTAATTCTCACCCAGCCCTAGGGTGGAAAAGGAGGTCCGGATGAAAAAAAAAAAAAAAAACTAAAGACACAGCATTCTATCTATCAAAAGGAGAGGATGGGGGATGATAATTGGGTGAGGAAGGTGAGAAGTGTTAATATTGGGGGTGGGGTTATGGAGGGGGTAGACCGAGAAAGACATGGGACGAGGTCATTACAGTGTGACCTTTAGGGCTAAGGGACTGAACAGGGAGGCTGCCAATGGATCGTGCAGCGTGGAGAGCCGCCAATTAGGTGACCAAGACCGACACATGCAAGCATGTTGGAGCCTTTAAAAACGAAACGAAACGAAACGAGAGAAAGGCACCAGTTTACATTAAGACATATAACTATGTGAAATTTCATGACTCTATAGTTAATACATTCTGAGTTCCGGCCCGGAAACGAAATCTCTAAGCCTGACCAGCCGCCCTGCCGCCCAGCTTCACAGACGGACACCTGTTGATAAAAACACCCTCCTCTGGACTTTGTCAGGTGGGGAGTGTAAAAACATCTCAGTAACACAGAGACTTTATTTTCTCTTTTCCAAACAAGCTACGCATGGACAAGGATTTAAAACAGCCACTTCCAGGAATCAATAAATTTTCCCATAAAGTTAAAATACTCCAAACTCATCTCACAAATTTTACAGTCTTTCCACCCCAGGCATCTGTCAAGCTAGCAAGGGCTGCCAACACAACCCTAGCGCCGTTAATCACACACCAAACTTCCGGCTAAACCTTCAACTTGGTAATGCATTTCTTGTGAACGGGGATATTTATTTGCTGACTGAGTTGTAGGAGAGAAGAGAGAGAGAGAGAAAGAGAGAGAGAGAGAGAGAGAGAGAAAGAGAGAGAGAGAGAGAGAGAGAGAGAGAGAGAGAGAGAGAGAGAGAGAGAGAGATGCAAAAGTCGAAGTCAGAGTACGTATCCATGAAATAAATTGATCTTAAACCTGTCTTTATGATCGTAGGTTTTCACTGTACTTTTTTTTTTACGCATAATTGCCGATCGCTTAACTACTTCATACTACAGGGATGAATGCTTCAGAAATATATTCGACCACACATACGTACTTCTTACTTAATATTGCACCTTTTATGGGCACCCTTTATTATCATAACAAATGCTTAAGCTCTACTATGAATACGGTCTTTGCTCTGGGCAGATTAATATTTGTCAAAATACAAGTAAACGATCTTTTATTTTCGGATATTAAGATATTTTTATTGGATACTTGTTTATCGTCATCATTTGAATAGAATACTTTATGAAAACCTTTGCAAGTCCTATCGGCACTCTATAAAATTTTAGGGAATGTTCCGGCTGGAGTGCGGAGTGGCAGGATACCTCTAAGGCACGAGCGCACAGTTCACGGGCTTGTTCCCTGAACCTGACTTTTTTTTTCTTGATATTTCTTACGATATGATAGTAAAAATAACAGGATATATAAAAAAAGAAACAAGGGAAGGGAGAGGAACAGAGAGAAGAAATGGGAAGGAGGGGAAGAAACATGTACATGCTTCTTCCCTGACCTGCAACCTTTCCCCCCTCCACGGTAGTAAATTTAACAGGATAAACAAAAGAGGAGAGGAACGGGGAATGAGTGGGGGAAACGAAGAGGGAGAAGTAGAAAAAGAGGAAGAGTTAAAGTTAGGTGATGACAGTATTTGAAAGTTAAGCTTCCTTTGGATGACAGTGAAAAAAATAATGACTTAAGAGGAGAAACGGAGAAAAAACTTCTATAAAGAAGAGAAATGGGAGGGAGGCGAAACAATAAGCCAATGGTGGATGTGTTTATTTTTCGTTTCCCTCGACCCTCTTCCTGCAGTATCATTTTCCACAATTTTTCTGCGGATGTCAAGGTGAAAATATGACATGAAAGATCAAAATGGAGAGAATGGAAAAAGGAACAGGGAAGCATGAAAGAATGCAGAATGAATTAAAAGTTGTTTGACAACTGACATCCTCGTTGTAGCTCCCCCATGTTACCTTTCATATGAGAAATTTTCAGTGCATAAAACTGAAAAACACCGGGACATTAGAGCAAAAAATTGAAGAGAAACGACAAGGGATATACCAGGTGAGAATAGAGAGAAATAAGCTAAGAACCAATGATGGATGTGTTTATCTGCAGCCTCCTCAACCTTAACCCCACGATTTTATTTTCTGCGGTTTATGGTGAATCGTAGTGAAAATAACTTGACACAGAGGACGGAAAACAGAGAAATAGAGAGTGAAGTAAAGTGGAAAGAATGAAAACACTATGGAATCAATGACAAGTTTATTTAAAAACTGCCTCTCTGGACCCTCAATTTATTTTCTTCCAAAAATTTCTAGTATGAAAGGCAAGTAAGACAACATGATATAAAGGAAAAAGAAACTGAGATAGACGAAGAACCAAAGTAGAAAAAGTGAAATTAATTATTTATTGATCAGCATGTTAACAACATTACAATTTGACCATGGTTTATTTCACTGCGAATTCTTTTAGGTAAAAACATGGTGAAAACTAGCGGTACACAGAGAGAGAGTGGACAGACGCGGCATTCTTTCTTTTTCATAAAGGGTCCCTCTTTCCACGGTATATACTCGTACTCTTGCATCTGTTCTCCTTCCATCTCGTTCTCTGAATCTCCCTCTTCTCACTCCCCGCCCAACTTCTACTCATAAACACACCTAATCAAGCTCTCATTCTCAGTTCACTACGCCTGGTCTGTTTCTTGATCCAGTAGTTTCCATGGATTACTAAATATATGAAGGTGAATAAAAAAAGAGGGAAAAAAATCGTGAAAGAAAATAAAATATAATGTAGAAAAGAAACGGTAGGACGATGGCTGGATAAGTAATGGAGAAAGCAAGAACAGTGGAGAGAAAGAGATATGGAGTGGAGAAAAAGATAAGGGAGAAAGGGGGAAATCAAGAGGAATTTCTGAGAACGAAGAAATGACGAGCGAGTTCATGAACCTCTTCGCTTTAACGATTTGTCTGAGGATGGCGAAGATTAGAAGGCATGAGAGAGAGAGAGAGAGAGAGAGAGAGAGAGAAGAGAGAGGAGAGATAACACTAAAACGCGCGTGCAGACTGAATCTTGCGAGTGAATAACAGGACAGAAATATACGGACTGAAATGCAAAATAAAGCTAAAGCTTCATCGAAATGCAGAAATGAAACTGACAGCACAGGGTATGTGAAACAACAAAAGCACGACAAAAACAGAAAAACATTACTTACATGAGAAAAAGTACAGAGGAACAGCAATAATGAAATAAAACCACAGACGGCAAAAAACAGAGAAAGCACCGCAAAAAGTGCAACAGACTTTTTTTTTAAGTTTTTCGCCATGTTCCCTTTTTTTCGATAAGGGGCTAAGACGTGCATACTCTGGGTACAGGACTTTGGTTTTTGGAGCGTGTAGCACTTTATGAAGCCGGTTGCCCATCCTGATGTTTACCAATGACCCTTGAGTGGACTCGAACCTCCGACCCTTCCGGTCAGAGCGCTGTGACCCAACTGAGCCACAGGTGCTACAACCAGCTAGGTGACAGGGAGAGCGAAACCTCTCCAGGCATGGCAGAAGCTTACCCGGGCTCGGCGCAAAGTCACGACTCTATAGTCAGACTTTCTACCATACTGAGCCGCCATTCCCCCCATGCAGAAAAAAAAAAAAATCGCCCTAAACACAACAGAACAAGGTATAGAAACCGCCAGTAGACTCGTAATCACTAGCTTCACCCACTCTGAAGGGGATGCAAATAATACTGGAATCTTTAGAATTCATCGCCTTAACTTGACGTTCAATGGCACTGTCTAGGGAGACTTATATGCTTATGGTGGGAAGATAATAGACACAATATGAAAAAAGACCCTCATCCCCACACCTCACACTGTCCTTAATCCTCCCTCATACTTCTCTACTCTTTCTTCCCTATTTCCCTCATTCCCTCGCCTCCACCACCTTTCCCTTTACCCTTCCTTTCCTTCCCCATCCGCCATCTTTCCCCTCCAACACTCCCCTCTCCCATCACCCCATCTCACAGCCCTTGCTTTGCTCTAGCTGTCCCAGTACCACCCCTCCTAACCTCCCTTTCCCCAACCCCAGAGGTCAACAACCCTCTAAAGCTAGAAGAGACATTTATTTTGCAGTTTTCATAAAATTATGGTACTCTCGGAGCCAGCAGTACAAAAAATTGTCTCATAAACCGAAATCTTCTAAAATTTCTGGTGGCAAAGTAGGTAACATTGGCAGACAATGCCGGCAGTAGTGGGGAATCAGGGAACTGACAGGGAACCGGACGAATCAAACCTCGGGCCTAACCCCTTCTCTCTCTCTCTCTCTCTCTCTCTCTCTATCTATCTATCTATCTATCTCTATCTCAATCTCTCTCTCTCTCTCTGCATAAGTCCAGCTTAGGAAAGACATATGGCTTGCATTTCTTGAAAACATAACGATTGATGCCTATGGATCTTTTCGAAGTTGAATTAAAAACCTGATGTTGCCTTGCATGTGGTATATGATGCCTTCATTCTGAAAGAATAAATGATTATTGTATGAAGCTCCTGGAGCCGCAAAAGTGTCCTAAAAGAGCCGCCGGTTGCCGATCTCTACCCCAACCCATCACAACCCAGCCTCACATTTTCAATGCGAAATATCCTGCTTAAGTTGAATTATAACGACCTGTAGATTACTGAGTACTAATAATTCATCATTATCATCTTTTCCTGCACTCCAAATGATGGAGTGAGTGTAGGGTCCTAGAGAGCAAGAGAAAAACAGGATAAAGGAAGAACTAACAAATATCTCCAACTGGAATAATGATGATAGTAGTAGTGGTAGTAGTAGTAGTAGTAGTAGTAGTAGTGGTAGTAGTAATAGTAGTAGTAGTAGTAGTAGTAATAGTAGTAGTAGTCATTAGTAGTAGTAGTAGTGTTAGTAGTAGTCTCAGTATTAATATTAATGATACTAATACTAATAGCCTACTACTACTACTACTACTACTACTACTACTATTATTATTATTATTATTATTATTATTATTAACTAGAAAGCACTCAGAGAGCGCATATCTACGCCAGTGCCATTGCAGGATCCTGATCCGACCCAAAATTAATCAATTATTTCTTGGTACATGGTCCACCCATCTACAAATTTAACTGAAATTCATTGAGAACATTTGGAGATATCGTGTGGACAAACAAACAAACGCACAGCTGAAACTGCCTGAAGAGAGAAACATGTATTTTACACACGAAAAATCAACCAGTTTATTACCATTATGCCGGGAATTAAACCTGGGACTCTCAGGTGAGAGTCAGGCAGCAATCCACTACGCCATGACCAGGTAAAATCCTATCATTCAAAATAGCGTCCGATTTCGTATCATATTATACTTGAATCATATTATTATGCATGAATATATTATACACGAATATTATTATACACGAACATATTATACACGAATCACATGCCTCTCATATTATACACGAAATCAGACGCACTTTTGAATGGTAGGTTGCCAGGGCACGATAACAACAACCTCAGAGCCGAGCGCCGCGACTATAGTAATCGTAAGCCACACATCCATTCACTCAGCATTTAAGCTCTCGAAATTCTCGGATCCATCTCACTGATCCACCCAAAAATGCGCATCACCTTGCCAGTTGATATAGAGCATTCCGTCGACTGCGAAGTTACAAACAAAAGGGTGGAACTTTTGTCGTTTATATCTCCATACACACTTCATCCATAGATTTCTCACAATTGGCAAATTTATTATTTAATGCATTTTCATACCTTGCTTATTCTCACATTCATTTAACATATCTATCCGTGTTCTTGGTATTCCACGCGTCCTTTTCACCTCAGATTCCCTCAAATATACCCCTTTCACCACAGCATGTATACACAAACAACAAACTCCCTAAAAAACAAGCATTGATGAAGAATAACACACACACACACACACACACACACACACACACACACACACACACAATAAAAAGAACAGTGGATGCCGTGAGAGCGGATGGGGTGAACAGGGGATGCAGTGAGGGTGGAAAGGGTGAAGAGGAAGTGCAGTGGGAGCTGACGGGCTGGCACTGTGTAGGTGAGTTGAGAGGTGAGCGTGATGGCACAGAAAGAGGATGGCATAGTTGAAAAACAGAGGGACAGAAGAATAGGGTGTGCAAGGGGTCTTATTCTTGTCGGCATAGGAGGCTAATAAGTACCCTTTTCTCATTAGTTTATATCTACTTATGGTAAATTGATATGTTATTTTGTTATTTATGCAGTCCGTTTAATATAACAAATATATAAATAACATACGGTACATTAAGTTGTGATATGTAAATAAATCGCCAAGGAAATGGCGCTAGAAACACTCGTAAGCTCATGTAGCCTATATGCGGACCAAGGACTGAGGTTGGGATTTGAGGGGAATAGGTGAGAAAGTGCAAGATGGCTCCGTGGTACGGTCATTTTGACACTATTTCCGTGTCGCTCTGGAGTGGGTTCAAGCACCATTAACTGCTATTAAGTGTGTGGGGTTGATGTTCACAAGCGTAAAAGGAAGAACAGTCTTTCCAAGAGCAGGCCAAACAAGGAAGGGACAATATCAAGATCTGTTCTCTTCGTGATTGCTGTAAAGGGTGAGAATGAAATGGTAGGGTGTGGTGTGGTGTTGGTGGAAGGGATGTGTAGTGGGATAATGTTGTGAGGGATAAGGATGGGGAAGATGAAGGAAGTGGTGAAAGAGAAAGAGGGAGATGGGGGACGGAGAGGCTTATGTGGAGAGGGACAAGTGTAGATAAAGAGTGAGAGGGTGTGAAAATCATTCTAAAAAAGATTGCCAACATTCTCAAAGGAACACAGGATGGTCTCCACACGGCAAAAATACACTGACATACTTGTGTGCAGGCTGCCTCTAATTAATAAACATACAAGAACTTAGGATCGGAAAATAGGTGAGTTTGCTTTGTGTGGCCTTTGATCCCATAAAGCCCACCAAAATGCCTTACTAAAAAAAAAAAAAAAAAGTGAGTAGGGGGGCTTTGTCCATTGAACATTAGTGCCAACTGTGAAATGAACTGGTAAATAAATGAAGGAATGGCGCCACTTTTGAAGAAGTGTTTGGAAGAATGTAGCTTAGTTGTAGTAGTAGTCGTAGCAGAAGAAGAAAAAGAAGAAACAGAGTAAAAAGAAAAAAGGGTAAATACAGTAGGTCTTCACAGTATGGTCTAGAGATCAAATTATAATTTTGGTCCTCTTCGAAGAGGGATTATTCAGCACTAGTGCACGAAGTCTAGAAGATACAATAGTGGTGAAATGAGGAAAAAGAATGAAAGAGAAAGATACGAGAGTGTGTTGAGTGCTGAAGGAGTGTATAGAGGGGTGTGGAGGAAGAGGATGTGAAGAGATGTGAAGTGGTGAGGCGGAGAGGCTGTGTGGAGGGGTGAGTGGGTGACACGGAGAGTGTGTTGAGGGGAGGCTAAGAGGCTGTGTAGGGGTGGTAAGTGGGTGAGGCATAAGTGGTAGGTAATGAAGTGAGGGGGTGAGGTTGCATGGAGTGAGGGATAATCGCTGAAGAGGTGTGTAGTGAGGTGAGGAGATAAGGCGGAAAGGGTGAGTAGAGGGGTGAGAAGGTGATGACGGAAGAGGTGTGTATTGGTAGAGGGGTGAGGGTGGAAAAAGTGTGTAGAGGGGTGAGGGGCTGGTATGGTGAGAGTGATTACGGAAAGGGTGGGGGTGTCTGGGAACATTACTCTTACTGACACAACCAAACATACAAGCAGGTGGATGGAGTAAAAGCAAACAGAGAGAGAGAGAGAGAGAGACAGACAGACAGACAGACAGACAGACAGACAAACAGACAGACAGACAAACAGACACACAGAAACAGAAACAGAGATCAAATAACAAAGGATGGTAATTATAACAATAGTGGACCCTGTTTTTCCAGATCCCGCTCAGTAATAAGCATCAGTAATCTCACCAAACATGTTTCCCGCCTTCTAACGTATATTTCAATTATGCAAAGGAAAATCGTGGGACTATCTGCCTGCTCTGTTTATTTATGTATCTACTACCTGTCTATATATCTGACTACAATCCGTCTCTGTCCTCGTCTGTCTGTTTGTCGCTTTGTCTGTGCGTCTGACGGTTACTGTAAATATACCTACCATCAGTATCAAGCTATCTACCAGCCTATCTATCTATATGTCTAGTTGTTTGTCTGTCTGTCTGTCTGTCTATCTGTCTGTCTGGTAGTCTGTCTTTCTGTCTATCTGTCTGTCTATAATATCTCTTTCATTATCTGCCTACTTATCTGACTGTCTGTTTCTTGATATACATCACCTGAAGGTAATCGTTCCCACCTAATATGTTAGATACAAAAATTTCCTCGTGTTGTTTCAGCAGATTATGTGTTGTCGATTCTTCTCTTCCTTCTTGATATTCATACCCTGCTCTTACTTCTCTCTCTCTCTCTCTCTCTCTCTCTCTCTCTCTCTCTCTCTCTCTCTCTCTCTCTCTCTCTCTCTCTCTCTCTCTCTCTCTCTCTCTCCGTTAATTATGCATAAAAAAAATCCTCGTTCACTCTTGATTTTCATCCGTCACTCTCTCACTCTCCCCTTCCCCTCTCACTCCCTTCCTCTCTCTCCCACGACCTTGGTGACCTGCCTCCCTCTGATACTGATACTTGGATGAGTTTCTGTCTTTGTGTACTCCATTGCTTCTCTCTCTCTCTCTCTCTCTCTCTCTCTCTCTCTCTCTCTCTCTCTCTCTCTCTCTCTCTCTCTCTCTCTCTCTCTCTCTCTCTCTCTCTCTCAGTTATTCTTTTCCATTATTCCTTCCTCCAGTCACTTGCTCTTTTTCTTTTTCTCTCACGTTAGTTTATTATTTCTTTCTCCCTTCTTCCCATCTTTCCCCATTACATTCCTTCATTCTCGTCTTCTCTTCCTTCCCTTTTCTCAGTTCATTCCCACTCTTGGTCCCCTTTATCTGTCTCCTCTCCCTCTTTCCACTGTCTTACTTTTATACATCCTCCCTCCCTCCCCTACTCCTTCAGCGCATTTCTTTCCTTCACTTTCCTCTTTTCCTTTCTTCATTTCCTTTCCTCTGGTGCTCCTTTTTCACAACACTTGATTTTCCCATTTCACCACATCTCCCCTCATGTTTATTGTCTTCTCACTTATTTAATTGTTTCCATTGTTTGACCCACTCATGCTGACAAATCTAGTTTTTTATTCCACCTAACGCCAGCCCATTATATTCCACTGGGAGAGTGAGCACAGGAGCCGGAGAGTGTTAATTTTCTTACCATCAACCCTCTCATGCTCGGGACTGCTCTTACGATTTTATTCCAGGTACCATCAGGCTTTATCCTGTCATTAATGTCATCGGAGCCTGGGATGGGATACTCGAACATATTTATGATCGAGTCCCTGTCGTGACCGTGATTTGTTTTTACAGGAATAACTGGAGACATCGAAAGCTTCTTCTCTTCCTTCTTTTTGTCCTTCCATCCAAAACAGATAACAGCCATGACAGTTTTCCTCCCGTAACCACAGTTTTGTTTTACGAAGGAACACAAGAGAGAGAGAAACATTCTAATGCCGTTGGCGATCCTGCTAAAACTAATCTGAGACAGGGACTTCATCGTAAAATACTTCTGAGAATCCCATACCGGAATTTCAGTCTTCCCACCATCCTTTCTTGCTGTTCTCTCTCTCTCACTCTTCGCCACGTCCCTTTCTTTCCATCTTCCACATTTCTCTGTTATCACCATTCTTTTCTGGAATATCCTTTCAGTAATCTTATTTTCTGGTCCACCCTGTTTAATTCTCTTTCCCTTCCTCCACTTCTGTCTTTCTTCTCTTACGATCTTTTCCCTTCTCATTACTTCCATTTCCACCGTCATTAATTCACGATCCATCCATTCTCTCGATTCTGTCCTTTTTCTTTGGTTTCTCCCATTCTTCTTTTTTCCATTCCCTCCATTTGTTCACTCTTTCTCTTCATCTCCCTCCATCATCCGTCTTACAATCTCACTCTTTACTCTGTTCTATTTCTTACCTCCATTGTTTTTTTTTTGTTTTTTCCATCCCTTCATTTTCCCCTCTCCTTTCTTTCCTCCTTCCAATTTTAAACTTTGCTTCTTGCTCTTTACTCTACTTTTCTCTCCTCCTTCTTCCGTTCCTTCATTTCGCCTAGTCCTTTATTACTTGTCTTCTACTTGCACCCTTTATTATTTCTTTCCTTTATTCATTGTTCACTTTACGACCCAGCTCAAGTTTGATTTTTCATTTTCTCATAAATTTTCTTTCTCACACCACAACAAAGTAGTAGCTCCGCCTCCTTCGTACATCCGTACTTTTTCTTTTTTATTTCTGGAAATTTAATTCCTTTTGCGCTTTCGCCTCCCAACTTCATATGCACTTCTTTGATGCTTATGAGGGGAGCCTTCGCGGGGTGGCACCGACGTAGCTGGGGGGCTTCGCTGCCTGGTTCTGCAAGCACCTCTCAACTGACTCCCTATCCCGTGAGAGAGAGATGGTGGACTGCAGGAGGGGAAGGGCGGGGGAGCAAATTCAGTTTGCAGTTTACTGGGTTCACATTCAGATGAACCTGGGGTTACAACTGCTACTGCTGTATATGCACTTCTTCTGCCATGAAATGCTATAATAAAAAATAAGCATCCTTCGTTGTGTCATAGCTAAAGTATTATAACTCTCTCTCTCTCTCTCTCTCTCTCTCTCTCTCTCTCTCTCTGCTTCCCGTTGCTGTATTTTTTTTTTCCCCTCGTATTCTGTGTTGACTCATGCACGCATATCCTATAATTACATTGTTTCGGTTCCCTTGCCCTTCTTTACAACCCTCTCGTATTACACACGTTTTTCAAAAGAGTTTCAGCGACACTCGACACTTCCTTCCTCCTCTCCCTTCTCCACTCCTACTCCTTCCATCTCTCCCTACCAACACCGCTTCCTTTTCTTCCTCTCCCTTCACAGTGTAGTTAGGAGGGAGATAGAACAGAAGCAAAGAACAGATTGTGAAACAGAAGATAGAGGTAGTTGATACTGGTACAGTGTACGTTAGGTGGAGAATAGGATATATACAAAGCACAGACGATAAACAGAAGATGATGGAAGCAGACAATGTATGTAGGTTAGGTGGAGGGTAGGTCAGATACAAGGTACAGACGGTGAAACAGAAGATAATGGAAGTAGACAGTGGTGTAGGTCAGGTGAAAGGTAGGATAGATACAGCGCACAGACTGTGAAACAAAAGATAGTGGTACGAGACAGTGGTGAGGTGTGGCTTAGGTGAAAGGTACAATACATACAAGGCAAAGAGAGTGAAACAAAAGATAGAGATAGTAGACACTGGTAAGGTACCGTATAGGTTAGGAGGAGATTTTGATAGACACAAGGCTCAGATGGTGAATCATAATGCGGTTGCAATAAATGGGGTATAATGTAGGTTAGGAGGAAGATAGGAATGAACCAAGACGCATATGATATAAAAGTAGACATTGGTAGTCGACGGTGATAAGGTATAGGTTATTAACACTGACTGTTGTGGAGAGGCAGTAGTTTTTAAGTGTCCACCCCAAAGACTCGGTGGCAGGCAGTGAAGGTTGAACCCATTCCACAGAGTACCGTGCACATGAGACTAGTACTAAATCGAACGAGATATCTTGTCTGCTCTCCCCTTCCCCGTCTTTGAGAAAGAGAGAGAGAGAGAGAGAGAGAGAGAGAGAGAAGAGGAATAATCCACCTAGCTAGACCTGGATCGATCATATAGCCCTGCTAGCGTGGCGGGAGAGCGCTACCCTTCCCAGCAAGGCAGCTACCCGGGCGTGGAGCAAACTCTCTACCTCGCGGTCTCCAGTCAAGCGCTTTACCACTGGGCCAACCCGCTCCCCAGAGAGAGAGAGAGAGAGAGAGAGAGAGAGAGAGAGATGAAGAAGGGGGAAGGGGGAGAGGATGTGAGCGTGGGTACAACTGATGTGAATCCCGCAAATCAGCCACTCAACCCCAGTTTGGAAGCCGTTTCAGAATTTCTACACCAACACAAGCAACTCAGCGACTGTCACTGGCACCATGATATGGCCATCCACGGAAATGGAGGTGCCTGGATTATCCTTTTTTCTTATCATCCAGATATTTGATTATCAATTACTTGATTATCTTTGTGCTTCATTATTAACCAGCAGCACTTCTCTCTGCACAGAGCTTTTGTTGTACAATACATGCTTATTAAATGATCCAAACATTTCTTTAATTGGTACCTCGTTCTACCTCCCTTCACAAATTGAAATGTTTACGCAAAACACGGGATGCAGTAATTGAGAGGGTCTAGGACACTGCAGACTACCACTATATAATGAACCAATCCAACTTTATTTTTCAAAACATTCTACTTTAAATAAGATTCTCTGACGACCTGGTTATGCAAACACCACATTATCCAGGAACTTCCATTTCAGCACACTTTGTTACCCATATACCCATATATCCAAGACATGATGATTTAGAATACAATTATAGCGACACCTACGGTAATTACTCCCAACCCCTCACACACACACACACACACACACACACACACACACACACACACACACACACACACACACACACAAGAGTTTTTCCTACGCAACATGTGAGAGAAACCACCAGAAAAAGAGGACTCGATGTACCTTAAATGCTAGATCTAATATTTACTAGGCAAGAAAATGATATTGACAGTTTAAACCCTCCATTCGGCAAAAGCGATCATGCAGTACTAAATTACAACTTCAGGATAGCATATGACATAGTTAACAGCAATGAAAGTTACAAAAAGAGCCAAAACTATAAAAAGGGGAATTATCAAGACCTAAAGAAGTATTTCTTAGAAGTTGATTGGGAAAATGAGCTTAGAGGACAAGATTTAAATGCTGTATATAAAAAATTATGTGAATTTTATGAAATAGGAGTCCAGAAGTACATCCCACAGCACAAAGAAGCAGATAAGAAAATACAGAAATGGTTCAATACAGAATGTAAAAAATCAAAAGAAAGAAGAGATTTGTTGTGGAATAGATTCAGAAGACACAATAGTGAAAGGGCGTATAATAATTACAAACAGGCAAGAAACGATTATACAAGAATAAGGAGGGAAGCCCAAAAACAGTTTGAGGAGGATATAATAAATAAAAGTAGTGATCAACCAAAGCTATTTTACAGCTACATCAGAAGCAAAACCAAAGTAAAAGATATAATACAATCCATTACGGACGAGGGAATCACCTATACACAAGAGAAAGATATTTGTGAAGCACTAAATAAGAATTTCCAATTAGTTTTTACAGAAGAAAAAGATTTTGAGAGGGACTATGTGGAACATGCATGTCCACACATACTACCAGATATACAAATATTAGAAAAAGTAATACAGGAGGAGTTAAGTAAATTAGACAGAGGAAAAGCAAGTGGTCCTGATGAAATTTCATGTTGGGTACTACGAGAATGTGCAAAGGAGTTAAGTAAACCATTATTTTTAATTTTCAAGAAATCCTTTAGTCAAGGTAAACTACCTGATATTTGGAAGAAAGCAAATATTGTCCCCTTATTCAAGAAAGGAAATAGACATAATCCACTCAACTACCGACCAGTATCACTGACCAGTGTTGTAAGCAAGGTATTAGAAAAGCTTATAAGAAAAGCTTGGGTAAATCATCTAGAAGAACACAGTATGATAACAGAAAGACAGTTTGGTTTCAGAAAAGGAAAATCATGTGTTACTAATCTGTTGAGCTACTATGACAGAGTAACAAACACAATACAGGAAAGAGAAGGATGGGTGGACAGTATCTATTTAGATTTCAAGAAAGCATTTGACACAGTACCACACCAAAGACTTTTATGGAAACTGTACCATCAAGGAGGAATTCGAGGCAAACTGTTTTGTTGGATGCAAGATTTTCTCATAAAAAGAGAAATGAGAACAGTACTAAGGGGAAACTACTCATCATGGAAAGAAGTGACTAGTGGAGTACCACAGGGTTCAATGCTGGCACCAATCATGTTTTTAGTGTATATAAATGATATAAACAGTAACACTGGAAATGAAAGCTATCTGAATATGTTTGCAGATGATGCAAAAATACAAAGGAGAATTACTAACACAGACTCTTGTAAAGAGCTACAAGAAGAATAAAATAAACTTCATGAATGAAGTAATACATGGCAAATGGAATTCAATGTGGACAAGTGTCATGTAATCAAGTTTGGTAAAAGTGGAAAAAGACCTGATTGGGATTATACGTTAGGAAATAAAACCCTATACACATCAGAAAGAGAGAAGGACCTAGGTGTGATTATCAATAACAGACTATCTCCGGCTGACCACATCAGCGAGAAGGTACGGAACATGTATACACTGCTTGCAAATATGAGAATTGCATTCACATACATAAATGAAGACACGCTAAGAAGGATAATAACATCATTCATTAGACCAGCCCTGGAGTATGCATCACTAGTCTGGAGTCCTCATCTCAAAAAACACATAGACAAGATTGAAAAAGTTTAAAGGGCCGCTACAAGATGGATACCAAACGTAAGGGACCTAAGCTACGAAGAAAGACTAAATAAACTGAATCTTTTTTTTTTTTTTTTTTTTTTTTTTGTGTCCGACTCTGGGCATAGGCTTCACAGCCTGCTATCAAGGCCCAGCAGTCCTCCTACATACCATACACCTCTACATGTCACCACTTCGGCGCTAACACCCACCGTCCATATTGAATACATGCTAGGGTTGTCTCATACAGGACTGGTGTATTGGTATTAGCGGGGGTATTTTTACGACATGTCGGCGGGTCTTCTGGTAGATCAGTAAAGCCTGATTTAATGAAATTCAAATCCTTAAACTGTTCCCTGCCCCAGCCGGGATTCGAACCTGGGTCCGTAAGGACTGCAGGCCACCTCTCTACCGATTGAGCCACCGCCTCCCCCAACTACAGGAGAGAAGGAAAAGAGGTGACATGATAATGCTATATAAATGCATATCAGGGAAGGAGAAAATAGACATACATGATTACTTAACATATGGGGACGCATCAGCAAGAGGACACTGCAAAAAAATGCATAAGAAGAGAGGTGATAAAGACGTAAGGAAATTCAGTTTCCCAGACAGAGCAATTGATCAGTGGAATGCACTACCGAATGAAATAGTGTGTGCCAAAACAATTCACAAATTTAAGGATATGTACGATAAATATGGTTTAAGACACGGGACTGTACGAGCTTGACTCATTCCTGTAAAGATACAATTAGGTAAGAACAATTAGGTAAGAAAACACACACACACACACACACACGCACACACACACACACACACACACACACACACACACACACACACACACACACACACACACACACACACACACACACACACACACACACACACACACACACACACACACACTTACTTTACTTAAAGCTGTCCTTCTACTATAGAAGACGACGGATACTATGCTCACTTATATGGTGTGTTTCTTAGTCTTCTGTGACTGTGCAAACTAATTCTAGATCCCCACAAAGTTGGCATGTCAGGTCTGTGTTTGCTGGGAGAACGCTGTCTTGGTTGTGCCTCCGTTGTCTACGCTCTTCTCTGGCTAGGTTCCGAACTTCTGCGAAATGAATGGTTCCTTCACTGCAGAGGGTTCACCACTACTTTCTGTCAGGGGCACTGGTTTAACAGTCTTTTGGTATGATGTTACATTTCTTCAGGGTTGTCCTTATATGATCTTTATATCTCTTCTTCTGTCCCCCTGGGTTGTGAAGTGCTGCAGGAAGTTGGCCATACAGAACCTAGATGGGAAGGCGGTGCTTAGGCATAAGGACTACCTGTCTGACCTATCTAAGCTGTTTTATGGACAGCATGGTTCCTCTGCTGGTTGACTTTGCCCGGTGAATTTGTGGGCGGGGGACTTTATCCTTCCACGTGAGTCCTAGGATTAAAGCATTGGATGTGAAAATACTCAAGCTGTTTGACGTGACGCAGTTAAGTAGTCCGGGATTAAGAACCGTATAAGAGGATGGGGGAAGGCATACAGCTGTATTTACGTGTTTTTTTTGTTTTTTTAATAATAACAGAACAGAGGAACGAAAAATAAGAGTATAAAAATAATCCATACACCTCGTTACAGGTGCCCTCCATTCATAAAAAAATCTTCAACAGTTGGACTAGAATTGCAGTAGGTTGAAGTTTGGAAGGAAATCACTCTGGGGAAGAGTTCCAAAGAGATGCAGTCCTGGGAATAAAAGAATTCTGACAGGCAGAAGTCCTGCAATATGGCAGTGTGACAATTCAGTCATGAACGAAACCAGGTGTCCGCGTAGGAAGCTGGAAGTCGTGGAGAGGTGACACAATGGATGCAACTTCGTTTGAGCGTTTGCCATAGAAGTATACTAATACCATATCGATTCTCAAGTTGTATTTTCAAAGACTGGATCTGAGATGCCCAGAAGAGGCTGAGGTGTCGTGGATTCGGGCAAGGACTTCTACATCAATGTTACGTAATACACATCCAAAGTAGGTAAAATTCTCCACCTGTTTTACATTGTCGCCATTTATCTGACATGCAATAGGATCTCCTGCGTTGTTTACACACACACACACACACACACACACACACACACACACACAAGCAAGCACACGAACACATGTACATAAACATTATAATACACAAAGGTGTCCGTCTGTTTCTTTAGTTTTACTGTACCCAAACAAAAACTTTTCACGTTATTTTTACTTGTCTGTCCACATGTCGGACTGGATTAGTATAATTCTGTCCATCTTGTGTTTATGATTTGTTTCTTTGGTATGTCATATCTCTTGTCCATCTATCTCTCTGTACACGTCTCATAGTCACCTGTCATAGCACCCCCTTTTTTTATACTTATACCTTGGCTCAGTCTCTCTCTCTCTCTCTCTCTCTCTCTCTCTCTCTCTTTCTCTCGTAGTATCAGTAATCACAAATAATCCACCTAAAACCACATCCACCACGACATTCGACTCATCAGGCATCCCCCCCCCCCACACACACACAAACATGCACTGCCGGTAAAACTCACAGATTCTTTTACAAAATAAAGCCTAACACATGCCCAACAACACACTCTTATACAACCCTCGACAACTGCCTGGCTGATGTGTTTTTACCTCCTTATAATTCACCCTCGTCAGCACTGTCATCCTGGGATTTAATGCATCGAGCTTTCTTATGAAGGCGGGTACATGGGTAGATAAGAAGTGCATACAAACGACCGTGTTATTATGATTTGATAAGCCTAGAATGGCATAAAGTGGGGCTGTGCCTGCCTTGTTGTTCGTTTTATCGTATGAGCCATCGGGGTTTTACTTGCTGAGAGAGAGAGAGAGAGAGAGAGAGAGAGAGAGAGAGAGAGAGAGAGAGAGAGAGAGATTCAGCTAAATAAACAAAAAGGGAGGGAGAGAGAGGGAAAGAAAGGAGACAGAATCAGAAGAAGAAGCAAAGAGAGAACATAAGTGAATGTGGGGGGGGGAGGTAAGGAAAGACACCAGCCGTAATATTATTTTTACCTAAAAACGTGTCCCATGCCAGATTGATATGTTTGTCGGGGATTGTTCAAGTTTGTATGACTCTTCACTTAATACAAACAACCCAAACTTAACCTAACCTAATTTAACTCAATGTAACCCAGTCTATTCTAAACTGCAAAATAAAATGAACACAAAAATAAATGCCAGACATAAGCAAAATACACATTTTTACCCAAAATATTGACTCTTGATATTACTGACTGGTTTGTATGTTGTAAATCTATCCCTTCACAGTGAGGCTAACCTCAAGTCAACTAAAATAGTGAAGAGAGGAAGAGTTTAATAAAAATGTAACGTCACCTTGACACTGCAATATTTACATAATGAAAACGTATTACCTGATAAACAAAGAACTTCGTCATACTACGTGCGTGTCCGTTGTGTGTGATTTAAGTTAATATTATATTTCCCTTGCTTCATATAAAACTTCCCAGAAAGCATATGCTAAAAAGTAATCATGAAAGCTTTTAGTTACCGTTAAATATTGAACACAGTGCTTTGTAACCCTGGCGTATCCTTGTCAGTTAACATGCACAATAATTCATGTAAACCAGCACATTTTCTTCTCTGCTGTACCATCATAAAACCTCACCGAAATCAAATGGACAATAATTATTTAGGAGTGGCAGAGGATGTGTGGATCAAATACCTGCAGTGAGACAGATAGTGGAGAAGACTTGTGAGAAGGACTATAAAGTGCTTATAGCATTTATGGATCTGGAAAAAGCATACGGCAAAAGTAGACAGAGAAGGAATGTGGAAGGTTTTGCGCATGAATGGCGTAGATGGTAAGCTGCTAGGTGCCGTCAAGAGTTTTCATGATGGTAGTGAGGCATGTGTAAGGGTATATGGGCATCTAGGTGAATGGTTCACGATCATTGTGGGCGTGCGACAAGGTTGTGTGATATCCCCATGGTTATTCAATATATATATGGATGGGGTGATGAGAGAAGTAAAAACACGAGTAATGGAGAGAGGGATGCGTTGGTAATGAATAGTGATGGAAGGAATATCTCAAACTTGTTGTATGTTGATGATGCAATGCTACTTGAAAATACCGGACAAGAACTTGGTTGACTTTCGCAGAGCTTTGCTGATGTCTGTGAGCGTCGTGCCTTGAGAGTATGTAGAAGAGAGTAAAGTGATGTTATCGAGAGAAAAGGTGACTCCCAATGTGATGTTACGTGAATGGAGACAGACTGGAATTGGTGAGAGTTCAAATCCCTGGGTACAGTGACAGAAAAGAGAGGAAAATGTACAAAAGAAGTGGAAAGTAGAGTGACACAAGGAAGGAAAGCAGCTGGTGTTATGAAGGCCTTGATAAGAACAGAGGCTTGAGTGTTGCAGCTGCGCGAGGGTTACATGAAGGAGTGTTAGTGCCAACTTTAACATAAGGATGTGAGACTATGGTGTGGCATGAAAATGAAATGTCAAGAGTGAGAACAATGGAGATGGAACTGCTGAGGAATGTATGTGGAGTACAGAGAATGGAAAGGATACGAAATCATGTGATTCGTAAAAGATGCGAAGTGAGGAAGTCTGTGGACACCAGAATCAAGGAAAGTGTACTGAGATGGCATGGTCATGTAGAGAGAATGAATAACAATAGAGTGGTGAAAAAGGTATATCTGAACGAATATGAAGAAGGGAGGAGGCGGTGGCTCAATCGGTAGAGAGGTGGCCTGCGGTCCTACCAGACCCAGGTTCAAATCCCCTCTGGGGCAAGGAAGTTTAAGGATTTGAATTTCATGTAAAGCAGACTTTACCAATCTGCTAGAAGACCTGCCGACATGTCGTAAAAATACCCCCGCTAATACCAATACACCAGTTCTGTATGAGACAGCCCTAGCATGTATCCAATATGGACGGTGGGTGTTAGCGCCGAAGTGGTGACATGTAGAGGTGTATGATATGTAGGAGGACTACTGGGCCTTGGGAGCAGGCTGTGAAGCCTATGCCCTGAGTCGAGCAAAAAAAAAAAAAAAAAAAAAAGTAGGCCAAGGAGAAGGTGGAGGGATATGGTGGATGGGTGTGTGAGGAAGAGTGGTATGGAAGTCTGTGAGGCTAGGGAACCTGGCTGGATGAATGTTGTGAGAAGTGCATGATCAGGGAATTGGCACCCCCTTTTAACGTGGCACCGTTCGGATGGACTCTATCGGATAGGTTTATGTGAAGCTACAGAACGTGGTGAATGTATTTGGTGTATCCGATAGAGCCAGGATTCCGGGAGCTTGAATAATGAGTGAATGGAAGCGTGGTTCATTTGATTGGGCAAACTTGGGCTCTCTGGACGTTGCTACTCCTCAACGTGCCCTAGGGTGGGGCAGGAAGTCCGGATGATGCTGATGATGATGTCAAAAGAAGGAAATGCTTCTGACATTAACTAGTTGTTCCTTAGTCTAATATGTCCAGGCTGTCTGAGTTCATGATGTGACTAAGACTTGTTACATTATGTTAAACATTGATCATTAACAGTGAACGGATTGTTTGACAGAAGGAGGACCCTGCAGTTCAACTAGAACATCAGCTTATGTCTGATTGGACCGGAGCCAGCACTTCTCGTCACACATTCCGGCTCAACCCCGCCTCAAATTACATCTGCAATAAGTGTTATTGAATATTATTCAGTTTTTCACGGCCAGATTTACGAGCAATAACAATATGAATGGGATGGTCAGAAAAGCCTTGCAATAATACAGTAGAGTAACTATTAACCCTTTCAACCAAGGGAGTGATATTTGTTAAATTAACGCAAAACCAATTTACACTGCTTAGGCCAAGGGATTAAAGAAAATATTACGTAATTTACTAAACTAAGAGTGTTGCATTAAAATGTACCTTTGGCAGCCATTGTCATTCAGGTTTATTATGATTTAAACAGTGACAAGTTTCTCACCTTTCATCCGTACCATCATCATTCTTGTCCACCCTAGTGTTATCACCTTAACATGTCCTCGCCAACACAAAACATCTGATAATATTTACATGTTTACCTTCCCGCCGTCCTCCACTCCATTATTCTCGCACCATCCCCCCTTCCCAACCTCCTCCATACTCCTCCCCTCACCCATACTCGCCCTCATCCATCACGCTTGCAGCTGTTGTCAGTTTTACACGGCGCAGCCCACCCCGTCTCCCAGTAACTGAGTTTTTTCTTGCTCAACTTTTCTGACTTTATTCTTCGCCCACACGCCCACCCACATGTATAATTTCACCTCTTAACTATATCCGTCTTTACTATATCCCTTGGTGGTTCCGATATAGCCAAGCAACCGCTGCTTAATATACAAATGCCCCTTAGCTCCCTCGCCATCCCCCGAAGGAAGGGTGGAGGACAGTAGGAGAAGGATACTTTCAGCCTACTCCCAACTGACTTCAGATTCAGATGGGCAGCAGGCTATAAATATTAATGTATTCCTAGACTGTTTTGCCATAACGACTTTTATACTTTATCCATACTGATAACGACTTCCAAAACAACATACAATTCCTTGCATTAATATCACTGAAAACCTCCTTAGTTTTCTACTTAACGTTGGAGAAACACTTCTGTCTGTTACAAATTCCGCACGTCATCTCATTCTCCCACTCAGCCTCCCCTCTTCTCGTCTTTTCCGTCTTCCTTCGTTTTTTCCATATTTAGGAGAAAGCTTAGAGGTGGAGCACAATTGAAGTGCGCAACTGCCCTTACTTTTGCAAGCATATCTTCTTCTACCATTCGCAATGGCCTGGTCAGTAGATGTATGGCTTTGTAACCACGGGGTCAGGTGGCAGATTGTTCAGCAGGGAGACACAGTTGTATTACCTTGCGTGTTCTCAAGTCAATGCCACCCTCTTATCAGCTCGTCCTAAACCAGTCTGATTATAGTTATGGCTGACCCTCTCTTAATGGAGACGTCCGGTCCTCAGTGAACAAGTCATGGAGTGACCAAGGACACAACAGCCACCACAAGTAGGACCACTGGGACCGTATTCGTAAAAGATTCGAGCCTAATTCTGCCATAAATAGTTTACTCTAGCAATTACACACAATAATATATCTTAACATTTTGTGCTGGAAAGCATTAGACGTGTCTTGAGATTGTGTGACCATGAGGGGAAAAGAGAGGGCAAGAAATTGACTAAGAGTGTATTTGAGTGAGATGAAAGGGAGAGGGAAGGGGGAAGACCAAGGATGAGATGGAGGGATGGGGTGGAGAGTATTATGAATGAGAGTGATGTGAGCTGGAGAGAGGACAGTTTGATGGCAGAGGACTGGTATAGGCGATTCGTTTGTTGTCGCCCCTTCCAGAATTAAGGCGTGTGGATATACTGAAGACAGGTGGATAGCCAGATCATTTTCTTGTATTTAACACTTCAGTCTACTGTAGTATGGTAATGAAGGGGTTGTTGGATGTACTAGTGAGAATAAAGGTATATATTAGCGGTCTTATACACAGCTTAGGCTAAGAGGATTTTATAAACATGGCCCAAAGAGATGGTTCTGAGCAGAGGGACAGGAGTGGAGTGAGGGGGAAAGGATAAAGACTGAACGGTGGAGACGGAGTGGAATGGAGAAGACAGAGGCGGAAAGAGAGAGATACTCCATTGCATCGGGAGTGAGATGGAGAAAAATGAAGATGAATGGAGAGGAGGAGGAGCGGGAAGTGGAGCGGGAGGCAAAGGTTATCCGTTGTACCATGAAGGGACAGAGAGAGAGAGAGTAGAGGAGATGGAGGAAAGCAGGCAGAAAGAGAAAGATGGAGGGATGAGAGGAAAGGTGGAATTGAAGAGAGAGAGAGAGAGAGAGAGAGAGAGAGAGAGAGAGAGAGAGAGAGAGAGAGAGAGGGATGCAATGTTATGGTATTTGAAATGTATGATGGAGACAGTCAGAACAAGGAAGACTATTGATGACGTCTGAATTATTTCAACATCTTTTGGCTTAATAGTAAACGAAAGTTTATTTTTTTCCACTAGACCAAATAGTAAATAGTGTCCATATATTTAGAGAATATAAACAGTAATTTTCACTGACATGTGCACATGAGAGTACGAATTAAAAATGAAAATAACACAAGCAAGTACTATACTGTACATTATCATCAGCATCTTAATGCTCCTACTCCTTTTCCCATACCTACAATAAGCAAGCGAGGTCTAGAAACAAGAACAGTAAAATTAATGTACGTGTTGGAGACCTGAGCCAGATGGGAAGCACATTCATTCTATCATCCAGACCTTCCATATTCTCAGTTCCATCTTAGAAACTTAGCGATCAACACACAACAGTTTACTTCACAATGACTGCGACGCAGATACGGAACTAAGATAATTATGGAATACAGCCCTTGCCATGTACATTTAAGGAGAAAATTTCTTAACTTCACAAAAATATTAACGAGACAGTGAACAATGGCTTTCGAAACCCAGTGATGCCATCTGCTGAACACAACAAACTTTACAAAATATAATGAAAGAGTTTCAAAGCAGGATGACTTAAATGTGAAACGATATTTTGCCAGCAATTTTAAGTCTCCGTACATAATTTATCATCCATTTCTTACCAGCAGATTTTTCCCTTTGTTTCCATACATCCATATCTCGTTTATTCAGCCATGCGTTTACAATATCCATGTATATACCGGGTACTCTTTTCTCGGCCTTCCACCCCACCTCATACCTTAAGACTCACGTGTGAGGAAGAATGAAGCCAAGAATAATCTGATGTTTGGAACACGTTTCACGGGACACCCAGTACTGATGTTTACCCTAAACAATACGGCAGAAGATGGCTTATGATTAATGTTTATCGACTGCATACAGATAATTGAGCCATACACTCATTTGTCTTGCCAAGTTTCCATCTTCCTTCTGAATATGACCGACAGTCATTGTTTTACATTCAAGTCCCTAATTATTATGTACTACGAAATAAACAAACACACCAGAGCAACAAGCCTTGTCCAAGAGTCTGACAGACCAGACACGCGAATGTATCGGACATCAGGCTACCTGCCCTACACAATACCCAACACAACAGTATAGGCTCAGTGGAGTGACTGCCTGAATGTATGGCTGTCTACTCTACTGTCTTCAACTCTACCTTTTGTCTGGTCGGAGTTTCCTTTCCTTAATCTTCTGACTTTTTTTCTCCTTTTCTTTTATTTTATGTTCATTGATTTTCCTTTTATATATTTCAGCTGTTCTTTCATGTTCTTTCTCTTAAGCTCTTCCATCTATATTATGTACATTTTCCTCCCTTCTTTCTTTCCTTTTCCTTCACTCTTCTTTTCTCTTCTTTCTAGGTGTTGCCTGTTTCATATTCCTTTGATTGCCCCTCCGTTTTCTGTCCCTTTCTTTTATCCCGTTTCTATATCCAAATTTTCTATCTTTATTGTATTTAATTATTGCTGTTCCTGCAGAGTTTTTCATGTCTTTTTTTTCTGTCCTTGTCTCTTCTTCCCCATTTTCTATCCTGTCTTTTGTATTGGTTTCTCTTTACTCATTTCCCTGTTTACCTTCATTTCTGTTTATATATATTCTTTATTCAACGTTTTCTGAGCACTGCCTCTTCATACAACCCTGATCATCCGTCCTTCCACCTAGCACTCCTCCACAGCCCTTTAACCATCCACTCCTCTTCTTATCAATTTTCTTTCACTATCTTCTCTTCTTTTCCGTTGTCATCCTCCTCTCTTCATTCCATTTTTTTTTTCATTGTTTCCTCTTCTTTCCAATTTTTTTCACCTTCATAATTCTGTCACATACAACTTTTCTTTCCTTTCAACTTCCTTATTCCCTTTTTTGTCCCTACATTTGATTATACACTTATCGTTTCTCTTAAAACCCTATTTTGTATCATCCGTCTTGTTTCATTTCGGGCTACCTTTCGTGTACTCATATACCCATACCTCTTATAGTTTTTCTTCTCCTACCCTCCTTCCCATTCTCTTTAACCATTTGTTAGTTCATCAATCTTATCCATCAGTTTATTTACAACCCAATATTCTTATTACCTCATATCGTACCCTCCCCCCCCTCCATTCAATATTTTTTTCACACCATCCCGTCCCCTTCATTGAAAACACTCATTACTCGTCGCTCCCCCGTCCCCCCCGCCATTCTTCCGTGTTTTTCCTCCTTCTCCTCCCCCTCCATTTTGTCGCTGAGGTTTTCATCCCTCGTCTCTCTACCAAACTCTACGCATCCCTGCCCTAACCCTTCCACCCCTCCTTCTCTGCGCCCATCCTTTTACCTTCCTCTCCGCCTCCCTTTCCAGTCTTCTCATAAGCCGGTAATTACTCCCTTTACTCACTCTTCCCCCTCCATTTCTATCCTCTCAACTTTCCACTTCTCTCCTCTTCACTCATCCCCCTACTTTTTTCCTTTCTTTTCCCCTACAATTCATTTCTTGCTAAGCCTTCACCGGCAAACAGAGTAATTAGAAGCCTTGGACAATCAGCAATACAGTGAGCTGGGAAGCCACTGCTAGGGTCACGAACGCGTTCCTTAACTGTACCCTCCTTCCACTTCCTTCCCTTCTTGCCACTTCCCCCTTCCTTCCCTCCATTTTCACTCTTTCTGTACAGTATATATATATATATATATATATATATATATATATATATATATATATATATATATATATATATATATATATATATATATACATATATATATATATATATATACTGTATATATAAGTGAGTTTTACGGTTTTGGATAAGGGCTAAGGCGTTGCCCCTGGATAGAGGACTTTGGTTTTGGAGCGTGTAGCACTGTATGACCGGATGCCCTTCCTGATGTCTACCAATGACCCTTGGGTGGATTCGATCCTCCGACCCTTCGGTCAGAGCGGAGCGCTCTAACCCACTGAGCCACGGCTGCTACATGTTCATATATATATATATATTTATATATATATATATATATATATATATATATATATGTATATATATATATATATATATATATATATATATATATATATATATATATATATATATATATCAACAACTGAGTTGCCCGTAGGGAATCGTATACTATACAGCCAGCCAAGGAGAATCAGGAGGAATTTCCAATTCATATTTATATATCCAGGTGACTAGTTTTGGGATGCACATCCCATCTTCAGACCTCTGTGAGTTGGCAGCTAAGACTGAAAATCTTGAACACAGTGTTTCATAAGGATAAGTACCATGAAGCTTCTGAGACATCAATAAACCAGTGTGAACCAAAAGATCCAAGTAAAGAACCAATGAACCAGTTATCAAAAGGCTGATTCACGGCTACAAAACATTAGAATCTTAAGGTATACAACTTTGTTGATGATTCATAGTTATTTAATGAAGGCTTAAGTTTGTGAATGTACAAAGACTCCAATATTCGCAGTTCCATTCTGTCATTACTACTATGTAAAATACTGAAATTATCCATATCACAAGTATGGCCCATATCGAAACAGTGGTTCCTAATCTCTGACAAAGTTGGGTTAGACAGTGGCAAAGATGTTCTATGAGACAAGCCTCTGTGCTCACACACACGAATTTTGAGGTTCCGAATTGAACTCCCAATATATCTAGCTGTGCAGCTAGAACAGGCATATAAATATACTATGTTTGAGCACAGTGGCTTTGGGATATTATCTTTACATCGAAAAAATGAACCTACAGTAAAAGGATTTACAAATACAAATCTGAATGAGATTTGAGGATAGACACACTTGAGTATTTTCAAAAGTTGGTTCCTAATATTATAACTGACATGACCATAAAAGGAAAACCTAATATAATGTATGTCCTTAGCTGCAGTTGCTGCCTTCCTAGAACCACCTAGTGTCTGGTTTTAAAAATCTTTTACCATCCTAGGAAACAACATAGTAGGGTAATTATTATTGGTGAAGAATTTACTTAGGAAATCAATTTCATCATGAAAAGATGTCCAGTTAAAACTAAGTGCATAGCATCTATGAAGTAAAGTCCGTACTGAATTCAGCTTATATATGTTAGGTACAAATGATAAGAAATTCAGACCCAAACCAGTGAATGATCCCTTCCTGTAAACAGAAGTACCTAAGTAATTACCACAATTGGTTAGCTGAATATCTAAGAAAGAGAGCAAGTCATTATTCTCAATTTCAACAGTGAACTTAATATTAGAATGCTTGGAATTCAGGTAGTCTAGAAACTTTACAACATGATCAGATTCTTTGAACAATAAAAAACAATCGTCAACATACCTACGATAAAAAACCGGTTTAAAACTTAGAGAACAATCTGATAACCATTTTCTTTCATAAAAACATAGAAATATATTAGCTAATGTGGGGCCCAGTGGGGATCCCATTGCTACTCCATCAACTTGTTTATGAAAATTGCCATTAAATATGAACATGGATTCGTTAACTGCCAAGACTAAAAGGGATTTGAAATTCTGCTTTGTTAAATTATTGACTACTTCCTGCCTTTTGTATAGTTCAGCAATGGAAATATCTATAGTTTCTTTAAGTGAGATATTTGTGAATAGACTATTAATATCAAAGCTTGCCATGACTACAGGATGTGTATATTGAAGCTGCTTTAACTCCTGTACGAGACTGATAGAGTTTTTAATAGTAAAATTGTTTGTGGTGAGGCTATTCAGTATGTGAACAAGAAATTTAGCCAAATTATAATTAAAGGTTCCAATTGCAGACAGGATGGGACGTATTGGGACATCCGGTTTGTGTATTTTTGGTAATCCATACAAGATTCCTAGGACAGATCCAGAGGCAAAAAGAAAATTATAAGTTTCTGATGAAATCAAGTTCTTTATTCTCATAAGAACTCTATTAAGTTTATCTTCCAACTTTAGTTCGTAGGGAAAGGGATCTATGTTAAGTTCAAGGAACTTGCTCCTGTGAGATAGCAGATCTGAAATTTTACCCACATAATCAGACTTATTCAACACCACTACCCCTCTCCCTTTATCTGGCTTAGTTATAACAATATTTGTATCAGTCTTCAGTTGATTAAGTATTTTGACCTTGTCTTTACCAAATACTGACCATGAGAAATTACCAAAATCTTTAAAGGTATTATGAGCTATTGAACTGATACTTTCAACAGTTCGAGTCCAAATTGACGAATCATTATTAGGATTATAAATTCTTAGTCTGGATATGGTGTAAATTAACTTTTCAAAACTCAAAAAGTGGGATACAAAGTTTGCCTTGGAGATTGGTAAGGAAAAGTCGAGACCGAATTTCAGTGCATCTTCCTCTTCATCAGTTAATGTCCTACTGGAAAGGTTTATGATTACTTTATGTTTATCTACACTAGAGTAAACAGGAATTCCTAATTTGACCAGTTTTTTATTATGTATATCTTTAGTCTTCTTAAGTTTGTCCGTATCATTTTTATGAATCCGGTTGGTTAAGGCCTTAAAATCAAGCCAGGAAACCTTATTCTTTAGTTCTTGAAGATTCATAAAATAATCTGTTCTCAACTGCTTTGAATATTTTTCTTTTTGCTTTATTTCATAATTTGATAGTTTAAACAGAACAGACCTGTAAAGTTTACTGTGTGTAAAATTCTTTAAACTAGATCTGAAATACAAAAACCTGGGGATCACATTATACATCTTGCAGTGCTGCACAAATCCACATCCAGTGAAGCTTTCCTGTGGCGGAGGTGGAGACGTTCCACCTTCCTATAACATGACAATGCTGGACGGCCATATCTTCGTAGAATAATATCAACAACTGAGGTGCCCGTAGGGAATCGTATACTATACAGCCAGCCTGGGTGGCCATTAAGCGTACTGCCCTCCGCCTATCGGCTCATAGTCGCGAAGCTCATAGGTCCCTACCCAGGGGTTCCCTACTTTATAAAGACTTGAAAAATCCCAGTTCTGTCCAATATTCCGGACACTGGGCTCCAATGGAATATATATATATATATATATATATATATATATATATATATATATATATATATATATATATATATATATATATATATATGCTTTTCATACCTTCCTCTTTCTTCTCATCTAAGTATCCTCCCGTTTTTCTATCCTTGTCTTTGCCAGATAGAATGGTTACGTTAGTTATAACCTATCCTGTCATAAACAGCCTCGAATGAGCCAGTAGATCTGTTGTTGGTTGCTTAATTTGTACTTCTCTGTATTTTACTTCCTCTCCTCCTAACACCAACCTTACAGCCTTCTCTCACCCTCCTTTCCGCCTCTCTTTCCCCAGTACCCTTCATCCTTCACCTCCTCCCCTTTCCTTGCTCCTGTGCCTTGTTCTTTGTCACTTGTTATCACCCACTTGATTCCCTTTTCATTCCTTTCGCGCCCTTCGGCTTAGACCAATTCTACCTTTCTGCCTTATGTCCTCCTCTCAGTCAGGTGAAAGTATCGCTAATCCGTGAGAATGAGAAAATACAAACCTACAAATGGTGTGTAGTGCCTCGTTCCCACACTTCTGAACCGTAAGCTGGTGCACACCTCATCTTAGCCCAAAGCATACTTGATGTCAGTGAGGATAAGAGAGCTGAGTGAGGATGTAGCAAGCTGCTTGTTTTGTCTACAGTATTGGTGGTCTAAACTGTAACCACTTTAAATAATTCCACTTCTTGCCTTTTTCCTATTCATAAAATTTTTATTAAATATAAATTTTAGCCCTGCTACCATCAAACAGTCTTACTCGTCGTAAGGGAGACTTTTTTTGGAGTGAAGGAATATGATTGTTAAGATGAATGTAATTTCAAGCGATTAAATATGTTATCCACTAATAACCAGCAACCGTGTGGAGAGGATGAAGAGCGAGAGACTGACGAGGAGAGTGTATGTGAGTGAAGTGGAGGACGGGGAAAGGCAGGGGGAGGCCAAGGATGAGATTGAGGGATGGAGCGGAGAGGTATACGAGAGAGCAATGTATAAGCTAGGTGCAAGACAGTGAAATGGTGGGGGACAGGGCGACATGGAGACGATTTGTTTGTGGCCACCCTTTACTGGATTATGGCGTCTGGCAATAGAGAGATCAATAGAACCAGCAAAATATATCATTAGCCTAGAGACACAAACTGATACATACGATTAGACTAGATGAAAAAAAAAAAAAATCAAGGTAAATGCTGAGTAATATCGAGAAGGAAAACAGGTAACACAAATAAGAATGAAGCAGATAGGCTGGTAGCAGGTGTGTGTGTGTGTGTGTGTGTGTGTGTGTGTGTGTGTGTGTGTGTGTGTGTGTATGTGTGTGTGTGTGTGGTGTGTGTGTGGGTAACTATCAGTCTGCCTGTGCTTGTCAGTCTCTATTTACCCGTCTGTTTCTTTTCTGTGTGGGGTCGCTAGGTATGCAGACAGCATAATGAGACACAGGAATGTGAGTGAGGGGAAGGGTTAGACCCAGGGAGGGAGAGGCTTACTGAATGAGGGAGGGACAAACTAGGGGGAAGGAAAGGAAGGAGGAGAGTGAGATATAGGGTGGAAAGGAGAGAGAACATAAGAACATAAGAATAGAGGACAAATGCAGTAGGCCGGTTGGCCCATGTTAGGCAGCTCCTAGTAGGGTAACTGAACTGCTAGAATGAGATAAGGATAGCAAAGAAGAAGGCTCTCCCCCGTCCTCGCCCTCCAAACCCTCCAGGCAAAACCGGCAGGAAAAAGTGAGAAAGAACACCACGCAGTATAGAGAAACTGGCGTGGACATTTTATAGGAAAGTGTGAAAGGAGAAAAAGAGACTATCATAGTGTAACCTGAAAAGGAAAAAGAATAAATTAGCATTGGTTATTAGATTTTTTTTTCCTATTCCCACCCCATATTTGTCATATGCTTATCTAGCCTATGCTTGAAACTCTCAATGGAAGAGGCAGCAACTACTTTACTAGGTAGCTTATTCCATTCGTCTACTACTCTATTACCAAACCAAAATCTACCCATTTCCTTACTGAAACGAAATTTTTCTAGTTTGAAACCAATACTTCTAGTTCTGTCCTGTATGCTCATTTTCAGTATCTTGCTAATATCTCCCTTATTTTTACCCTTCATCCAGTCTCCCCATACCCTACGCCTCTCTAGTGAGTGCAGACCTAGTCTTCTTAGTCAGTCTTCGCATGACAGGTTCCGAACATCATGTATCGTTTTCATCATTCTTCTCTGTACATTTTCTAACGAGTTAATATCCATTCTATGGTAAGGACACCAAAATTGTACAGCGTAGTCTAAATGTGTTCCTTGCTAATGCTAGATAAAGTTGCAATATTACTTTTGATGACCTATTGCTCACACTTCTCGAAATAGATCCAAGAACCCTATATGCTTTATTTCTCTCATTAATACACTGTTGCCTTGGTTTGAGGCCTTTATTGACCATAACTCCTAGATCTCTTTCGCATTCCCGATTTGCTAATTTCTTTGTTATCTAAGCTGTATTTAGTATCTCCAGTGGTCTTACCTACGTTAAGTACTTTACATTTTTCAACGTTATATTCCATTTGCCAAGTTTTAGACCATTTGAACAGTACATCGAGGTCCTTTTGTAAGTTATGGCAATCGTCAGTCGAGTTAATGATACGCCCTATTTTTGTATCGTCGGCAAATTTGCTGATACTGCGAGTGCTACCTAAGCCTAGATCATTTATATATATAATAAAAAATAAGGGACAGAGTACTGAACTCTGTGGTACGCCGCTAGTTACCAATCCCCAATCCGACTTAGTTTCATTTATTAATACTCTCTGCTTTCGTCCTTTCAGCCAGGATTCTATCTGTTTTAAGATATCGCCGTCTATACCGTGTGCTCTAACCTTTCTAACTCACCTTTCGTGTGGAACCCTATCAAAAGCTTTGCTAAAGTCCAGATAAATAATATCGTAAGCTTTATCGCTATCTACTGCTTCGTAGACCTCCGAGAAGAATGAAAACAAGTTTATGAGGCAGGATCGTCCTTGCCTGAATCCGTGCTGACCTACATTTATAAGATTATATCTTTCTAAGTGTTCTCTGATCTTATTTACTTAAATTGACTCAAGCATTTTTCCTACTATTGACGTTACGTCTACTCTGATTTTGTTTTCGTTTGTGTCGTTCATGTAATCCATAAAAATGCCAAGTAACTGTTCTGAATATGGTTGTCTTAACACCAAACCTAAGTCAAAAGACACGCATACACACAAAAAACAAACTAAACCTACAGAGATGTGGATAAATGCTTGTCGTCAGAGTGAATCCAGACAATGCACCCATCTTTCTATACACATCACTGAACATTAGTTCATAGATGACGAAATAATTACTTGGTACTTGAAGGCCGAGAAACCAACAAGCACCGAAGGAAGCAGCTCCATCTCTCTTGTTCCCAAATGATTACTGTGTTTGTGTGTGTGTGTGTGTGTGTGTGTGTGTGTGTGTGTGTGTGTGTGTGTGTGTGTGTGTGTGTGTGTGTGTGTGTGTGTGTGTGTGTGTGTGTGTGTGTGCTTGTGAGGTTGCAGCATTATTTGTAAAGGTACAGCAATATGTGGGAGAGTATGGCGTTACTCGTATTTGTGCGGACACATAATTATTTGTGAAGATAGTACTGTGTGTGTGTGTGTGTGTGTGTGTGTGTGTGTGTGTGTGTGTGTGTGTGTGTGTGTGTGTGTGTGTGTGTAACATTATTTGTGCAGTACAGCAATATTTGCGAAGGTACCCTACCATGATTTAACCCAACCCAACCCAATCCTACCCTAACCTCATCTACTCAACCCTAACTCAACCCAACCCTACCCCAACCTCATCTACCCAACCCTAACCTACCCAACCCTACCCTCACCTACCCTACCCAACCCTACCCTCACCTACCCTACCCAACCCTAACCTAACCTAACCTACCCTAACCTAACGGTGACCTTGAGTTCCCGCCCACTCCCTTACCCCTTCCCTACGGCCAAGTGAATGAACACAAGGCAGATCGGATGTAGTCAGAGACAGGGAGGGAGAGAGAGAGAGAGAGAGAGAGAGAGAGAGAGAGAGAGTCGAAATTGCATCGTATTATGTGTTTTTGGAGGAAATGAAAAGACCAGTATATGGAAAGGAAAGGTTCAGTATAAGGAAGGAAAGGATCAGTATACGAAAATGAAAGGATTAGAAAATGTAGATAAACTATTGGTATAAGTATGCTATCATCCTTAGTCCCGTGTGTGTGTGTGTGTGTGTGTGTACTAGTCTCCTCCCCATCCCCTTCAACCCCAATAGTTGTAGACTAATCTATGCTCAGTACCTTTTACACCAGCATAATTAGAGCTTCAGAAAAAATGACAGTGAGAAGACAAAGAATAATTCACCGCACTCAGACTCTGACAGGCTTGAACCAGCAAAAAGACTGGTCCCAGCAGGAGGGCTGGTCCCAGCAAGAAGATTGGTCCCAGCAACAGGGCTGGGACCTGCAAGAAGATTGGTCCCAGCAACAGGGCTGGGACCAACAAGAAGATTGGTCCCAGGAGGAGGGCTGGTCCCAGCAAGAAGGTTGGTCCAAGGAAGTAGGCTGGTCCCAGGAAGAAGGCTGGTCCCATCAGGAGGGCTGGTCCCAGCAAGAAGGCCGGTCCCAGCAAGAAGGCCGATCCCAGCAGGAGGGTTGGGACCAGCAGGAGGGCTGGTCCCAGCAAGATGGCTGGTCCCAGCAAGAAGGGTGGGGGCAGAAGGAACAGGGTGGAGGTGGTGAAGAGGGCAGAAAGCGTGAAAAACGCCGAAAGGGTCGGAGGCGAGGAGAGAAGGGGAAGCGAACCCCACCCCTGCCCCCACCCACGCCCACATACCAGCCCTCTCCTACCTCACCCCAGCCCTCTCCTACCCCCTCATCTGAATATTCACTGGCATCCACACCTCCATTGCCCCGACCTTATGCGGCAAGTGACCGCATCTGGAGGGGCATGGTGGCGGGATGTTGCCTCTGCGCCTCTCTTTGGTGCTGTTTTCTCGATCACTCGCTTTACTGCCTCTTCTGCCGCTGGTTCTGAGGCTCAAGCGTGGTCCACCTACATGCCGCCTCACACAGCACATCCAGCTGTGTGAGGTTAGTGGTGAACTGCCAGAACTTTTTCAAGCGTCCACCTCAGGGGGTCCCCAGTCCTGCTTCATACCTTACACCCTCACATGCCACCACTTGAACCTTCTGTTACAGAACCTTCTGTGACAGGACTGGTTTATCCGTTTTAACGGGTTGCTTCATCATGTCTGCGGGTCTCGTGGTAAATCAGTAAAAGTGCGCACACATTTACACATACACACACACACACTCACCAAAACAACAAAAAAGTACTCCAGGCTTCCTAAGGTACAGCTGATGTTTTCTGAGGACTGGAAACTAAACCAAGTGCCAAAACGAGCTAAATATTTCACAACAGTTGCTGAAAACTCTTGGGGAGAAAAAAAAAAAAAAACTTTGAGATGTGCAATAAGACCGGTAACAAAAGTCTCACCTTAAACTTTGTCTCCAGTCGCTCAGCAGAAAGACCATCAAGAGACTGTGTTGGTGACTGAATATTTCCTTCGTTAGCATGATGAATGTGTGACTATACTCTTTTTACTCTAACCTGTCCTAAAGTTGCCATCTCTCCATCTTGACCTTTTGAGCTGCAACATTAGATAAACGCTGTGAATATGATGCTAGTCACCAAGAAATGCTATGGAAAGGATATAGAGCCACTGTATTGCCTTGGCCTCTGAGCTACAAAAGCCCTAAAAGGTACATACTTAGGCTTCAACATTATGTTCATTTAGGGTTCCCAGACCTACTACAAACCCTACACTTTCACACAACATAAGAAGAGAGGATAACTATAATAAGCCAATTGATCCATGCCAGGCAGCTCATACAAGAGTGACTAAACTACTAGAATAAGACAAGGATAGCAAAGACGCTAGCATCCACCGTAAATAAAAGAGAACAGTAGAATGCCTGTACATGTTAGGGCTGCCCCATACAGGATTGGTGTATCGGTATTAGTGGGGGTGTTTTTATGATTTGTCCCCGGGTCTCATGATAAATCAGAAGAGTCTACGTTGGCGAAATGCTTTAAACTGTTCTCCGCTAATTATGATTCTCCACATCCCTTTCTGGTAAATTATGAGGACAATTACGCAGCGATTCAAGTATTTTCGTATTAACCCAAAACCCACATTCTTAGTGGTAATAATTTTAGTACTAGATAGATCACAGGTAATTGGCATTTTATTTTCGAGTAAAAATTCGGAAAGAGCAAACAAAATACAGCCACCTACTTAGCAATAGTAAAG
Source organism: Coenobita brevimanus (assembly GCF_032717465.1). Classification (NCBI taxonomy): domain Eukaryota; kingdom Metazoa; phylum Arthropoda; class Malacostraca; order Decapoda; family Coenobitidae; genus Coenobita; species Coenobita brevimanus. The sequence goes on from NC_136966.1 coordinate 14,582,466, forward strand.
AAAAACCGCCAGAGCGCCCGCGACAACGTGTGTATTGCCGGATGAAGATTCACACTATCGTGACCATGAAATAGGATTAAAAAAAAAAAAAAAACTGGCAGACGACAAATAGATGTATTTCCAAACAGTTTCGGCGAAAGCTGTAGCCCTCTTCAGTGGATCTACAGACCATGAGTGGTACATACAAGTACTGAGAAGCTGCTTATATGCAGGGCAACCACACTTTTTTTTTTTTTTCAGCCACACCTGATGTGACCTCACATGACATTTTCTTCTCTGTCCCCGACCTGAGTGAGGGATTACAAGGGGCTGCAAGGACCTGGCCACTAATCCTCTCACCACTGGATCAGATTTATACATTCTTTCACTATGGTTAAAATTATTACATCTCTCTATACATACAGCTTCCACTATCCTACGTTTCTTATAGTTACTACATTTGTACAAAATTTTGCTAGAATTCCAGTCGTTCTTATGGTCGTTTTCTGAAGGTGAACATACACTGCGTTATCTATATTGCCTATCTTACAAGCATATTTGTGTTCCTTAATGCGAGTGTTCAAATCTCTTCCAGTTTCACCATTATAAACCAAATCACAGTCTTTACCTGAAATTTTGTATACCCCTGAAGTTTCGTTACTAATGCTTTTATTCTTTACTAACATTGATCTTAAAGTGGAGGTATATCTAAATGCAATGCTTACATCCAAATCATGACTCACAGCCTTCACCAGGCTACTAATTGACACATACGGAACTGTGATGTATGGCTTATTTATTTATTTATTTATTTATTTTTTGGTGGGAGAGAAAATAAGGAATAGGAGACAAAGGAGAGACAATGGAAAAGGAAGAGAGAATAAGCGAGGAAAGGAACGAGCAAGAGATAGGCTGGGACGCAAGAAACGCAGATGTAGGGAGAGACAAGAAGACGGTAAATGAAAGAGAATAATGGAGGGAGGGAGGGAAGGAAAGAATGTATGGAGGAAGAGAATGAATGAAGGATAAAACACAGAGGCGTATAGAGGGTGCAAGAGGCTGACAAAAGAGAGGGAAAGATAGACAGGCAGAGATAAGGTCAGTGAAAAGAGTCGAAGAAGCGAGATGCAGGGAAAAAGAAACAGCTAGGTTGATTGAGGAAGGAATGAAGACAAGCAGAGACTGGATGCCAGGTATTTATTCCGATTGAGAGAGAGAGAGAGAGAGAGAGACTATTTCATTCATTAAAGGAGAGTCATCCAATAGTGAAAGAGATAATGAAGTCTCTGCCATCTCTTCCATTTGGAAACTCTCACTTAAACTGAATAAAAGGGATTAAAGTATCTTCCACGTCCCTTACGTAATGAACAAGTTAACAGCCGAACCTGAGACCACTGCTGATAATAGGTTCGTCAGGGTTCAGTTAGTATTCCTGCATGTGGATTTGAACACATCCACAGGGATGGTTCTTGTGTATTTATCTTGTTGGACACATGCTGTCAATAACATAAGTTTAGTCGGGAACAAATGTTTGCCTACTGTTCTTCTGCGTCAGCTATCCTTCTTCACACTTACTGTATGTCCATCACTTTCCTCCTTGACGCAGCATGTCATAAAGGATCATCTATGGGCAGAGAATCATAGAAAGCCTCTCTCACAGCTAGGTTCAAAAGCCAGCAGAGGGCAGTGAGAAGTGGTGGAATATTAGGTGAACTATTGCGCCTGACTGTAACTAGACCCTCATCAGATGTTCCCTCAAGGACACAGTAACAGACCTGGGAAGTTTCTGATTTCTCCGTTCATTGTCATGCTGCAGTTTTTGTGCCCAATATAGTGACCTTATTCCTCTCTGTCAAAACCTTTACCCCTTGAGTCCGGTGACGTGTTCATTCAAATGTTTCTAATCCTAGACAATTTTACTCAGCACTGGAAGAAGATGTAAGGGTGATGGGGTTAATCATGACTATGTAATCCCTCGAGTTTGAAGAATCACTCCTAAACCGAAGAAAATCGTCAGGATATAGTAAGAATAAACTAAAAAAGACGTCAGTGTATCGAAAAGATTAAATACCTTAAGAGTCTCGATAGTTTTTATTGTACACCTGGAGCCCTGTGGGTGTTTATCTGAGAGTAACCCATTTCACTGTATTGCACATTTCCCTTGGTCTAAAGTTAAACTGTGGTAGTAACAGTGCCCATTCTTGCTTGTTTTTTATCCGTCTATTTTGCATGCGTACATTTTGAAGCTCAGGTGATCAGGAATGAATAGGGTAGAGGGTGGGTGTGGTGGCGTGCAGCGAGATATGGCGTTTTACATCCACGCGTGCCGTCTTTACGGTACAAAATTTACATCTGAATTGATTAATATGCAACCACCCGAGCCAAAGACCATGACCTCCACCGCTTTAGCATTCAGGAATAAAAGTTCGTCTCTTACTCAATTCCGTCTACTCCACAATAATTATGACATGCACTTCATTTTCCTGCCTGGGGCAACATATCACAGAATCATCTGCAGGCAGAGACACACACCAAACCTCTCTCAGCTTAGGAATATTAACCAAGAAAGTAGGGCGAGAAGCAGAAAACGTTACATACAAGATAAACTTTGGCTCTCTACTGCACCATATTTACAAAGTTCCTTGGGCTTAAGATGTGTTTAGGATTGCCCTTCAATACTTTTGTCTTCAGTCATACTGCAACCATACATTCCATCCCTGAAAATAAGTGAATATTAAAATAAAAAATGCGGAGAGGATACGACTGCTGATTACACTAGACTTCTATATGGAGACTTGTTTATCCATCGGTTAGGAATCCTGACAACTACAAAACTAGTCTCTTCAGCCAAACAGCATCATCTACAACCGCTGATGGAATTCCGATCACAGAAGCACAAACCCTTTGGATAAAAGTAAACTTTGTGAAATTGTGCCTACATATGGGCGTCAAGGCACGCATGAGCTGAGTTACGTTGTATAATAACGACCGTAATATTAACACAAAAGGATTCATAACACACCTTCCTTAACAATTCACTATGCATATTACACCATCTGATACTGTAACAATTTCTTGTATGTTGCTTATATCGCTTTAATATCCACATAGTTCGCATCAGTAACACATAAGAGGATAAAGAGGTATAATATACGAAGGAAAATGTGCTGTAAAAGCTTCAAATCCATTTAGAATACGACGCTAAGGTTTTAACAGCAATGGAATAATCAGAAATGTGCCTTGGATGGAGAGGGAAATGAGCCAGAGAGAGAGAGTGAGAGACTCGTGTGAATTCAGGAAAGTGTGAGGCTTTGGGACAAAATGAAAGTAAGGCAAAGTGAGAGTGAGAAGTGTCGATAATGAGAGCTTGAATGAGAGTGAGGATAACAAATAAAAATCAAGACTATGCGAGAGATGAAGACACGTCAGACAGCTGAGGTAATGGAAAAGAAAATGGTCGGCTGTGAGATATGGATGCTTGGGTTGGGAAAAGGTTCCACTCTCTCTCTCTCTCTCTCTCTCTCTCTCTCTCTCTCTCTCTCTCTCTCTCTCTCTCTCACTGACAAGTTATCTCCCACATCCCTCTGTAACATCCCTGAAATCATAAACAAAACTGACACAGAAATTATCATACCATGCCCCCCCCCCCAAAAAAAAACAGAAAAAAAAAAAAGGAACCGAATCCTAAGAGATGGATCTAAGAAAAGTGAGTCAGTGTTACGCAACCAATGGTTCATTAGGAAGTTAGTACAGCCTGCTGTGTATACAAAAGGGTGGTTGGCAAGGTTTAGGGCGGCATTCCAGGTGGCATATGAGGCTCTGCAGCAAACTTTCATTAGGAATGTATTCTTACTTATCACAGTGTGACATTTTCTCGTACGATGTTCTTATATTTTCTTTTAATATCTACAAAGTCTCCTTCAGCATCATGCAAGAGGATACTGAGATTAACTGTGAAGAAGAAATCTCTGTTGAACAGGTGCTACAAATCTCCAACAAACGATCCTTAATCTCGGAGGTGGTGGCCACTGACAAATCACCTCCACTTCCCACTGTCCCCCGCCATCAGTCTGCCCTCCTTTCATCTCCGATTTGCGCACCTCTCCACCCCGTTCCTACACCTCATCCTCGGTTTGCCTCTCCCCTCTTCTCCCTCCACCACGTTCATATATAATCTTCTAGCTAATTTCACACTCCCCATTCGCTTCACATAACCAAACCATGGCGAGGTACTCCTCCTAAGTCTCTGTAGTACATTCATAACATTGTATAAGCACTCTGCCAGAATGGAAAATGCTTACGAAAGAAATCATTGCAGAATAAAAAAAAATTCCTAGGCAAGACAAACACCGTAAGAAAATAAAATCGTTTCCAGACGCACTAAAAAATAATAAGCAATGAAATGAAGCCGGGTAGCCAGCTAAACGATCATCATACTTAGACAGGCCTTACATAATGATCAACTCTTTCTTTGCTAAATGTACACAGAAGAATGACACAAAGAAGCACGTGGTTTCTTGGCTATACAGGAAAAATATGCAGAGAGTGAGTCAGGCAGAATACAATTGCCTGGTGGCAGCGGAAAATAATTAAGACAAGTCGACATCCTGGTAAGATTAACCCCTCAGTCTCGGACACAACTCACCAAAATGGTTTGACAGCACCTGTGCCGGAGCAAAAACTCAAGAGTCCTTATCACATATTTCTTAATTACATTAAAAACAACCAAATCCCTCATTCAATCTAAAGTTGCTGTAAACCATGCAAAAACAGTAAAAAAATCACCAAATCAAACTTTTTTCACAACCAATTATCCAGACTACTAAACAGTCCTAATGACATCAGAATATTCTGGTCAACTCTCAGTTCTTTCAATAACTGTAGCAAGTTATCACCGATTCACCCACTAAAATATTCAAATAGAAAAACTATGAATGACCAGCTTGGAAAAGCTAACATCCTTGCCAGCGCGCTTGCCAGAAATTCTACCTTAGAGGAAGTCAGTCAGAATGTTCCTGTACTAGAACTTGACTTTCTCGAAACTGCTTCACCAAAGATAAAGACTAGATACGTAAAATCCATCCTAGACAATTTCCCAACCAACAAAGCTCCATGTACAAAGGGAGCTCCTTCAATCGTTTTGAAAAAGTAATCCCCAGGACTTGCCCCTGTTCTAGATAAATTACTCAGACAATCCATTTATATTTTTTCATTTCTTATTTCTTGGAAAGATGTCAATAGCCAACCTCCAACAACTTAATTTGTGACAGGTATCCAAATTCTCTTGCTACGGTCCCTAATCTTTTGTTCCACTTTTTTTTTTTTCATATCTCTGTAACAGAAAGATAAAAGTAGATGATGTATGTACCACTTTCCACTTGGTTAATACCGGCTAGCCACAAGGATCAGTCATGGCTCCAACCCTATTCCTATTTCATATTATTGATCTCATATCTATCACTCTTAATCCCATTCACTCAGATGCAGATGACCCAGCGATTCACAGTTTCTTCACATTTAAAGGCTCACTCACAGAGTTTGATATATCTTTCTCCCAGCTCAATGCAGTAGTCTCTATAAAACAAAACTGGATTTCTCAGACCACTGAATTGGGGAGAAATCCACACAGTCTCAATTAATGCTAGGGAGACAGTTGACTAATAGACAGATATTGGCTGATTCCTATGTTACCTTCAATGGAACCAATATTCCTATATCTAAACGTATTGCAGTTTTCGGCGTTTCATTCAACAATATTATCAGTTGGACCTTTCATATTAGATCACTTCAGTGAATTCTGGATTTCTGCATAGAATCCGCAACTTCATCGTTGACGAACAGTTGGCTGTATTTTACAAGACTCATGTGCTTATTCAGCTCGAATATTGCTCATCCCTGCGGAGTCGATGTGAAGAGGTTGCACTAAACCAAATTGGCAAAATTCAGAACAAAGCTGTAAGAATTATAACTAACCCAGTAATTACAAATTAACTACGACCCCTACAAATAAGACGGAATGTTGCTGCCCTTGCTATATTTTACAGATACTTTAATGACAAATGCTCAGACGAAGCTGCATCCATTGTGCCATCTCTCCACACCTTCCCCTGGTAGCGCTTACGACTGAACTGTCACACTGCCATACTGAGGAACTTTTAGCCTATCAGATTTCTTTTATTCCGCGAACTGCTTTTTCTTTTGGAATTCTCTTCCCCATAATAGCTTCCCCTCTAACTTAGACCTACAGAAGTTCGTCAAACTGTTGCAGATTTTATTTTTAATAGAAGACACCTGTAATCTGGTGTTGGGATTCCTTTTTTTTTCCTTCCCCTGTTCATCTTCCATTTATATATATATATATATATATATATATATATATATATATATATATATATATATATATATATATATATATATATATATATATATATTTATTTATTTATTTATTAACGTCAGGACACATTACCCACTTCTGGGAAACACGCCGACGCCTGAGGGTTATGAAGTCATTTCTATTCAGCTGTTGAACCTCGGAGCATGAGTTACCTATTTTATTTTGGCTAATGATATACGAATTCACTCCTTGTAATGTCACTATAGTTTAATCAGATCAGTTAGTATCAAGGGAGATCCTTGCCAATATGCTTTACGAGTGATCCGATGTTTCTCAGTGGTAGAGGTTAGTGACTCCTGAAGTGACTCCCACTGGCCACCACCACGCGCTCATTTAATGGCCCTTCAGATCCAGAACGGTTCTTATGCAACCCTGGGTGGTTAGGCTATTTCCATATCATTTTCATAAGGCAGGCGCGGAGGAACAGAGAGAGTCAGATTGTTACGACGGTGTTGTGTTCTTATCGCTACTCGTTTGATGGTGTTCGGAAGGGTTCACGCAGCAGCGGTGCACGAAAAGCAGATCTCCCTTTCTCTTCATGTCTCTCTCATTTCCTCTAGCAAAGAGTATGCTGGCGATCTGAAGTTTGTGTATATGGGAGGAAGGGGGGAGGTCTGGCTGCTTCAGATACGTGATGTATGTGCGTGTGGGTACCGCGATGAAGGTGTCCTGTTCACCAACAAGTACAATTAGGGACCTGGATGTAAATTCGATTGTTCCGCATCACAGTCTAAGATAAGGGATGGTTATGGATTTGTATGGATTGACTGCTGATTTTCCTTTTTGTGGCCCATATTCCGTGTGGCGTAGAATACCTGGCAGCATCTCTTACTTACCGACTTGTTTTCCGTATTACAGTATACTATAGCATTTTCCTGAATGCTCATTTATATTGATATAGCATCGATACGTATTGCACCAATAACGTACAAAAGTATATTTGAGGCGTAATGTGTAAAATAAGTAATTAAGGATGATGGGTTATGCGATCTCTAAAGCCACTTAGAAAACGACTCAGTGTGTTTCCATTAATTCCCTATTCGCTCAGCAGTATAATGGGACCTGGATGTAAAGTCGATTGTTGAGTACCTGGGTGAAGAACGTTAATAGTGGTTGGTGATCATCCTGTTAGTTGTTCTGACTTCTGAGCCAGCGATCCACTTACTCTGCTGTTGTTGCTGCTGCTGTTGCTGATGATGGTGAAGACATGCTGCTTTTGAAGATGATATACTTTGTACTTACAGTCAGCATGCAACATTGCTTTTCCCACTCTTTTGATACCCGGACCTGTCAGACTCTCAGACGAAGTTTGTATCCCTTATGTCCCTGTTTGTCCATCAGTATAACTGGACACCTCGATATTGTTGTGTGTTACATTTCAGGGGAAAGTTGACTTGGCAAAATTGATTGCCCGTGTTCTTGTTTATTATCCTAACCTCTAATTCCCTGGCCAGTCAGTCTCTTGGACAGAGTTTGTTCCCCTACGTAAATATGGCCGTTGCGTGTCGGATTCTTGGGGAAGGCTGTAACTCGGTAGAAACTGATTGTCTGTGTTTCATTAATTTCCGCCAACTCCCGCCTTAGTGTTGGTGCTTCCTCCTCTGCACCACAACTGAGTGCTTCCCCCTGTCCACCAACACTGAGTGCCTCCCTTCTACACCACTGAGTCATATGCACCACCACCACGATCATGCCTGTGCCTGCCAGCGGTGGGTAAAGTGTAATTTTCAGGTCGTTAAAACTATTTTCCTCCTGCAACCTCATGAATACATTCATGTGGTGTGTCTACAGCCTTACCCGCGATGTGGATGGTTTATGACTAGCGGAGATAGCCTACTTATACCCGTCTGAATGTTTTATACACTATGCAAATATACAAGCAAGTGCTAATGTCATGTAGGGCCTACACTAAAATCCATCTGACATTTTAATGAAGCAAATATATTACCAAAAACCACTAATAACACTTATTCAGCGATATATGGCATTATCAGTTATAAAATTCAAAGGAACAGGAATATGTTGTCAGATAAAGTATGGCTATACATCGTTATTTATAAAACGACCAATGAGCCAAATGGTGTATTCATCATCTTGGTCATCATCATAACCCTGCCTCCCATTGCAACAGATGTGACCCCATCTGGATCCACAAACAGCAACAGGAAACTAACATGAAAGTGCCCTGTGAAACGAATTAAGCATCTTTTTACCACCTCCTAAAACCTCAACACACACACACACACACACACACACACACACACACACACACACACACACACACACACACACACACACACTGCAAATGTACTTTAATGGTCTTTGCGTGTGGTTTATGGGCGTTTAAATTACAAGAAACTAAAAAATAGAAGATATTATCCCAATATTTTGACGTCTGTGCCTCAGATTTATTACCGTGACTAACGTCTGTCATGATAAATATATCCCTTCCATTACAGCCCCTAAACTTACCTCTCCGACTCGCCTCCCAGAACCCTTTTAATGCCTACCAACTAAGGCTCGAACACCACCTCCTGTCCAATTTCTAAACTGCTGTCCCATTGCTAAATTGCTCTCCCATTTCTGAACTGTTGCCCTATTTCTAAACTGTCCTAAAATTATTTATACATACATTTGTCTTCACTCATACAGCTATCAAAACTTTTAGGAGCTATTTATAAACTAACATAAACTCTAGTTTTGCTTGATATCAGTTGTATATGTGCTTGCTTTCACTCATACAGCTTAAAATATTCACGCTCAAATTGGTGAATATGAAAATGACAAAATATAAAAAACAAAAGCGATTTATGGTAACAGCTACCTCTTATAAAGAAATTTATAAAGTAGAAATATATTAGCACGTCTTATAAATACACAGTCTCCATCATCATATACTCCTTCCGTCTGGCGAAACTGATCTCGGTTTAGGAAGGCGATTAAAAGCCAGACATATGACTAGGCAAATATTCTAACCTATCCTTTTTAAGTAATTTGCATTTTATGATTAAAGTTTGGTTATGAGACACATATAGATTTAACCCTTTCAGTCCCAGGACGTTATTTATAATTCACTCTTGCGACGATTTAATTTTGGTTCGGAGAGACTTTAGGAACTGGAGATAAGATACATCATTGACCCTTTCATCTCAATGCAGCAAAAATAATACAAAGGGGGTATTTTCTGGCTGATGCATTTTGGTATCAGCTTCATATTTTCGGGCGGGACAGGGAGCTTCTTAACATTTCATTCTTATTGACTTACTTTGTTATTTTCACCATGACATGCATTTGTATGTTATATATATGGTTTTGGTATCAACTTACTTCATATTAAAGGCATACAAGAGGATGCTGAAGTGCCATTTGCAAAATATATCGTTAAGCAGGACTGGTGGGGAACTCTCCAAAGTCACCTAGAATACAGACACCAACGCTACGCACCCACAAGCCCCACAGCAGATCAAAGGCTGGGGCTGGTTGGGGTCAGAAGGCCAAGCGGATATATCTCCCGGGATCCCTCACAAATTATTCCACACTTTACTCTATCCACGCAATTTTCAAGCCGGCCATTTTCCTCCTTTAAATACATCTCCACTCGGCAAAAAGTTTACTTTTTTTTTTTTTTTAACCTATTATGGGCCTAGAGTGATCCGTAAGCTGGGGGATAAGGGAAATGTACGCCGTAGTCAAGATACTGAAGATAAATCAGTGTGTGTGTGTGTGTGTGTGTGTGTGTGTGTGTGTGTGTGTGTGTGTGTGTGTGTGTGTGTGTGTGTGTGTGTGTGTGTGTGTGTGTGTGTGTGTGTGTGTGTGTGTGTGTGTGTATGTGTGTGTGTAAGGGTCTAATTTTAAGTGGATTCGTAAACTTATCAGCATTTTTTTTTTTTTTAGCTACCGGTATTTATTCTGACCATTACATGTCTGTATCTACTTACATGTTACTGATGCAAACAATTTTGATACTAAGACGATATAAATAACACACCTAATAAATATAAATCGCTAAGGAAGAGATGCTACGAAGACTCCTGTATCACCTAAGATGCGACTCAAATTTTGCGTTTGTGGTTAGTGAATAATAGTGCCGACTGTGCTTTATGGACGTGAGACATTAGACCAAAGGCAAACATTAACCACAAAGAGGAGAGAGTCAGTTTTGTTACGATAAATACTGAAACACTTGCAAAAATCGAACTCATGTGGCTTCTGTACACACTTGCTGACTGTACTCTGTGCAATGATGGATGCAGGCTAATTGTATCTAATGGTCATAGGTGCTTCATAAATGGCCTCAAGCATTGGGGACTTAACTACAGTGTCACGGTCGAGTGATTGTTAAAGCTGGGTGTTGAGTGGAACCGTTGAAAATAGTGTTTCAGGGCAATGTGAGGGGTACAGATGATTTGACTGTGATAAACGACATGATAAGAGAAAGGTAAAGAGAAGGTAACATGATAAAGAGCTCTGACCAGGGTGTGCTGAACAGAGACGTTGAAACACCGATATGGAGGATACACTGACGGGATGTGGAGGGATATTGGGAAGGAGAGGACACGCAAAGAGATTTACGCATGGAGTGAAAGGAACTACTAGTCGTCTTCTTTTAACCGTATTTTCTATAGTACTTTTTGTGTCATAATATTTTCTGAGCCGTATTATAAACCGTGTTTTGAGCGTATTTTAAGCGATATTTTGACATGCAATTCTGATCAGTATTTCATGCCGTATGCTGAGCTGTATTCAGAGATCTAATTTAGGCCTTAATGTGAGCCCCATTTCTTTTCGTACATTATAATAGTGTTCTGAGATGCTTTTTAATGTACACGGTGATCCATATTCTAACCTGTGCTTTTAAATGTTTTTTTAATCGATTTATGAGCCGCATATTTTAGTCGGATGTTGTGTTTTATTGTAGACTGTAGTTTTGAGTTGTCTCTATATTTGTATTTGGAGCAGTATTTTTAAAACCGTAACCTGAGCCGACTTTTCATGGATATAAGAAGCTCCCTCGCACCTCTTCCTTACCAGCCAATATTTGGATACAGTTTGTTTATATTGTATAATACTTTATTCATGCAGCCTGTATCGATAATAAGAATTATATACACTAACCACAGCCAAATATTTATTTGTAATATGCAGAACTATTAGCAAAGATTAGCTTCAGTTGGAGAAGGGAATGGAGGGGAGAGAGGTAGTGTCGTTAATGTCCAGGACAAAGGTTCGCCTAATATTTCAACTTTTTCACCCTCCTCTGCTGGATAGTATTCCTAAGCTGCAGTTGGTTGGATATGTGTTATTGCCTATTGATGATGCTCCTTGATACGATTTTTCAGGGAGGAAAGTGACGGACGTGCCCTTAAGTGTGAAGCAGACGAGGTGAATTAACAAGCTATCTTTTGACCCTGACTGTACAATATTTATTAAGGGCCGAATGTGGATGTTTGAGATCGCTTTTGCTACAAAAATCGATGACAGAATGGTTATGAATGACGAAGTTGTTAAGCAGGTTCTGAAATCATGTACAGTACCAATTTTTAAAAAACTTTCTTGGAGGGAATATTTTTTTTCCTGGGTTGCTGTCTATTTTTTTCCCCGTAAAAAACTGCTAAGGCGGGTAATACTTATCCACACACAAGCAGACAAATGGGAATTATTGCGAATGGCAGTCAATATGAGGAGTGCACAGGACGCAAAGCTGCTGGAGAGAACGGGAAGGAGGAGGAGGAGACGAAAAAGAAGTAGACAATTTCTCTCCTTCCCTCCCACTACCCTCTTTCTTTCGCCAACTCCCTCTCCTTCTCCCTCCCACTGAACCCCAAACTTCAAAAAAAAAAAAAAAAAAAAAAAAAAAAAAGTAAATCTTTAAAGACATAAGGAGCGGGAAGGGTGACTTGGATTGGAGGGGTAGTGTGGTGGTGATGAACTGTGAAAGAGAGCTTCACGGCGTTTTGCACACTCTAAATAATAACTGAGATAAGGCTTTTGATAACAATAGATAACTTAATGTAAACTATTCATTGCATCACACGGGAAGAGCAGCAATTGCCACCTCCAGTTGGGTGACGTATTATTCGTTTAATTCGTACTAGGTGAAGACAGTTTTGTATAAGCTTAAAGAGACTTTTTGAACAGGAGTTATATTTAGACTTAATTCACAGTGTGCAGTGGTATGTAGATTATAAAGGTATAGTCACAGGTAAGATAGGGAAGAGAGTGGGTGCAGATGCAAGCTGTAAACATTGGAAACTGAAGATGGCGGTAGCAGACAGTGGTATGGTGAAGCTCTTAACCATTTGGCTGTTGCTAGGTTGTGTTAGCTTATGAGTGCCCACTCCACAAACTTGGTGGCAGTCAGTAAGACTCTAGCCAAGTCAAGAGCGTCCCCTAAGTATATAAACAGTACGAAACCGACCGAGCCACTGAGTCGCCTATGTAGATTTTAGGTACAATTCCTCAAGTTCCGCCTTTAGCAGGCAGACTTTGACTCTTCAGTCAGGTGATGTCTACTTTCATTATATTATTACAACCTTCAGACAGTTTTATTAAAGCATAGGAGAAATAATTTAGGATGAGTTAAGAAACTTTCTCCATTAATCCCTTCACAGCCTGATGCCACTCCCAGAGTTGAATAAAATCATCCGAAGGGGAGTAATCCTAAGATAAAAGTTACGTCATCAGACTGAATGAATTATGTTTGAAGCACTGCGCCCAGAATATCTTTGTCTGTCGACTGGATGGCTTTTCTTAAATAAAACATACTCTGTGCCATGAAATCAAAGCAATTCCTGAATAACTGAAGACATTTTCTTGGCTGTCAAGACATAGCTTTAAACTTGATGCTTATCTATAAAGGCCTGACTGGAGGATTGTACCTAATTATTTATGCGTTTATCATCGTGAGCAACAACAACATCGAACTCCCATTTTTGCACCTAAGGATGGGGTGAGTGCAGGATCAGGAGCATTAAGAAATATAAAGCACTAAATCAAGAGAATTATCAACAGCGTGCCTAGAGAAGCTCCCTCAGGGACATTGGCCTCCTTCACACATGTCTAACATTACACACACACATACACACACACACACACACACACGGTGTATACGGTACGAGTATATATGTTGCTTCCGTGACAAGGATGGCATGTATATCAAATCTGAATTTACAGTTGACACTATTTTGAACTTCACTTTAGCTAACTTTGATTATTAATCATACAAGCTAAATTATCTAAATTTTACAAAATATACCTATAATTTATCGCTCCCCAATGCTTCCCCAGAACTCCAGCGTATTTGGCTCCATATCAACACAGTTGATTCAACCTCAACCTCACCTTTACCACTGAAATTACCATTTTGGACGATTTTACCACCTATAATGTCGAATGGTTAGTGCATTCTGCCAGGACTGACGATACTAGTGTAGAATGAAAACAGTTTGCCGAATCGTTTAATCTCATGCAATTGGTAAAACAAATCCAATCAGAATGCCAGATAATCCTGACAATGGCAACTATCTCTTGGATCTGTTCTGGACAAATAACCCAGACCAATACAAGATAGAAGATACTGTCACCACTTGGATCCTTCGATCACAATCCCATCAAGGCCTCATTAGTCAATT
>NC_136966.1:14596569-14657789 GCF_032717465.1 Coenobita brevimanus
GCGGTGGAGGTCATGGTCTTTGGCTCGGGTGGTTGCATATTAATCAATTCAGATGTAAATTTTGTACCGTAAAGACGGCACGCGTGGATGTAAAACGCCATATCTCGCTGCACGCCACCACACCCACCCTCTACCTCTATTCATTCCTGATCACCTGAGCTTCAAAATGTACGCATGCAAAATAGACGGATAAAAAACAAGCAAGAAATGGGCACTGTTACTACCACAGTTTAATCTTTAGACCAAGGGAAATGTGCAATACAGTGAAATGGGTTACCTTTCAGATAAACACCCACAGGGCTCCAGGTGTACAATAAAACTATCGAGACTCTTAGAGGTATTTAATCTTTTCGATACACTGACGTCTTTTTTAGTTTTATTCTTACTATATCCCTGACGATTTATCTTCGGTTTAGGAGGCGGATTCTTCAAACTCAGAGGGATTACATAGTCATGATTAACCCCATCACCCTTATCATCTTCTTCCAGTGCTGAGTAAAATTGTCTAGGATTAGAAACATTTGAATGAGACTACGTCACCAGGACTCATAGGAGGTTAAAGGTTTTGACAGAGAGGAATAAAGGTCACTATATTGGAGGCACAAAAACTGCAGCATGACAATGAACGAAGAAATCCTCAATAGAAACTTCCCAGGTCTGTTTCTGTGTCCTTGAGGGAACATCTGATGAGGGTCTAGTTACAGTCAGGCGCAATAGTTCACCTAATATTCCACCACTTCTCACTGCCCTCTAGCTGGCTTTTGAACCTAGCTGTGAGAGAGGAGCTTTCTATGATTCTCTGCCCATAGATGATCCTTTATGACATGCTGCGCGTACATAAGGAGGAAAGTGATGGACATACAGTAAGTGTGTGAAGAAGGATAGTTGACGCAGAAGAACAGTAGGCAAACATTTGTTCCCGACTGGAACTTATGTTATTGACAGCACGTGTCCAACAAGATAAATACACAAGAACCATCCCTGTGGATGTGTTTCAAATCCACATGCAGGAATACTAACTTGAACCCCTGACGAACCTATTATCAGCAGTGGTCTCAGGTTCGGCTGTTAACTTGTTCATTATGTAAGGGACGTGGAAGATACTTTAATCCCTTTTATTCAGTTTAAGTGAGAGTTTCCAAATGGAAGAGATGGCAGAGACTTCATTATCTCTTTCACTATTGGATGACTCTCCTTTAATGAATGAAATAGTCTCTCTCTCTCTCTCTCTCTCAATCGGAATAAATACCTGGCATCCAGTCTCTGCTTGTCTTCATTCCTTCCTCAATCAACCTAGCTGTTTCTTTTTCCCTGCATCTCGCTTCTTCGACTCTTTTCACTGACCTTATCTCTGCCTGTCTATCTTTCCCTCTCTTTTGTCAGCCTCTTGCACCCTCTATACGCCTCTGTGTTTTATCCTTCATTCATTCTCTTCCTCCATACATTCTTTCCTTCCCTCCCTCCCTCCATTATTCTCTTTCATTTACCGTCTTCTTGTCTCTCCCTACATCTGCGTTTCTTGCGTCCCAGCCTATCTCTTGCTCTTTCCTTTCCTCGCTTATTCTCTCTTCCTTTTCCACTGTCTCTCCTTTGTCTCCTATTCCTTATTTTCTCTCCCACCAAAAAATAAATAAATAAATAAATAAATAAGCCATACATCACAGTTCCGTATGTGTCAATTAGTAGCCTGGTGAAGGCTGTGAGTCATGATTTGGATGTAAGCATTGCATTTAGATATACCTCCACTTTAAGATCAATGTTAGTAAAGAATAAAAGCATTAGTAACGAAACTGCAGGGGTATACAAAATTTCAGGTAAAGACTGTGATTTGGTTTATACTGGTGAAACTGGAAGGGATTTGAACACTCGCATTAAGGAACACAAATATGCTTGTAAGATAGGCAATATAGATAACGCAGTGTATGTTCACCTTCAGAAAACGACCATAAGAACGACTGGAATTCTAGCAAAATTTTGTACAAATGTAGTAACTATAAGAAACGTAGGATAGTGGAAGCTGTATGTATAGAGAGATGTAATAATTTTAACCATAGTGAAAGAATGTATAAATCTGATCCAGTGGTGAGAGGATTAGTGGCCAGGTCCTTGCAGCCCCTTGTAATCCCTCACTCAGGTCGGGGACAGAGAAGAAATGTCATGTGAGGTCACATCAGGTGTGGCTAAAAAAAAAAAAAGTGTGGTTGCCCTGCATATAAGCAGCTTCTCAGTACTTGTATGTACCACTCATGGTCTGTAGATCCACTGAAGAGGGCTACAGCTGTCGCCGAAACTGTTTGGAAATACATCTCTTTGTTGTCTGCCAGTTTTTTTTTTTTTTTATCCTATTTCATGGTCACAATAGTGTGACTCTTCATCCGACAATACACACGTTGTCGCGGGCGCTCTGGCGGTTTTTCTTTACTATTGCTAAGTAGGTGGTTGTATTTTGTTTGCTCTTTCCGAATTTTTACTCGAAAATAAAATGCCAATTACCTGTGATCTATCTAGTACTAAAATTATTACCACTAAGAATGTGGGTTTTGGGTTAATACGAAAATACTTGAATCGCTGCGTAATTGTCTTCATAATTTACCAGAAAGGGATGTGGAAAATCATAATTAGCGGAGAACAGTTTAAAGGATTTCGCCAACGTAGACTCTTCTGATTTATCATAAGACCCGGGGACAAATCATAAAAACACCCCCACTAATACCGATACACCAATCCTGTATGGGGCAGCCCTAACATGTACAGGCATTCTACTGTTCTCGTTTATGTACGGTGGATGCTAGCGTCTTTGCTATCCTTGTCTTATTCTAGTAGTTTAGTCACTCTTGTATGAGCTGCCTGGCATGGATCAATTGGCTTATTATAGTTATCCTCTCTTCTTAAGTTGTGTGAAAGTGTAGGGTTTGTAGTAGGTCTGGGAACCCTAAATGAACATAATGTTGAAGCCTAAGTATGTACCTTTTAGGGCTTTTGTAGCTCAGAGGCCAAGGCAATACAGTGGCTCTATATCCTTTCCATAGCATTTCTTGGTGACTAGCATCATATTCACAGCGTTTATCTAATGTTGCAGCTCAAAAGGTCAAGATGGAGAGATGGCAACTTTAGGACAGGTTAGAGTAAAAAGAGTATAGTCACACATTCATCATGCTAACGAAGGAAATATTCAGTCACCAACACAGTCTCTTGATGGTCTTTCTGCTGAGCGACTGGAGACAAAGTTTAAGGTGAGACTTTTGTTACCGGTCTTATTGCACATCTCAAAGTTTTTTTTTTTTTTTTTTTCTCCCCAAGAGTTTTCAGCAACTGTTGTGAAATATTTAGCTCGATTTGGCACTTGGTTTAGTTTCCAGTCCTCAGAAAACATCAGCTGTACCTTAGGAAGCCTGGAGTACTTTTTTGTTGTTTTGGTGAGTGTGTGTGTGTGTATGTGTAAATGTGTGCGCACTTTTACTGATTTACCACGAGACCCGCAGACATGATGAAGCAACCCGTTAAAACGGATAAACCAGTCCTGTAACAGAAGGTTCTGTAACAGAAGGTTCAAGTGGGGGCATGTGAGGGTGTAAGGTATGAAGCAGGACTGGGGACCCCCTGAGGTGGACGCTTGAAAAAGTTCTGGCAGTTCACCACTAACCTCACACAGCTGGATGTGCTGTGTGAGGCGGCATGTAGGCGGACCACACTTGAGCCTCAGAACCAGCGGCAGAAGAGACAGTAAAGCGAGTGATCGAGAAAACAGCACCAAAGAGAGGCGCAGAGGCAACAGCCGGCCACCATGCCCCGCCAGATGCGGTCACTTGCCGCATAAGGTCGGGGCAATGGAGGTGTGGATGCCAGTGAATATTCAGATGAGGGGGTAGGAGAGGGCTGGGGTGAGGTAGGAGAGGGCTGGTATGTGGGCGTGGGTGGGGGCAGGGGTGGGGTTCGCTTCCCCTTCTCTCCACGCCTCCGACCCTTTCGGCGTTTTTCACGCTTTCTGCCCTCTTCACCACCTCCACCCTGTTCCTTTTGCCCCCACCCTTCTTGCTGGTCCCAGCCATCTTGCTGGGACCAGCCCCCCTGTTGGTCCCAACCCTCCTGCTGGGATCGGCCTTCTTGCTGGGACCGGCCTTCTTGCTGGGACCAGCCCTCCTGATGGGACCAGCCTTCTTCCTGGGACCAGCCTACTTCCTTGGACCAACCTTCTTGCTGGGACCAGCCTACTTCCTTTGACCAACCTTCTTGCTGGGACCAGCCCTCCTCCTGGGACCAATCTTCTTGTTGGTCCCAGCCCTGTTGCTGGGACCAATCTTCTTGCAGGTCCCAGCCCTGTTGCTGGGACCAATCTTCTTGCTGGGACCAGCCCTCCTGCTGGGACCAGTCTTTTTGCTGGTTCAAGCCTGTCAGAGTCTGAGTGCGGTGAATTATTCTTTGTCTTCTCACTGTCATTTTTTCTGAAGCTCTAATTATGCTGGTGTAAAAGGTACTGAGCAGAGATTAGTCTACAACTACTGGGGTTGAAGGGGATGGGGAGGAGACTAGTACACACACACACACACACACACACACACACACACACGGGACTAAGGATGATAGCATACTTATACCAATAGTTTATCTACATTTTCTAATCCTTTCATTTTCGTATACTGATCCTTTCCTTCCTTATACTGAACCTTTCCTTTCCATATACTGGTCTTTTCATTTCCTCCAAAAACACATAATACGATGCAATTTCGACTCTCTCTCTCTCTCTCTCTCTCTCTCTCTCTCTCCCTCCCTGTCTCTGACTACATCCGATCTGCCTTGTGTTCATTCACTTGGCCGTAGGGAAGGGGTAAGGGAGTGGGCGGGAACTCAAGGTCACCGTTAGGTTAGGGTAGGGTAGGTTAGGTTAGGGTTGGGTAGGGTAGGTGAGGGTAGGGGTTGGGTAGGGTAGGTGAGGGTAGGGTTGGGTAGGTTTGGGTTGGGTAGATGAGGTTGGGGTAGGGTTGGGTTGAGTTAGGGTTGAGTAGATGAGGTTAGGGTAGGGTTGGGTTGGGTTGGGTTAAATCATGGTAGGGTACCTTCGCAAATATTGCTGTACTGCACAAATAATGTTACACACACACACACACACACACACACACACACACACACACACACACACACACACACACACACTGAACTATATTCACAAATAATTGTGTCCGCACAAATACGAGTAACGCCATACTCTCCCACATATTGCTGTACCTTTACAAATAATGCTGCAACCTCACAAGCACGCACACACACACACACACACACACACACACACACACACACACACACACACACACAGCTTAGCCCCACTACATATTGCTGTACCCTCCCACAAACACAGTAATCATTTGGGAACAAGAGAGATGGAGCTGCTTCCTTCGGTGCTTGTTGGTTTCTCGGCCTTCAAGTACCAAGTAATTATTTCGTCATCTATGAACTAATGTTCAGTGATGTGTATAGAAAGATGGGTGCATTGTCTGGATTCACTCTGACGACAAGCATTTATCCACATCTCTGTAGGTTTAGTTTGTTTTTTGTGTGTATGCGTGTCTTTTGACTTAGGTTTGGTGTTAAGACAACCATATTCAGAACAGTTACTTGGCATTTTTATGGATTACATGAACGACACAAACGAAAACAAAATCAGAGTAGACGTAACGTCAATAGTAGGAAAAATGCTTGAGTCAATTTAAGTAAATAAGATCAGAGAACACTTAGAAAGATATAATCTTATAAATGTAGGTCAGCACGGATTCAGGCAAGGACGATCCTGCCTCATAAACTTGTTTTCATTCTTCTCGGAGGTCTACGAAGCAGTAGATAGCGATAAAGCTTACGATATTATTTATCTGGACTTTAGTAAAGCTTTTGATAGGGTTCCACACGAAAGGTGAGTTAGAAAGGTTAGAGCACACGGTATAGACGGCGATATCTTAAAACAGATAGAATCCTGGCTGAAAGGACGAAAGCAGAGAGTATTAATAAATGAAAACTAAGTCGGATTGGGGATTGGTAACTAGCGGCGTACCACAGGGTTCAGTACTCTGTCCCTTATTTTTTATTATATATATAAATGATCTAGGCTTAGGTAGCACTCGCAGTATCAGCAAATTTGCCGACGATACAAAAATAGGGCGTATCATTAACTCGACTGACGATTGCCATAACTTACAAAAAGGACCTCGATGTACTGTCCAAATGGTCTAAAACTTGGCAAATGGAATATAACGTTGAAAAATGTAAAGTACTTAACGTAGGTAAGACCACTGGAGATACTAAATACAGCTTAGATAACAAAGAAATTAGCAAATCGGAATGCGAAAGAGATCTAGGAGTTATGGTCAGTAAAGGCCTCAAACCAAGGCAACAGTGTATTAATGCGAGAAATAAAGCAAATAGGGTTCTTGGATCTATTTCGAGAAGTGTGAGCAATAGGTCATTAAAAGTAATATTGCAACTTTATCTAGCATTAGCAAGGCCACATTTAGACTACGCTGTACAATTTTGGTGTCCTTACCATAGAATGGATATTAACTCGTTAGAAAATGTACAGAGAAGAATGAAGAAAACGATACATGATGTTCGGAACCTGTCATGCGAAGACTGACTAAAAAGACTAGGTCTGCACTCACTAGACAGGCGTAGAGTATGGGGAGACTGGATGAAGGGTATAAATAAGGGAGATATTAGCAAGATACTGAAAATGAGCATACAGGACAGAACTAGAAGTATTGGTTTCAAACTAGAAAAATTTCGTTTCAGTAAGGAAATGGGTAGATTTTGGTTTGGTAATAGAGTAGTAGACGAATGGAATAAGCTACCTAGTAAAGTAGTTGCTGCCTCTTCCATTGAGAGTTTCAAGCATAGGCTAGATAAGCATATGACAAATATGGGGTGGGAATAGGAAAAAAAATCTAATAACCAATGCTAATTTATTCTTTTTCCTTTTCAGGTTACACTATGATAGTCTCTTTTTCTCCTTTCACACTTTCCTATAAAATGTCCACGCCAGTTTCTCTATACTGCGTGGTGTTCTTTCTCACTTTTTCCTGCCGGTTTTGCCTGGAAGGTTTGAAG
Organism: Coenobita brevimanus; assembly: GCF_032717465.1. Taxonomy (NCBI): domain Eukaryota; kingdom Metazoa; phylum Arthropoda; class Malacostraca; order Decapoda; family Coenobitidae; genus Coenobita; species Coenobita brevimanus. Next base: position 14,603,659 of record NC_136966.1, read on the forward strand.
GGCGAGGACGGGGGAGAGCCTTCTTCTTTGCTATCCTTATCTCATTCTAGCAGTTCAGTTACCCTACTAGGAGCTGCCTAACATGGGCCAACCGGCCTACTGCATTTGTCCTCTCTTCTTATGTTCTTATGTTCTCTCTCCTTTCCACCCTATATCTCACTCTCCTCCTTCCTTTCCTTCCCCCTAGTTTGTCCCTCCCTCATTCAGTAAGTCTCTCCCTCCCTGGGTCTAACCCTTCCCCTCACTCACATTTCTGTGTCTCATTACGCTGTCTGCATACCTAGCGACCCCACACACAGAAAAGAAACAGACGGGTAAATAGAGACTGACAAGCACAGGCAGACTGATAGTTAGACACACACACACACACACACACACACACACACACACACACACACACACGCACACACACCTGCTACCAGCCTATCTGCTTCATTCTTATTTGTGTTACCTGTTTTCCTTCTCGATATTACTCAGCATTTACCTTGATTTTTTTTTTTTTTCATCTAGTCTAATCGTATGTATCAGTTTGTGTCTCTAGGCTAATGATATATTTTGCTGGTTCTATTGATCTCTCTATTGCCATAATCCAGTAAAGGGTGGCCGCAAACAAATCGTCTCCATGTCGCCCTGTCCCCCACCATTTCACTGTCTTGCACCTAGCTTATACATTGCTCTCTCATATACCTCTCCGCTCCATCCCTCAATCTCATCCTTGGCCTCCGCCTGCCTTTCCTCGTCCTCCACTTCACTCACATACACTCTCCTCGTCAGTCTCTCGCTCTTCATCCTCTCCACACGGTTGCTGGTTATTAGTGGATAACATATTTAATCGCTTGAAATTACATTCATCTTAACAATCATATTCCTTCACTCCGAAAAGTCTCCCTTACGACGAGTAAGACTGTTTGATGGTAGCAGGGCTAAAATTTATATTTAATAAAAATTTTATGAATAGGAAAAAGGCAAGAAGTGGAATTATTTAAAGTGGTTACAGTTTAGACCACCAACACTGCAGACAAAACAAGCAGCTTGCTACATCCTCACTCAGCTCTCTTATCCTCACTGACGTCAAGTATGCTTTGTGCTAAGATGAAGTGTGCACCAGCTTACGGTTCAGAAGTGTGGGAACGAGGCACTGCACACCATTTGTAGGTTTGTATTTTCTCATTCTCACGGATTAGCGATACTTTCACCTGACTGAGAGGAGGACATAAGGCAGAAAGGTAGAATTGGTCTAAGCTGAAGGACGCGAAAGGAATGAAAAGGAAATCAAGTGGGTGATAACAAGTGACAAAGAACAAGGCACAGGAGCAAGGAAAGGGGAGGAGGTGAAGGGTGAAGGGTACTGGGGAAAGAGAGGCGGAAAGGAGGGTGAGAGAAGGCTGTAAGGTTGGTGTTAGGAGGAGAGGAGGTAAAATACAGAGAAGTACAAATTAAGCAACCAACAACAGATCTACTGGCTCATTCGAGGCTGTTTATGACAGGATAGGTTATAACCAACGTAACCATTCTATCTGGCAAAGACAAGGATAGAAAAACGGGAGGATACTTAGATGAGAAGAAAGAGGAAGGTATGAAAAGCATATATATATATATATATATATATATATATATATATATATATATATATATATATATATATATATATATATATATATATATATATCCCATTGGAGCCCAGTGTCCGGAATATTGGACAGAACTGGGATTTTTCAAGTCTTTATAAAGTAGAGACCTATGAGCTTCGCGACTATGAGCCGATAGGTGGAGGGCAGTACGCTTAATAGCCACCCAGGCTGGCTGTATAGTATACGATTCCCTACGGGCACCTCAGTTGTTGATATTATTCTACGAAGATATGGCTGTCCAGCATTGTCATGTTATAGGAAGGTGGAACGTCTCCACCTCCGCCACAGGAAAGCTTCGCTGGATGTGGATTTTTTGCAGCACTGCAAGATGTATAATGTGATCCCCAGGTTTTTGTATTTCAGATCTAGTTTAAAGAATTTTACACAGAGTAAACTTTACAGGTCTCTTCTGTTTAAACTATTAAATTAAGAAATAAAGCAAAAGGAAAAATATTCAAAACAGGTGAGAACAGATTATTTCATGAATCTTCAAGAACTAAAGAATAATGTTTCCTGGCTTGATTTTAAGGTCTTAACCAACCGGATTCATAAAAATAATACGGACAAACTTAAAAAGACTAAAGATATACATAATAAAAAACTGGTCAAATTAGGAATTCCTATTTACTCTAGTGTAGACAAACATAAAGTAATCATAAACCTTTCCCGTAGGACATTAACGGATGAAGAGGAAGATGCACTGAAATTCGGTCTCGACTCTCCCTTACCAATCTCCAAGCCAAACTTTGTATCCCACTTTTTGAGTTTTGAAAAGTTAATTTACATCATATCCAGACTAAGAAATTATAATCCTAATAATGATTTGTCAATTTGGACTCGAACTGATCAAAGTATGAGTTCATTGGCTCATAATATTTTTAAAGATTTTGGTAATTTCTCATGGTCAGTATTTGGTAAAGACAAGGTCAAAATACTTAAACAAATGAAGACTGATACAAATATTGTTATAACTACGCCAGATAAAGGGAGAGGGGTAGTGGTGTTGAATAAATCTGATTATGTGGGTAAAATTTCAAATCTGCTATCTCACAGGAGCAAGTTCCTTGAACTTAACATAGATCCCTTTCCCTACGAACTAAAGTTGGAAGATAAACTTAATAGAGTTCTTAGGAGAATAAAGAACTTGATTTCATCAGAAACTTATAATTTTCTTTTTGCCTCTGGATCTGTCCCAGGAATCTTGTACGGATTACCAAAAGTACACAAACCGGATGTCCCAGTTCGTCCCATCCTGTCTGCAATTGGAACCTTTAATTATAATTTGGCTAAATTTCTTGTTCACATACTGAATAGCCTCACCACAAACAATTTTACTATTAAAAACTCTATCAGTCTCGTACAGGAGTTAAAGCAGCTTCAATATACACATCCTGTAGTCATGGCAAGCTTTGATATTAATAGTCTATTCACAAATATCTCACTTAAAGAAACTATAGATATTTCCATTGCTGAACTATACAAAAGGCAGGAAGTAGTCAATAATTTAACAAAGCAGAATTTCAAATCCCTTTTAGTCTTGGCAGTTAACGAATCCATGTTCATATTTAATGGCAATTTTCATAAACAAGTTGATGGAGTAGCAATGGGATCCCCACTGGGCCCCACATTAGCTAATATATTTCTATGTTTTTATGAAAGAAAATGGTTATCAGATTGTTCTCTAAGTTTTAAACCGGTTTTTTATCGTAGGTATGTTGACGATTGTTTTTTATTGTTCAAAGAATCTGATCATGTTGTAAAGTTTCTAGACTACCTGAATTCCAAGCATTCTAATATTAAGTTCACTGTTGAAATTGAGAATAATGACTTGCTCTCTTTCTTAGATATTCAGCTAACCAATTGTGGTAATTACTTAGGTACTTCTGTTTACAGGAAGGGATCATTCACTGGTTTGGGTCTGAATTTCTTATCATTTGTACCTAACATATATAAGCTGAATTCAGTACGGACTTTACTTCATAGATGCTATGCACTTAGTTTTAACTGGACATCTTTTCATGATGAAATTGATTTCCTAAGTAAATTCTTCACCAATAATAATTACCCTACTATGTTGTTTCCTAGGATGGTAAAAGATTTTTAAAACCAGACACTAGGTGGTTCTAGGAAGGCAGCAACTGCAGCTAAGGACATACATTATATTAGGTTTTCCTTTTATGGTCATGTCAGTTATAATATTAGGAACCAACTTTTGAAAATACTCAAGTGTGTCTATCCTCAAATCTCATTCAGATTTGTATTTGTAAATCCTTTTACTGTAGGTTCATTTTTTCGATGTAAAGATAATATCCCAAAGCCACTGTGCTCAAACATAGTATATTTATATGCCTGTTCTAGCTGTACAGCTAGATATATTGGGAGTTCAATTCGGAACCTCAAAATTCGTGTGTGTGAGCACAGAGGCTTGTCTCATAGAACATCTTTGCCACTGTCTAACCCAACTTTGTCAGAGATTAGGAACCACTGTTTCGATATGGGCCATACTTGTGATATGGATAATTTCAGTATTTTACATAGTAGTAATGACAGAATGGAACTGCGAATATTGGAGTCTTTGTACATTCACAAACTTAAGCCTTCATTAAATAACTATGAATCATCAACAAAGTTGTATACCTTAAGATTCTAATGTTTTGTAGCCGTGAATCAGCCTTTTGATAACTGGTTCATTGGTTCTTTACTTGGATCTTTTGGTTCACACTGGTTTATTGATGTCTCAGAAGCTTCATGGTACTTATCCTTATGAAACACTGTGTTCAAGATTTTCAGTCTTAGCTGCCAACTCACAGAGGTCTGAAGATGGGATGTGCATCCCAAAACTAGTCACCTGGATATATAAATATGAATTGGAAATTCCTCCTGATTCTCCTTGGCTGGCTGTATAGTATACGATTCCCTACGGGCAACTCAGTTGTTGATATATATATATATATATATATATATATATATATATATATATATATATATATATATATATATATATATATATATATATACACATGAAGCAGTCGTGGCTCAGTGGGTTAGAGCGCTCCGCTCTGACCGAAGGGTCGGAGGATCGAATCCACCCAAAGGGTCATTGGTAGACATCAGGAAGGGCATCCGGTCATAAAATGCTACACGCTCCAAAACCAAAGTCCTCTACCCAGGGGCAACGCCTTAGCCCTTATCCAAAACCGTAAAACTCACTTATATATATATATATATATATATATATATATATATATATATATATATATATATATATATATATATATATATATATATATATATATATATATACTGTACAGAAAGAGTGAAAATGGAGGGAAGGAAGGGGGAAGTGGCAAGAAGGGAAGGAAGTGGAAGGAGGGTACATTTAAGGAACGCGTTCGTGACCCTAGCAGTGGCTTCTCAACTCACTGTATTGCTGATTGTCCAAGGCTTCTGATTACCCTGTTTCACGGTGAAGGCTTAGCAAGAAATGAATTGTAGGGGAAAAGAAAGGAAAAAAGCAGGGGGATGAGTGAAGAGGAGAGAAGTGGAAAGTTGAGAGGATAGAAATGGAGGGGGAAGAATGAGTAAAGGGAGTAATTACCGGCTTATGAGAAGACTGGAAAGGGAGGCGGAGAGGAAGGTAAAAGGATGGGCGCAGAGAAGGAGGGGTGGAAGGGTTAGGGCAGGGATGCGTAGAGTTGGGTAGAGAGACGAGGGATGAAAACCTCAGCGACAAAATGGAGGGGGAGGAGAAGGAGGAAAAACATGGAAGAATGGATGGGGGGAAGGGGGAGCGACGAGTAATGGGTGTTTTCAATGAAGGGGACGGGATGGTGTGAAGAAAAATATTGAATGGAGGGGGGGGAGGGTACGATATGAAGTAATAAGAATATTGGGTTGTAAATAAACTGATGGATAAGATTGATGAACTAACAAATGGTTAAAGAGAATGGGAAGGAGGGTAGGAGAAGAAAAACTATAAAAGGTATGGGTATATGAGTACACGAAAGGTAGCCCGAAATGAAACAAGACGGATGATGCAAAATAGGGTTTTAAGAGAAACGATAAGTGTATAATCAAATGTAGGGACAAAAAAGGAAATAAGGAAGATGAAAGGAAAGAAAAGTTGTATGTGACAGAATTATGAAGGTGAAAAAAATTGGAAAGAAGAGGAAACAATGAAAAAAAAAAAATGGAATGAAGAGAGGAGGATGACAACGGAAAAGAAGAGAAGATAGTGAAAGAAAATTGATAAGAAGAGGAGTGGATGGTTAAAGGGCTGTGGAGGAGTGCTAGGTGGAAGGACGGATGACCAGGGTTGTATGAAGAGGCAGAGCTCAGAAAACGAAGAATTAAGAATATATATATAAACAGAAATGAAGGTAAACAGGGAAATGAGTAAAGAGAAACCAATACAAAAGACAGGATAGAAAATGGGGAAGAAGAGACAAGGACAGAAAAAAAAGACATGAAAAAATCTGCAGGAACAGCAATAATTAAATACAATAAAGACAGAAAATTTGGATATAGAAACGGGAAAAAAGAAAGGGACAGAAAACGGACGGGCAATCAAAGGAATATGAAACAGGCAACACCTAGAAAGAAGAGAAAAGAAGAGTGAAGGAAAAGGGAAGAAAGAAGGGAGGAAAATGTACATAATATAGATGGAAGAGCTTAAGAGAAAGAACATGAAAGAACAGCTGAAATATATAAAAGGAAAATCAATGAACATAAAATAAAAGAAAAGGAGAAAAAAAATCAGAAGATTAAGGAAAGGAAACTCCGACCAGACAAAAGGTAGAGTTGAAGACAGTAGAGTAGACAGCCATACATTCAGGCAGTCACTCCACTGAGCCTATACTGTTGTGTTGGGTATTGTGTAGGGCAGGTAGCCTGATGTCCGATACATTCGCGTGTCTGGTCTGTCAGACTCTTGGACAAGGCTTGTTGCTCTGGTGTGTTTGTTTATTTCGTAGTACATAATAATTAAGGACTTGAATGTAAAACAATGACTGTCGGTCATATTCAGAAGGAAGATGGAAACTTGGCAAGACAAATGAGTGTATGGCTCAATTATCTGTATGCAGTCGATAAACATTAATCATAAGCCATCTTCTGCCGTATTGTTTAGGGTAAACATCAGTACTGGGTGTCCCGTGAAACGTGTTCCAAACATCAGATTATTCTTGGCTTCATTCTTCCTCACACGTGAGTCTTAAGGTATGAGGTGGGGTGGAAGGCCGAGAAAAGAGTACCCGGTATATACATGGATATTGTAAACGCATGGCTGAATAAACGAGATATGGATGTATGGAAACAAAGGGAAAAATCTGCTGGTAAGAAATGGATGATAAATTATGTACGGAGACTTAAAATTGCTGGCAAAATATCGTTTCACATTTAAGTCATCCTGCTTTGAAACTCTTTCATTATATTTTGTAAAGTTTGTTGTGTTCAGCAGATGGCATCACTGGGTTTCGAAAGCCATTGTTCACTGTCTCGTTAATATTTTTGTGAAGTTAAGAAATTTTCTCCTTAAATGTACATGGCAAGGGCTGTATTCCATAATTATCTTAGTACCGTATCTGCTCCGCAGTCATTGTGAAGTAAACTGTTGTGTGTTGATCGCTAAGTTTCTAAGATGGAACTGAGAATATGGAAGGTCTGGATGATAGAATGAATGTGCTTCCCATCTGGCTCAGGTCTCCAACACGTACATTAATTTTACTGTTCTTGTTTCTAGACCTCGCTCGCTTATTGTAGGTATGGGAAAAGGAGTTGGAGCATTAAGATGCTGATGATAATGTACAGTATAGTACTTGCTTGTGTTATTTTCATTTTTAATTCGTACTCTCATGTGCACATGTCAGTGAAAATTACTGTTTATATTCTATAAATATATGGACACTATTTACTATTTGGTCTAGTGGAAAAAAATAAACTTTCGTTTACTATTAAGCCAAAAGATGTTGAAATAATTCAGACGTCATCAATAGTCTTCCTTGTTCTGACTGTCTCCATCATACATTTCAAATACCATAACATTGCATCCCTCTCTCTCTCTCTCTCTCTCTCTCTCTCTCTCTCTCTCTTCAATTCCACCTTTCCTCTCCCTTTTTACCCTCATCCCTCCATCTTTCTCTTTCTGCCTGCTTTCTTCCATCTCCTCTACTCTATCTCTTTCTGTCCCTTCATGGTACAACGAATAACCTTTGCCTCCCGCTCCACTTCCCGCCCCTCCTCCTCTCCATTCATCTTCATTTTTCTCCATCTCACTCCCGATGCAATGGAGTATCTCTCTCTTTCCGTCTCTGTCTTCTCCATTCCACTCCGTCTCCACCGTTCAGTCTTTATCCTTTCCCCCTCACTCCACTCTTGTCCCTCTGCCCAGAACCATCTCTTTGGGCCATGTTTATAAAATCCTCTTAGCCTAAGCTGTGTATAAGACTGCTAATATATACCTTTATTTTCACTAGTACATCCAACAACCCCTTCATTACCATACCACAGTAGACTGAAGTGTTAAATGCAAGAAAATGATCTGGCTATCCACCTGTCTTCAGTATATCCACACACCTTAATTCTGGAAGGGGCGACAACAAACGAATCGCCTATACCAGTCCTCTGCAATCAAACTGTCCTCTCTCCAGCTCACATCACTCTCATTCATAATACTCTCCACCCCATCCCTCCATCTCATCCTTGGTCTTCCCCCTTCCCTCTCCCTTTCATCTCACTCAAATACACTCTTAGTCAATTTCTTGCCCTCTCTTTTCCCCTCATGGTCACACAATCTCAAGACACGTCTAATGCTTTCCAGCACAAAATGTTAAGATATATTATTGTGTGTAATTGCTAGAGTAAACTATTTATGGCAGAATTAGGCTCGAATCTTTTACGAATACGGTCCCAGTTGTCCTACTTGTGGTGGCTGTTGTGTCCTTGGTCACTCCTTGACTTGTTCACTGAGGACCGGACGTCTCCATTAAGAGAGGGTCAGCCATAACTATAATCAGACTGGTTTAGGACGAGCTGATAAGAGGGTGGCATTGACTTGAGAACACGCAAGGTAATACAACTGTGTCTCCCTGCTGAACAATCTGCCACCTGACCCCGTGGTTACAAAGCCATACATCTACTGACCAGGCCATTGCGAATGGTAGAGGAAGATATGCTTGCAAAAATAAGGGCAGTTGCGCACTTCAATTGTGCTCCACCTCTAAGCTTTCTCCTAAATATGGAAAAAACGAAGGAAGACGGAAAAGACGAGAAGAGGGGAGGCTGAGTGGGAGAATGAGATGACGTGCGGAATTTGTAACAGACAGAAGTGTTTCTCCAACGTTAAGTAGAAAACTAAGGAGGTTTTCAGTGATATTAATGCAAGGAATTGTATGTTGTTTTGGAAGTCGTTGTCAGTATGGATAAAGTATAAAAGTCGTTATGGCAAAACAGTCTAGGAATACATTAATATTTATAGCCTGCTGCTCATCTGAATCTGAAGTCAGTTGGGAGTAGGCTGAAAGTATCCTTCTTCTACTGTCCTCCACCCTTCCTTCGGGGGATGGCGAGGGAGCTAAGGGGCATTTGTATATTAAGCAGCGGTTGCTTGGCTATATCGGAACCACCAAGGGATATAGTAAAGACGGATATAGTTAAGAGGTGAAATTATACATGTGGGTGGGCGTGTGGGCGAAGAATAAAGTCAGAAAAGTTGAGCAAGAAAAAACTCAGTTACTGGGAGACGGGGTGGGCTGCACCGTGTAAAATTAACAACAGCTGCAAGCGTGATGGATGAGGGTGAGTATGGGTGAGGGGGAGGAGTATGGAGGAGGTTGGGAAGGGGGGATGGTGCGAGAATAATGGAGTGGAGGACGGCGGGAAGGTAAACAGGTAAATATTATCAGATGTTTTGTGTTGGCGAGGACATGTTAAGATGATAACACTAGGGTGGACAAGAATGATGATGGTACGGATGAAAGGTGAGAAACTTGTTACTGTTTAAATCATAATAAACCTGAATGACAATGGCTGCCAAAGGTACATTTTAATGCAACACTCTTAGTTTAGTAAATTACGTAATATTTTCTTTAAACCCTTGGCCTAAGCAGTGTAAATTGGTTTTGCGTTAATTTAACAAATATCACTCCCTTGGTTGAAAGGGTTAATAGTTACTCTACTGTATTATTGCAAGGCTTTTCTGACCATCCCATTCATATTGCTATTGCTCGTATATCTGGCCGTGAAAAACTGAATAATATTCAATAACACTTATTGCAGATGTAATTTGAGGCGGGGTTGAGCCGGAATGTGTGACGAGAAGTGCTGGCTCCGGTCCAATCAGACATAAGCTGATGTTCTAGTTGAACTGCAGGGTCCTCCTTCTGTCAAACAATCCGTTCACTGTTAATGATCAATGTTTAACATAATGTAACAAGTCTTAGTCACATCATGAACTCAGACAGCCTGGACATATTAGACTAAGGAACAACTAGTTAATGTCAGAAGCATTTCCTTCTTTTGACATCATCATCAGCATCATCCGGACTTCCTGCCCCACCCTAGGGCACGCTGAGGAGTAGCAACGTCCAGAGAGCCCAAGTTTGCCCAATCAAATGAACCACGCTTCCATTCACTCATTATTCAAGCTCCCGGAATCCTGGCTCTATCGGATACACCAAATACATTCACCACGTTCTGTAGCTTCACATAAACCTATCCGATAGAGTCCATCCGAACGGTGCCACGTTAAAAGGGGTGCCAATTCCCTGATCATGCACTTCTCACAACATTCATCCAGCCAGGTTCCCTAGCCTCACAGACTTCCATACCACTCTTCCTCACACACCCATCCACCATATCCCTCCACCTTCTCCTTGGCCTACTTTTTTTTTTTTTTTTTATTTGCTCGACTCAGGGCATAGGCTTCACAGCCTGCTCCCAAGGCCCAGTAGTCCTCCTACATATCATACACCTCTACATGTCACCACTTCGGCGCTAACACCCACCGTCCATATTGGATACATGCTAGGGCTGTCTCATACAGAACTGGTGTATTGGTATTAGCGGGGGTATTTTTACGACATGTCGGCAGGTCTTCTAGCAGATTGGTAAAGTCTGCTTTACATGAAATTCAAATCCTTAAACTTCCTTGCCCCAGAGGGGATTTGAACCTGGGTCTGGTAGGACCGCAGGCCACCTCTCTACCGATTGAGCCACCGCCTCCTCCCTTCTTCATATTCGTTCAGATATACCTTTTTCACCACTCTATTGTTATTCATTCTCTCTACATGACCATGCCATCTCAGTACACTTTCCTTGATTCTGGTGTCCACAGACTTCCTCACTTCGCATCTTTTACGAATCACATGATTTCGTATCCCTTTCCATTCTCTATACTCCACATACATTCCTCAGCAGTTCCATCTCCATTGTTCTCACTCTTGACATTTCATTTTCATGCCACACCATAGTCTCACATCCTTATGTTAAAGTTGGCACTAACACTCCTTCATGTAACCCTCGCGCAGCTGCAACACTCAAGCCTCTGTTCTTATCAAGGCCTTCATAACACCAGCTGCTTTCCTTCCTTGTGTCACTCTACTTTCCACTTCTTTTGTACATTTTCCTCTCTTTTCTGTCACTGTACCCAGGGATTTGAACTCTCACCAATTCCAGTCTGTCTCCATTCACGTAACATCACATTGGGAGTCACCTTTTCTCTCGATAACATCACTTTACTCTCTTCTACATACTCTCAAGGCACGACGCTCACAGACATCAGCAAAGCTCTGCGAAAGTCAACCAAGTTCTTGTCCGGTATTTTCAAGTAGCATTGCATCATCAACATACAACAAGTTTGAGATATTCCTTCCATCACTATTCATTACCAACGCATCCCTCTCTCCATTACTCGTGTTTTTACTTCTCTCATCACCCCATCCATATATATATTGAATAACCATGGGGACATCACACAACCTTGTCGCACGCCCACAATGATCGTGAACCATTCACCTAGATGCCCATATACCCTTACACATGCCTCACTACCATCATGAAAACTCTTGACGGCACCTAGCAGCTTACCATCTACGCCATTCATGCGCAAAACCTTCCACATTCCTTCTCTGTCTACTTTTGCCGTATGCTTTTTCCAGATCCATAAATGCTATAAGCACTTTATAGTCCTTCTCACAAGCCTTCTCCACTATCTGTCTCACTGCAGGTATTTGATCCACACATCCTCTGCCACTCCTAAATAATTATTGTCCATTTGATTTCGGTGAGGTTTTATGATGGTACAGCAGAGAAGAAAATGTGCTGGTTTACATGAATTATTGTGCATGTTAACTGACAAGGATACGCCAGGGTTACAAAGCACTGTGTTCAATATTTAACGATAACTAAAAGCTTTCATGATTACTTTTTAGCATATGCTTTCTGGGAAGTTTTATATGAAGCAAGGGAAAAATAATATTAACTTAAATCACACACAACGGACACGCACGTAGTATGACGAAGTTCTTTGTTTATCAGGTAATACGTTTTCATTATGTAAATATTGCAGTGTCAAGGTGACGTTACATTTTTATTAAACTCTTCCTCTCTTCACTATTTTATTTGACTTGAGGTTAGCCTCACTGTGAAGGGATAGATTTACAACATACAATCCAGTCAGTAATATCAAGAGTCAATATTTTGGGTAAAAATGTGTGTTTTGCCTATGTCTGGCATTTATTTTTGTGTTCATTTTATTTGCAGTTTAGAATAGACTGGGCTACACTGAGTTGAATTAGGTTAGGTTAAGTTTGGGTTGTTTGTATTAAGTGAAGAGTCATACAAACTTGAACAATCCCCGACAAACATACCAATCTGGCATGGGACACGTTTTTAGGTAAAAATAATATTACGGCTGGTGTCTTTCCTTACCCCCCCCCCCACACACACTTATATTCTCTCTTTGCTTCTTCTTCTGATTCTGTCTCCTTTCTTTCCCTCTCTCTCCCTCCCTTTTTGTTCATTTAGCTGAATCTCTCTCTCTCTCTCTCTCTCTCTCTCTCTCTCTCTCTCTCTCAGCAAGTAAAACCCCGATGGCTCATACGATAAAACGAACAACAAGGCAGCCACAGCCCCACCCTATGCCAGGCCAGGCTTATCACATCATAATAACACGGTCATTTGTATGCACTTCTTATCTACCCATGTACCAGCCTTCATAAGAAAGCTCGATGCATTAAATCCCAGGATGACAGTGCTGACAAGGGTGAATTATAAGAAGGTAAAAACAAAGACATACACATCAGCCAGGCAGTTGTCGAGGGTTGTATGAAAGTGTGTTGTTGGGCATGTGTTAGGCTTTATTTTGTAAGAGAATCTGTGAGTTTTACCGGCAGTGCATGTTTGTGTGTGTGTGGGGGGGGGGAGGATGACTGATGAGTCGAATGTCGCGGTGGATGTGGTTTTAGGTGGATTATTTGTGATTACTGATACTACGAGAGAGAGAGAGAGAGAGAGAGAGAGAGAGAGAGAGAGCCAAGGTATAAGTATAAAAAAAGGGGGTGATATGACAGGTGACAATGAGACGTGTACAGAGAGATAGATGGACAAGAGATATGACATAAACCAAAGAAACAAATCATAAACACAAGATGGACAGAATTATACTAATCCAGTCCGACATGTGGACAGACAAGTAAAAATAACGTGAAAAGTTTTTGTTCGGGTGCAGTAAAACTAAAGAAACAGACGGACACCTTTGTGTATTATAATGTTTATGTACATGTGTTCGTGTGCTTGCTTGTGTGTGTGTGTGTGTGTGTGTGTGTGTGTGTGTGTGTGTGTAAACAACGCAGGAGATCCTATTGCATGTCAGATAAATGGCGACAATGTAAAACAGATGGAGAATTTTACCTACTTTGGATGTGTATTCACAGATAAACGTAACATTGATGCAGAAGTCCTTGCCCGAATCCACGACACCTCAGCCTCTTCTGGGCATCTCAGATCCAGTCTTTGAAAACACAACTTGAGAATCGATATGGTATTAGTATACTTCTATGGCAAACGCTCAAACGAAGTTGCATCCATTGTGCCACCTCTCCACGACTTCCAGCTTCCTACGCGGACACCTGGTTTCGTTCATGACTGAATTGTCACACTGCCATATTGCAGGACTTCTACCTGTCAGAATTCTTTTATTCCCAGGACTGCATCTCTTTGGAACTCTTCCCCAGAGTGATTTCCTTCCAAACTTCAACCTACTGCAATTCTAGTCCAACTGTTGAAGATTTTTTTATGAATGGAGGGCACCTGTAACGAGGTGTATGGATTATTTTTATACTCTTATTTTTCGTTCCTCTGTTCTGTTATTATGAAAAAAAAAAAAAAAAACGTATATACAGCTGTATGCCTTCCCCCATCCTCTTATACGGTTCTTAATCCCGGACTACTTACCTGCGTCACGTCAAACAGCTTGAGTCTTTTCACATCCAATGCTTTAATCCTAGGACTCACGTGGAAGGATAGTCCCCCGCCCACAAATTCACCGGGCAAAGTCAACCAGCAGAGGAACCATGCTCTCCATAAAACAGCTTAGATAGGTCAGACAGGTAGTCCTCATGCCTAAGCACCGCCTTCCCATTAGGTTCTGTATGGCCAACTTCCTGCAGCACTTCACAACCCAGGGGGACAGAAGAAGAGATATAAAGATCATATAAGGACAACCCTGAAGAAATGTAACATCATACCAAAAGACTGTTAAACCAGTGCCCCTGACAGAAAGTAGTGGTGAACCCTCTGCAGTGAAGGAACCATTCATCTCGCAGAAGTTCGGAACCTAGCCAGAGAAAAGCGTAGACAACGGAGGCACAACCAAGACAGAGTTCTCCCAGCGAACACAGACCTGACATGCCAACTTTGTGAGGATCTAGAATTAGTTTGCACAGTCACAGAAGACTAAGAAACACACCATATAAGTGAGTATAGTATCCGTCGTCTTCTATAATAGAAGGACAGCTTTGAGTAAAGTAAGTGTGTGTGTGTGTGTGTGTGTGTGTGTGTGTGTGTGTGTGTGTGTGTGTGTGTGTGTGTGTGTGTGTGTGTGTGTGTGTGTGTGTGTGTGTGTGTGTGTGTGTGTGCGTGTGTGTGTGTGTGTGTGTGTTTTCTTACCTAATTGTTCTTACCTAATTGTATCTTTACAGGAATGAGTCAAGCTCGTACAGTCCCGTGTCTTAAACCATATTTATCGTACATATCCTTAAATTTGTGAATTGTTTTGGCACACACTATTTCATTCGGTAGTGCATTCCACTGATCAATTGCTCTGTTTGGGAAACTGAATTTCCTTACGTCTTTATCACCTCTCTTCTTATGCATTTTTTTGCAGTGTCCTCTTGCTGATGCTTCCCCATATGTTAAGTAATCATGTATGTCTATTTTCTCCTTCCCTGATATGCATTTATATAGCATTATCATGTCACCTCTTTTCCTTCTTTCCTGTAGTGTTGGTAGATTCAGTTTATTTAGTCTTTCTTCGTAGCTTAGGTCCCTTAAGCTTGGTATCCACCTTGTAGCGGCCCTTTGAACTTTTTCAATCTTGTCTATGTGTTTTTTGAGATGAGGACTCCAGACTAGTGATGCATATTCCAGGGTTGGTCTAATGAATGATGTTATTATCCTTCTTAGCGTGTCTTCATTTATGTATGTGAATGCTATTCTCATATTTGCAAGCAGTGTATACATGTTCCGTACCTTCTCGCTGATGTGGTCAGCCGGAGATAGTCTGTTATTGATAATCACACCTAGGTCCTTCTCTCTTTCTGATGTGTATAGGGTTTTATTTCCTAACGTATAATCCCAATCAGGTCTTTTTCCACTTTTACCAAACTTGATTACATGACACTTGTCCACATTGAATTCCATATGCCATGTATTACTCCATTCATGAAGTTTATTTGATTCTTCTTGTAGCTCTTTACAAGAGTCTGTGTTAGTAATTCTTCTTTGTATTTTGCATCATCTGCAAACATATTCAGATAGCTTTCGTTTCCAGTGTTACTGTTTATATCATTTATATACACTAAAAACACGATTGGTGCCAGCATTGAACCCTGTGGTACTCCACTAGTCACTTCTTTCCATGATGAGTAGTTTCCCCTTAGTACTGTTCTCATTTCACTTTTTATGAGAAAATCTTGCATCCAACAAAACAGTTTGCCTCGAATTCCTCCTTGATGGTACAGTTTCCATAAAAGTCTTTGGTGTGGTACTGTGTCAAATGCTTTCTTGAAATCTAAATAGATACTGTCCACCCATCCTTCTCTTTCCTGTATTGTGTTTGTTACTCTGTCATAGTAGCTCAACAGATTAGTAACACATGATTTTCCTTTTCTGAAACCAAACTGTCTTTCTGTTATCATACTGTGTTCTTCTAGATGATTTACCCAAGCTTTTCTTATAAGCTTTTCTAATACCTTGCTTACAACACTGGTCAGTGATACTGGTCGGTAGTTGAGTGGATTATGTCTATTTCCTTTCTTGAATAAGGGGACAATATTTGCTTTCTTCCAAATATCAGGTAGTTTACCTTGACTTAAGGATTTCTTGAAAATTAAAAATAATGGTTTACTTAACTCCTTTGCACATTCTCGTAGTACCCAACATGAAATTTCATCAGGACCACTTGCTTTTCCTCTGTCTAATTTACTTAACTCCTCCTGTATTACTTTTTCTAATATTTGTATATCTGGTAGTATGTGTGGACATGCATGTTCCACATAGTCCCTCTCAAAATCTTTTTCTTCTGTAAAAACTAATTGGAAATTCTTATTTAGTGCTTCACAAATATCTTTCTCTTGTGTATAGGTGATTCCCTCGTCCGTAATGGATTGTATTATATCTTTTACTTTGGTTTTGCTTCTGATGTAGCTGTAAAATAGCTTTGGTTGATCACTACTTTTATTTATTATATCCTCCTCA
Source organism: Coenobita brevimanus (assembly GCF_032717465.1). Taxonomy (NCBI): domain Eukaryota; kingdom Metazoa; phylum Arthropoda; class Malacostraca; order Decapoda; family Coenobitidae; genus Coenobita; species Coenobita brevimanus. The sequence goes on from NC_136966.1 coordinate 14,620,263, forward strand.
AACTGTTTTTGTGCTTCCCTCCTTATTCTTGTATAATCGTTTCTTGCCTGTTTGTAATTATTATACGCCCTTTCACTATTGTGTCTTCTGTATCTATTCCACAACAAATCTCTTCTTTCTTTTGATTTTTTACATTCTGTATTGAACCATTTCTGTATTTTCTTATCTGTTCCTTGTACTGTGGGATGTACTTCTGGACTCCTATTTCATAAAATACACATAATTTTTTATATACAGCATTTAAATCTTGTCCTCTAAGCTCATTTTCCCAATCAACTTCTAAGAAATACTTCTTTAGGTCTTGATAATTTCCCTTTTTATAGTTTAGGCTCTTTTTGTAACTTTCATTGCTGTTAACTATGTCATATGCTATCCTGAAGTTGTAATTTAGTACTGCATGATCGCTTTTGCCGAATGGAGGGTTTAAACTGTCAATATCATTTTCTTGCCTAGTAAATATTACATCTAGCATTGAAGGTACATCGAGTCCTCTTTTTCTGGTGGTTTCCCTCACATGTTGCGTTAGGAAAAACTCGTGTGTGTGTGTGTGTGTGTGTGTGTGTGTGTGTGTGTGTGTGTGTGTGAGGGGTTGGGAGTAATTACCGTAGGTGTCGCTATAATTGTATTCTAAATCATCATGTCTTGGATATATGGGTATATGGGTAACAAAGTGTGCTGAAATGGAAGTTCCTGGATAATGTGGTGTTTGCATAACCAGGTCGTCAGAGAATCTTATTTAAAGTAGAATGTTTTGAAAAATAAAGTTGGATTGGTTCATTATATAGTGGTAGTCTGCAGTGTCCTAGACCCTCTCAATTACTGCATCCCGTGTTTTGCGTAAACATTTCAATTTGTGAAGGGAGGTAGAACGAGGTACCAATTAAAGAAATGTTTGGATCATTTAATAAGCATGTATTGTACAACAAAAGCTCTGTGCAGAGAGAAGTGCTGCTGGTTAATAATGAAGCACAAAGATAATCAAGTAATTGATAATCAAATATCTGGATGATAAGAAAAAAGGATAATCCAGGCACCTCCATTTTCGTGGGTGGCCATATCATGGTGCCAGTGACAGTCGCTGAGCTGCTTGTGTTGGTGTCGAAATTCTGAAACGGCTTCCAAACTGGGGCTGAGTGGCTGATTTGCGGGATTCACATCAGTTGTACCCACGCTCACATCCTCTCCCCCTTCCCCCTTCTTCATCTCTCTCTCTCTCTCTCTCTCTCTCTCTCTCTCTCTCTCTCTGGGGAGCGGGTTGGCCCAGTGGTAAAGCGCTTGATTGGAGACCGCGAGGTAGAGAGTTTGCTCCACGCCCGGGTAGCTGCCTTGCTGGGAAGGGTAGCGCTCTCCCGCCACGCTAGCAGGGCTATATGATCGATCCAGGTCTAGCTAGGTGGATTATTCCTCTTCTCTCTCTCTCTCTCTCTCTCTCTCTCTCTCTCTCTCTCTCTCTCTCTCTCTCTCTCTCTCTTTCTCAAAGACGGGGAAGGGGAGAGCAGACAAGATATCTCGTTCGATTTAGTACTAGTCTCATGTGCACGGTACTCTGTGGAATGGGTTCAACCTTCACTGCCTGCCACCGAGTCTTTGGGGTGGACACTTAAAAACTACTGCCTCTCCACAACAGTCAGTGTTAATAACCTATACCTTATCACCGTCGACTACCAATGTCTACTTTTATATCATATGCGTCTTGGTTCATTCCTATCTTCCTCCTAACCTACATTATACCCCATTTATTGCAACCGCATTATGATTCACCATCTGAGCCTTGTGTCTATCAAAATCTCCTCCTAACCTATACGGTACCTTACCAGTGTCTACTATCTCTATCTTTTGTTTCACTCTCTTTGCCTTGTATGTATTGTACCTTTCACCTAAGCCACACCTCACCACTGTCTCCTACCACGATCTTTTGTTTCACAGTCTGTGCACTGTATCTATCCTACCTTTCACCTGACCAACAACACTGTCTACTTCCATTATCTTCTGTTTCACCGTCTGTACCTTGTATCTGACCTACCCTCCACCTAACCTACATACATTGTCTGCTTCCATCATTTTCTGTTTATTGTCTGTGCTTTGTATATATCCTATTCTCCACCAAACGTACACTGTACCAATATCAACTACCACTATCTTCTGTTTCACAATCTGTTCTTTGCTTCTGTTCTATCTCCCTCCTAACTACACTGTGAAGGGAAAGGAAGAAAAGGGAGCGGTGTTGGTAGGGAGAGATGGAAGGAGTAGGAGAGGAGAAGGGAGAGAAGGAAGGAAGTGTCGAGTGTCGCTGAAACTCTTATGAAAAACGTGTGTAATACGAGAGGGTTGTAAAGAAGGGCAAGGGAACCGAAACAATGTAATTATAGGGTATGTGTGCATGAGTCAACACAGAATACGAGGGAAAAAAAAATACAGCAACGGGAAGCAGAGAGAGAGAGAGAGAGAGAGAGAGAGAGAGTTATAATACTTTAGCTATGACACAACGAAGGATGCTTATTTTTTATTATAGCATTTCATGGCAGAGGAAGTGCATATACAGCAGTAGCAGTTGTAACCCCAGGTTCATCTGAATGTGAACCCAGTAAACTGCAAACTGAATTTGCTCCCCCGCCCCTCCCCTCCTGCAATCCACCATCTCTCTCTCACGGGATAGGGAGTCAGTTGAGGGGTGCTTGCAGAACCAGGCAGCGAAGCCCCCCAGCTACGTCGGTGCCACCCCGCGAAGGCTCCCCTCATCAGCATCAAAGAAGTGCAAATGAAGATGGGAGGCGAAAGCGCAAAAGGAATTAAATTTCCAGAAATAAAAATAAAAAGTACGGATGTACGAAGGAGGCGGGCTACTACTTTGTTGTGGTGTGAGAAAGAAAATTTATGAGAAAATGAAAATCAAACTTGAGCTGGGTCGTAAAGTGAACAATGAATAAGGGAAAGAAAAAATAAAGGATGCAAGTAGAAGACAAGTAAGAAAGGACTAGGCGAAATGAAGGAACGGAAGAAGGAGGAGAGAAAAGTAGAGTAAAGAGTAAGAAGCAAAGTTTAAAAATTGGAAGGAGGAAAGAAAGGAGAGGGGAAAATGAAGGGATGGAAAAAAAAAAAAACAATGGAGGTAAGAAATAGAACAGAGTAAAGAGTGAGATTGTAAAACGGACGATGGAGGGAGATGAAGAGAAAGAGTGAACAAATGGAGGGAATGGAAAAAAGAAGAATGGGAGAAACCAAAGAAAAAGGACAGAATCGAGAGAATGGATGGATCGTGAATTAATGACGGTGGAAATGGAAGTAATGAGAAGGGAAAAGATCGTAAGAGAAGAAAGACAGAAGTGGAGGAAGGGAAAGAGAATTAAACAGGGTGGACCAGAAAATAAGATTACTGAAAGGATATTTCAGAAAAGAATGGTGATAACAGAGAAATGTGGAAGATGGAAAGAAAGGGATGGGGCGAAGAGTGAGAGAGAGAGAACAGCAAGAAAGGATGGTGGGAAGACTGTAATTCCGGTATGGGATTCTCAGAAGTATTTTACGATGAAGTCCCTGTCTCAGATAAGTTTTTGCAGGATCGGCAACGGCATTAGAATGTTTCTCTCTCTCTTGTGTTCCTTCGTAAAACAAAATTGTGGTTACGGGAGGAAAACTGTCATGGCTGTTATCTGTTTTGGATGGAAGGACAAAAAGAAGGATGAGAAGAAGCTTTCGATATCTCCAGTTATTCCTGTAAAAACAAATCACGGTTACGACAGGGACTCGATCATAAATATGTGCGAGTATCACACCCCAGGCTCCGATGACATTAATGACAGAATAAAGCCTGTTGGTATCTGGAATAAAATCATAAGAGCAGTCCCGAGCATGAGAGGGTTGATGGTGAGAAAATTAACACTCTCCGGCTCCTGTGCTCACTCTCAGTGGAATATAATGGGCTGGCGTTAAGTGGAATAAAAAACTAGATTTGTTAGCATGAGTGGGTCAAACAATGGAAACAATTATAAATGTGAGAAGACAATAAATATAAGGGGAGATGTGGTGAAATGGGAATATCAAGTGTTGTGAAAAGGAGCACCAGAGGAAAGGAAAGGAAGAAAGGGAAAGAGGAAAGTTAAGGAAAGAAATGCGCTGAAGGAGAAGGGGAGGGAGGGAGGATGCATAAAAGTAAGACAGTGGAAAGAGGGAAAGGAGACAAATGAAGGGGACCAGGAAAGGGAATGAACTGAGAAAAGGCACGGAAGAGAAGACGAGAATGGAGAAATGTAAGGGGGAAAGATAGGCAGAAGAGAGAAAGAAATGATAAAGAGAGAGAAAAAGAAAAAGAGCAAGTGACTGGAGGAAGGAATAATGGAAAGGAATAACTGAGAGAGAGAGAGAGAGAGAGAGAGAGAGAGAGAGAGAGAGAGAGAGAGAGAAGCAATGGAGTACACAAAGACAGAAACTCATCCAAGTATCAGCATCAGAGGGAGCCAGGGCACCAAGGTCGTGGGAGAGAGAGAGAGGGAGTGAGAGGGGAAGGGGAGAGTGAGAAAGTGACGGATGAAAATCAAGAGTGAAAGAGGATTTTTTTTTATGCATAATTAACGGAGAGAGAGAAAGAGAGAGAGAGAGAGAGAGAGAGAGAGAGAGAGGTAAGAGCAGGGTATGAATATCAAGAAGGAAGAGAAGAATCAACAACACATAATCTGCTGAAACAACACAAGGGAATTTTTGTATCTAACATAATAGGTGGGAACGATTACCTTCAGGTGATGTATATAAAGAAACAGACAGTCAGATAAGTAGGCAGATAATGAAAGAGATATTATAGACAGACAGATAGACAGAAAGACAGACTACCAGGCAGACAGATAGACAGACAGACAGACAGACAAACAACTAGACATATAGATAGATAGGCTGGTAGATAGCTTGATATTGATAGTAGGTATATTTACAGAAACCGTCAGACGCAAAGACAAAGCGACAAGCAGACAGACGAGGACAGAGACGGATTGTAGACAAATATATAGACAGATAGTAGATACATAAATAAACAGAGTAGGCAAATAGTCCCACGATTTTCCTTTGCATAATTGAAATATACGTTAGAAGGCGGGAAACATGTTTGGTGAGATTACTGATGCTTATTTCTGAGCGGGATCTGGAAAAACAGGTTCCACTATTGTTATAATTACCATCCTTTGTTATTTGATCTCTGTTTCTGTTTCTGTGTGTCTGTTTGTCTGTCTGTCTGTCTGTTTCTCTCTCTCTCTCTCTCTCTCTCTCTCTCTCTGTTTGCTTTTACTCCATCCACCTGCTTGTATGTTTGGTTGTGTCAGTAAGAGTAATGTTCCCGGACACCCCCACCCTTTCCGTAATCACTCTCACCATACCAGCCCCTCACCCCTCTATGCACTTTTTCCACCCTCACCCCTCTACCAGTACACACCTCTTCCGTCATCACCTTCTCACCCCTCTACTCACCCTTTCCGCCTTATCTCCTCACCTCACTACACACCTCTTCAGCGATTATCCCTCACTCCATGCAACCTCACCCCTTCACTTCATTACCTACCACTTATGCCTCACCCACTTACCACCCTACACAGCTTCTTAGCCTCCCCTCAACACACTCTCCGCGTCACCCACTCACCCCTCCACACAGCCTCTCCGCCTCACCACTTCACATCTCTTCACATCCTCTTCCTCCACACCCCTCTATACACTCCTTCAGCACTCAACACACTCTCGTATCTTTCTCTTTCATTCTTTTTCCTCATTTCACCACTACGAGTATTGTATCTTTTAGAATTCGTGCACTAGTGCTGAATAATCCCTCTTCGAAGAGGACCAAAATTATAATTTGATCTCTAGACCATACTGTGAAGACCTACTGTATTTACCCTTTTTTCGTTTTCCTCTGTTTCTTCTTTTTCTTCTTCTGCTACTACTACTACTACTACTACTAAGCTACATTCTTCCAAACACTTCTTCAAAAGTGGCGCCATTCCTTCATTTATTTACCAGTTCATTTCACAGTTGGCACTAATGTTCAATGGACAAAGCCCCCCTACTCACTTTTTTTTTTTTTTTTTTTTTAGTAAGGCATTTTGGTGGGTTTTATGGGATCAAAGGCCACACCATGCAGACTCACCTATTTTCCAATCCTAAGTTCTTGTATGTTTATTAATCAGAGGCAGCCTGCACACAAGTATGTCAGTGTATTTTTGCCGTGTGGAGACCATCCTGTGTTCCTTTGAGAATGTTGGCAATCTTTTTTAGAATGATTTTCACACCCTCTCACTCTTTATCTACACTTGTCCCTCTCCACATAAGCCTCTCCGTCCCCCATCTCCCTCTCTCTCTTTCACCACTTCCTTCATCTTCCCCATCCTTATCCCTCACTCTCTTATCCCACTACACATCCCTTCCACCCACACCACACCACACCCTACCATTTCATTCTCACCCTTTACAGCAATCACGAAGAGAACAGATCTTGATATTGTCCCTTCCTTGTTTGGCCTGCTCTTGAAAAGACTGTTCTTCCTTTTACGCTTGTGAACATCAACCCCACACACTTAATAGCAGTTAATGGTGCTTGAACCCACTCCAGAGCGACACGGAAATAGTGTCAAAATGACCGTACCACGGAGCCATCTTGCACTTTCTCACCTATTCCCCTCAAATCCCAACCTCAGTTCTTGGTCCGCATATAGGCTACATGAGCTTAAGAGTGTTTCTAGCGCCATTTCCTTGGCGATTTATTTACATATCACAACTTAATGTACCGTATGTTATTTATATATTTGTTATATTAAACAGACTGCATAAATAACAAAATAACATATCAATTTACCATAAGTAGATATAAACTAATGAGAAATAGGTACTTATAAGTCTCCTATGCCGACAAGAATAAGACCCCTTGCACACCCTATTCTTCTATCCCTCTGTTTTTCAACTATGCCATCCTCTTTCTGTGCCATCACGCTTACCTCTCAACTCACCTACACAGTGCCAGCCCGTCAGCTCCCACTGCACTTCCTCTTCACCCTTTCCACTCTCACTGCATCCCCTGTTCACCCCATCCGCTCTCACGGCATCCACTGTTCTTTTTATTGTGTGTGTGTGTGTGTGTGTGTGTGTGTGTGTGTGTGTGTGTGTGTGTGTGTGTGTGTGTGTGTGTGTCTTATTCTTCATCAATGCTTGTTTTTTAGGGAGTTTGTTGTTGGTGTATGCATGCTGTGGTGAAAGGGGTAAATTTGAGGGAATCTGAGGTGAAAAGGACGCGTGGAATACCAAGAACACGGATAGATATGGTAAATGAATGTGAGAATAAGCAAGGTATGAAAATGCATTAAATAATAAATTTGCCAATTGTGAGAAATCTATGGATGAAGTGTGTATGGAGACATAAACGACAAAAGTTCCACCCTTTTGTTTGTAACTTCGCAGTCGACGGAATGCTCTATATCAACTGGCAAGGTGATGCGCATTTTTGGGTGGATCAGTGAGATGGATCCGAGAATTTCGAGGGCTTGAATGCTGAGTGAATGGATATGTGGCTTATGATTACTGTAGTCGCGGCGCTCGGCTCTGAGGTTGTTGTTATCGTGCCCTGGCAACCTACCATTCAAAAGTGCGTCTGATTTCGTGTATAATATGAGAGGCATGTGATTCGTGTATAATATGTTCGTGTATAATAATATTCGTGTATAATATATTCATGCATAATAATATGATTCAAGTATAATATGATACGAAATCGGACGCTATTTTGAATGATAGGATTTTACCTGGTCATGGCGTAGTGGATTGCTGCCTGACTCTCACCTGAGAGTCCCAGGTTTAATTCCCGGCATAATGGTAATAAACTGGTTGATTTTTCCTGTGTAAAATACATGTTTCTCTCTTCAGGCAGTTTCAGCTGTGCGTTTGTTTGTTTGTCCACACGATATCTCCAAATGTTCTCAATGAATTTCAGTTAAATTTGTGGATGGGTGGACCATGTACCAAGAAATAATTGATTAAATTTTGGGTCGGATCAGGATCCTGCAATGGCACTGGCGGAGATATGCGCTCTCTGAGTGCTTTCTAGTTAATAATAATAATAATAATAATAATAATAATATTATTATTATTATTATTATCATTATTATTATTATTAGTAGTAGTAGTAGTAGTAGTAGTAGGCTATTAGTATTAGTATCATTAATATTAATACTGTGACTACTACTACTACTACTACTACTACTATTATTACTACTACTACTACTACTATTACTACTACCACTACTACTACTACTACTACTACTACTACTACTACCACTACTACTATCATCATTATTCAGTTGGACATATTTGTTAGTTCTTCCTTTATCCTGTTTTTCTCTTGCTCTCTGGACCCTACCTCACTCCATCTTTGGGTGGGAAAAGATGATGATGGTGAATTATTAGTACTCAGTAATCTACAGGTCGTTATAATTCAACTTAAGCAGGATATTTCGCATTGAAAATGTGAGGCTGGGTTGTGATGGGTTGGGGTAGAGATCGGCAACCGGCGGCTCTTTTAGGACACTTTGCGGCTCCAGGAGCTTCATAAATAATCATTTATTCTTTCAGAATGAAGGCATCATATACCACATGCAAGGCAACATCAGGTTTTTAATTCAACTTCGAAAAGATCCATAGGCATCAATCGTTATGTTTTCAAGAAATGCAAGCCATATGTCTTTCCTAAGCTGAACTTATGCAGAGAGAGATAGATATAGAGATAGAGATAGAGATAGATAGAGAGAGAGAGAGAGAGAGAGAGAGAGAGAGAGAGAGAGAGAGAGAGAGAGAGAGAGAGAGAGAGAGAGAGAGAGAGAGAGAGAGAGAGAGAGAGAGAGAGAGAGAGGGGTTAGGCCCGAGGTTTGATTCATCCGGTTCCTGTCAGTTCCCTGATTCCCCACTACTGCCGGCATTGTCGCCAATGTACCTACTTTGCCACCAGAATTTTAGAAGATTTCGGTTTATGAGACAATTTTTTGTACTGCGGCTCCGAGAGTACCATAATTTTATGAAACTGCAAAATAAATGTCTCTTCTAGCTTTAAGGGTTGTTGACCTCTGGGTTGGGGAAAGGGAGGTTAGAGGGGTGGTGCTGGGACGGGTAGAGCAAAGCAAGGCTGTGAGATGAGGTGATGGGAGAGGGAGTGTTGGAGGGGAAAGATGGCGGATGGGGAAGGAAAGGAAGGGTAAGGGAAAGGTAGGAGGCGAGGAATGAGGGAAATAGGAAGAAAGAGTAGAAGTATGAGGGAGATTAAGGACAGTGTGAGGTGTGGGGATGAGGGTCTTTTTCATATTGTGTCTATTATCTTCCCACCATAAGCATATAAGTCTCCTAGACAGTGCCATTGAACGTCAAGTTAAGCGATGAATTCTAAAGTTCAGTATTATTTGCATCCCCTTCAGAGTGGGTGAAGCTAGTGATTACGAGTCTACTGGCGGTTTCTATACCTTGTTCTGTTGTGTTTGGGCGATTTTTTTTTTTTTTATGCATGGGGGAATGGCGGCTCAGTGGTAGAAAGTCTGACTATAGAGTCGTGACTTTGCGCCGAGCCCGGGTAAGCTGCCATGCCTGGAGAGGTTTCGCTCTCCTGTCACCTAGCTGGTTGTAGCACCTGTGGCTCAGTTGGTCACAGCGCTCTGACCGAAGGGTCGAAGGTTCGAGTCCACTCAAGGGTCATTGGTAAACAACAGGAAGGGCAACCGGTCATAAAGTGCTACACGCTCCAAAACCAAAGTCCTCTACCCAGAGTAACGCCTTAGCCCTTATCGAAAAAAGGGAACATGGCGAAAAACTTAAAAAAAAGTCTGTTGCACTTTTGCTGTGCTTTCTCTGGTTTTTGCCGTCTGTGGTTTTATTTCATTATTGCTGTTCTTGTGCTTTTTCTCATGTAAGTAATGTTTTCTGTTTTTGTTGTGCTTTTGTTGTTTCACACCCTGTGCTGTCAGTTTCATTTCTGCATTTCGATGAGCTTTAGCTTTATTTTGCATTTCAGTCCGTATATTTCTGTCCTGTTATTCACTCGCAAGATTCAGTCTGCACGCGTTTTAGTGTTACTCCTCTCTCTCTCTCTCTCTCTCTCTCTCTCTCTCTCTCTCCATGCCTTCTAATCTTCGCCATCCTCAGACAAATCGTTAAAGGAAGGGTTCATGAACTCGCTCGTCATTTCTTCGTTCTCAGAAATTCCTCTTGATTTCCCCCTTTCTCCCTTATCTTTTTCTCCTCCATATCTCTTTCTCTCCACTGTTCTTGCTTTCTCCATTACTTATCCAGCCTCGTCCTACCGTTTCTTTTCTACATTATATTTTATTTTCTTTCACGATTTTTTTCCCTCTTTTTTATTCACCTTCAAATATTTAGTAATCCATGGAAACTACTGGATCAAGAAACAGACCAGGCGTAGTGAACTGAGAATGAGAGCTTGATTAGGTGTGTTTATGAGTAAGTTGCGGGGAGGAGAAGAGGGAGTCAGAGAACGAGATGGAAGGAGAACAGATGCAAGAGTACGAGTATATACCGTGGAAGAGGGACCCTTTATGAAAAGAAGAATGCCGCGTCTGTCCACTTCTCTCTGTGTACCGCTATTTTCACCATGTTTTACCTAAAGAATTCGCAGTGAAATAAACTATGGTCAAATTGTAATGTTGTTAACATGCTGATCAATAAATAATTAATTTCACTTTTTCTACTTTGGTTCTTCGTCTATCTCAGTTTCTTTCCTTTATATCATGTTGTCTTACTTGCCTTTCGCTAGAAATTTTTGGAAGAAAATAAATTGAGGTCCAAGAGGCAGTTTTTAAATAAGCTTGTCATTGATTCCATAGTGTTTCATTCTTTCCACTTTACTTCACTCTTATTTCTCTGTTTCCGTCCTCTGTGTCAAGTTATTTTCACTACGATTCACCATAAACCGCAGAAAATAAAACTGGGGAAGGTTGAGGAGGCTGCAGATAAACACATCCATCATTGGTTCTTAGCTTATTTCTCTCTATTCTCACCTGGTATATCCCTTGTCGTTTTCTCTATTTTTTGCTCTAATGTCCCGGTGTTTTCAGTTTTATGCACTGAAAATTTCTGATATGAAAGGTAACATGGGGAGCTACAACGAGGATGTCAGTTGTCAAACAACTTTTAATTCATTCTGCATTCTTTCATGCTTCCCTGTTCCTTTTCCATTCTCTCCATTTTGATCTTTCATGTCATATTTTCACTGACATCCGCAAAAAAATTGTGGAAAATGATACTGCAGGAAGGGTCGAGGAAACGAAAAATAAACACATCCACCATTGGCTTATTGTTCGCCTCCCTCCTTTCTCTTCTTTATAGAAGTTTTTCTCCGTTTCTCCTCTTAAGTCATTATTTTTCCTGTCATCCAAAGGAAGCAACTTTCAAATATTGTCATCACCTAACTTTAACTCTTCCTCTTTTTCTACTTCTCCCCTTCGCTTCCCCCATTCCCCGTTCCTCTCCTTTGTTTATCCTGTTAAATTTACTACGGTGGAGGGGAAAGGCCAGGTCAGGGAAGAAGCATGTACATGTTTCTTCCCCTCCTTCCATTTCTTCTCTCTGTTCCTCTCCTTCCCTGTTTCTTTTTTTTATATATCCTGTTATTTTTACTATCATATCGTAAGAAATATCCAGAAAAAAAAAGGCAGGTTCAGGGAACAAGCTCATGAACTGTGCGCTCGTGCCTTAGAGGTATCCTGCCACTCCGCACTCCAGCCGGAACATTCCCAAAATTTTAAGAGTGCCGATAGGACTTGCAAAGGTTTTCATAAAGTATCTCATTCAAATGATGACGATAAACAAGTTTCAATAAAAATATCTTAATATCGAAAATAAGATCGTTTACTTGTATTTTGACAAATATTAATCTGCCCAGAGCAAAGACCGTATTCATAGTAGAGCTTAAGCATTTGTTATGATAATAAAGTCCCCATAAAGGTGCAATATTATAAGAAGTACGTATGTGTGGTCGAATATATTTCTGAAGCATTCATCCTAGTATAGTAGTTAAGCGATCGGCAATTATGCGTAAAAAAAAAAAGTACAGTGAAAACCTACGATCATAAAGACAGGTTAAGATCAATATATTTCATGGATACGTACTCTGACTTCGACTTTTGCATCTCTCTCTCTCTCTCTCTCTCTCTCTCTCTCTCTCTCTCTCTCTCTCTCTCTCTCTCTCTCTCTCTCTCTCTCCTACAACTCAGCCAGCAAATAAATATCCCCGTTCACAAAATGCATTACCAAGTTGAAGGTTTAGCCGAGTTTGGTGTGTGATTAACGGCGCTACGGTTGTGTTGGCAGCCCTGCTAGCTTGACAGATGCCTGGGGTGGAAAGTCTGTAAAATTTGTGAGATGAGTTTGGAGTATTTGCTATGGGAAAATTTATTGATTCCTGAAGTGGCTGTTTAAATCCTTGTCCATGCGTAGCTTGTTTGGAAGAGAAAATAAAGTCTGCTACTGAGATGTTTTTACACTCCACCTGACAAAGTCAGAGGAGGGTGTTTTTATCAACAGATGTCCGTCTGTGAAGCTGGGCGGCAGGGCGGCTGGTCAGGCTTAGAGATTTCGTTTCCGGGCCGGAACTCAGAATGTATTAACTATAGAGTCATGAAATTTCACATAGTTATATGTCTTAATGTAAACTGGTGCCTTTTTCGTTTCGTTTCGTTTTTAAAGGCTCCAACATGCTTGCATGTGTCGGTCTTGGTCACCTAATGGCGGCTCTCCACGCTGCACGATCCATTGCAGCCTCCCTGTTCAGTCCCTTAGCCCTAAGGTCACACTTAATGACCTCGTCCCATGTCTTTCTCGGTCTACCCCTCATAACCCCACCCCCAATATTAACACTTCTCACCTTCCTCACCCAATTATCATCCCCCATCCTCTCCTTTTGATAGATAGAATGCTGTGTCTTTAGTTTTTTTTTTTTTTTTTTTTTCATCCGGACCTCCTTTTCCACCCTAGGGCTGGGTGAGAAGTAGCAACGTCCAGACAGCCCAAGGCTGTCCAAGTCAATGGGCCACGCTTCCATTCACTCATCATTCAAGCCCCTCAAATCTTGATAAAGTGATGAAAAAATCCCAAGATTTCAATGCAACCTGGGCAAGGCATCCGAAGGGCTTAGGTTATGTGTCCCCAAGGCGTTCTCCTTACGTCCACCTTTAAAGGAAAAAATCGGGGGAGGGTTAGGGCCATTATGTGGTTGGTTAGGTGTGCAGGAAGGTAGGGGGTGTAGCTATTTGATCAGGTGGTGAGTTTTCACAGTGTAGCGTTGCCTATGTTTATTTTTGAAGAAACGCTGCCTTTGAGGATCTTCACGTATTAGCTAAAATAGCATATATGCATGAACAAATCTGCTGTTTATTTTCTCTATCAGGAGTTTTATTTTGAGTTTACTTGACTTAGTCCACGGCAGGTTCTTCCGCAGAAACAGCACTTTTGACTGTTATATGGTAAGTCGTATCTCACCATTCAAACTATGAAGGGGTGGCGAGGGAGCTTTCACTTTTAGAAGAGGACCCAGCGTCTACCATTGCAGTCACCCTGCCGTTTGTGAAACTTCCGATCTTGTGAATATGAATCAATTATTGGTTTCATCGAGAATCACAGGTGCCACACTATGTGCTCCTACATTATTCTAGGTTTAATGTTCATGCACTGACGGTTTGGCAGGAAGGCGTAGCCAAGTTTCACGCCACTATTTCAAGTCGCCCCCGCCTCTGCCTGGTGTGACTAAGATGAATGACCTATGTGATGCGATCTGATATTGCCAATCATTCGAGCATATCTTGGATTTGTGATATGTCCCCTGTTGTTCAATAAATATGTGACATCATCCTTATAATTATCCACAAGTTTTTCGAGGAGGAACTCAACTTCAAATACTGTTCCATCCAACTGTGGCTTTGAGTAAATATAGAAGCGAGTCAAGAATTCCAGGTGGATCCTGCATCATGTAACGTGAAATGTGCCATGGTGAAGATTGACGTGTGTGGAAGTGGTTGATTGATAGGGTATCCAGTGGCAAGTGTGAGTGATGATTGGTGGCGCTAAGGCAGCGTTTTGTGTGTGTGTGTGTGTGTGTGTGTGTGTGTGTGTGTGTGTGTGTGTGTGTGTGTGTGTGTGTGTGTGTGAGAGAGAGAGAGAGAGAGAGAGAGAGAAGCCATTGGCAATGTGTGTTTTTCTGTGTAATTATCTGGCTTGTTTTGGGCTGGCTCAATGAATATATATATATATATATATATATATATATATATATATATATATATATATATATATATATATATATATATATATATATATATATATATATATATATATATGTGTGTGTGTGTGTGTGTGTGTGTGTGTGTGTGTTTATATGTATATAATGTTGATATATATATAGATATAGATATAGATAGATAGATAGATAGATAGATAGATAGATAGGTAGATATTACAGAGAAATATATACAAATATATATCTATCTATATCACTCTATCACTCTCTATCTGTCTATCTATATAGACAGATAGATAGATAGATCGATATAGATATATATACAGTACATCTTTTTTTTTTTAAATATGGTGAGTAACAACAGTTGTTTGTGTTTTTACCTGCGGCGAAGCCGACAGGTTTATAAGTGGTACCCCTGGGTATCTTTTTTTTTTTTTTTTTTTTTTTTTTTTGTCTCACTGTAGGAAAGTTCGAATATCTGCTCTTGGAAAGCTCTGAGCGATATTCTTACGAAATACAAAGTTGCTCAGCTTGAAGTTTTGAGTTGATTTAACATGTCAGCTGTTGCGTCTGCTGCCGCATCAGCTAACTATTAGGGGAGTTTAAATTTCGGTCATGAGGAACCATTTTAGCTACTTACTCATGATGTGCAAAGGTGCTCAGCTTGAAAATCTGAGTTCATGTCAGCTGTTTGCATCAGATGATTATTTAACAATCTTCAATTTTTGCCCTAAGGTGGCACTTTAACCCCTTTGAACCCCGTGTCCCCAGTATGGGATGGAACTGGGCATTTTCAAAATTCAGGAAAGAAGGGAACCCCGGGGAAGGGACCTATGAGCTTTGCTACTATGAGCCGACAGGCGGAGGGTGGTACGCCCAGCACCCTTCCAGCAAAATCGCTCTCACAGGAGCTCTGGAAGCTAAGGGGTTAATATAACAATTCACATATTGTAGGACTTTCACAGAGTGAAACTTAAAAAAAAAAGAAAAATGGATGCAACATTTTCGCCGCAGGGTTGTGAAAACAGTTTCTTGTTGCTGAGTGTTTGTATACGCGCTTGTAAGTTTGTAAAATTTCCGTCAGAGTTTCAGCGGGTTACATAGCTAACACATTCCACATGCATCTTGCGCATCCGTTGACATGGGTCAGATAAATTTATTCTAAGATCGGATTAGATTAAGAAAATTATTGCACTCTTCATTCGTGGACAAAAGCTTGCCTAATATTTCACTACTGTTTTCAGTTCTCTGCTAAACCTTTCTAAACTGAGAGAAGTTTGGCTTCTCCGCCCATAGATGATTCTCTTTGATATGATTGGTATGGTAGGCCAAGAAGGAAAATAACGGACATATCCTTAGTGAATGGGGACAAAACAACCTTGTCTCTTTTAATGCTAGTAAAACTAAATATATACAATTTACTAATAGACAGATATTGCCCGATTCGTACATTACCTTCAGTGCTACTAATATTCCTATCTCCAAAAGTATTGAAATTCTTGGCGTCTCACTTAACAACGCCCTCAGTTGGACCTCTCATGTCAGATCACTTGCTAAAACCGCCTCAAAGAAACTTGGATTATTGTACAGAGTCCGTAACTTCTTCGCTGATGAGCAGTTAGCTATAATTTATAAGAGTCATGTGCGCTCTCAGCTTGAATATTGCTCATCCTTATGAAATGGATGTGGAGAGGTTGCGTTAAAACAAGTAGATAAAATTCAGAACAAAGCTGTTAGAATCATTAACAACCCTGCCATTACAAACAAACTACCTCCCCTGCAAGTAAGAAGGAATGTTGCCTCCCTTGCATTATATTACACATGTTTTTTTGACAAATGCTCAGACGAAGTTGCGTCCATGGTGCCACCTCTCCATGCCTTCCCTCGTGCTACTCGAGCATCTGGTAGCGTTCATGACTGGAATGTCACTCAGCCATTTTGCAGAACTTCGCCTATCAGAATTCTTTCATTCCCCGAACTGCATCTCTCTGGAGCTCGCTTCCCCAGAGTAGTTTCCCTCCATATTTCAACCCACAGCTGTTCAAGTCTAACTGTTACAGATATTTTATGAACAGAGGACACCAGAAATCTGATGTATGGATTATTTTTTTTTATTCATTTGTTTTCCTTCCTCCGCTCTGTTATTAAAAAAAAAATGTAAATGTAGTGGAATATTAGACGAACTCTCTTTCCCGATTGTTCAGTATCTTGATATTTCGTTCATGGTTGTTATAATTTCCATCCCTCGCTTTTGTTCGTCCTGTTTCATCTAGAGAGTTGGTTGGGGGAGAGATCTGACTTCGTTGCTGTTCTTGTCAAAAATTTCGTTGTCTAATCATAAAACTAGACGACAAATACCTAATATGAATAAATTTATCTGCTACATTCATCTTTTTCTTAAGTCCTTTTGCTCCCCCTTCCTTTCTTCACTCTCCTTCTCCTCTCTCTCAGTCTGTTCTCTTCTAACCCTCTGAATCTTTTATCCTCGCTTCACGTCCTTATATCCTTCCTTAGTCTTTTCTTCTTTCTTCCAACCCCCCCCCCCTTAATCTCTCCTCTGCCTCTTCAATCAACCCTTCCCCTTTACACATACTCCTTCGTCTCTTTACTTTTAACCACCCTCCCGCTCCGCTTGTTCCCCGGGTCCCCACCATGTTTCACTCGCACAGACATGACCTCCACCACACCCAGTCTCACTCCTCACCCCGTACGTCACACTGCCTGACCCAGCCACACCCCACCCTGCATCACCCATTTTCACCCCACACCACAGCACACACCCTGTCTCTGCTTAACTCCTACTCAACCTGACCCACACTGCCTGACCCCACCCTACCCCAAACAGCCTCGCCCCACCTCACGCAACCCCATCCCACCCTGGCTCACTCTCTCTCACCTTACCCCGCCCTTTTGCGTTACTTTTCATTTTGCATCACCACACCCTGCCTCACCCCTCCTCCTTCTCCCAGTACCTCACACTGTTGACCTCTCCATGCCCTGCTTGACCTCGCCCAGTCCCACTCCTGACACGTGACAAGGCTTGGGTAAGAACATTCAGGGTCAGTCGATACTGCCCTCACCCCTCGCCACCCACCCATCCTTCGATACCTTCATCCTCTCACTCTGATTTCCTTTCGTACTGGGTCGTACTGTAAGTGGCTTGAGATATTTCATAACATCCTTCCACTGCGACTTATCCTGCACAATACACTTTAATAACCTCTTGTGTATTATTGATGGAAACTAGATCGACATTAAGCATTAAAATGAGCATACAATAGATGATGAACCTGTATATAAAATGAAGTGCAAAGGAAAATGTGCTACAAAGTCTCGTCTGTCACTTAGAAGATTTGTCAACGGGATTTTGTGTAAATGATCTACTACGATGTATATTTTGTTGTTGTTGTTGTTACTACTACCAGACGATTTAATTAAAGTTTAACCCTTGGATGTAACGGTGCACACCTTAGCTGAGAAATATCCGGCTAGAGTAAAAATAAATTAGAAAAGCTGCCATTATGCTGAATATGCTAAAATGACAGCTATGTGAGACTTTTTGTAGGCTAGTGTTATTCCTTCTCTCTCTCTCTCTCTCTCTCTTCTGTTTTTACCTCCTGAGCTAACGCCGCACCATGAAAAGTGTGTTTGGATGTTCCCACCACATGTTGAGAGAGAGAGAGAGAGAGAGAGAGGATCAGCTCATGACGTCACCCCGTTAAACGTGGCAGGTGACGTGGTTCGGTCGGGAGTGATCAAGGATGAAAGCGCAAAACACAACCATAATATCTGAAATGAACTTGGTTTATGTCTTCCTGCCATAGATTTGTCTGCAAATGTCTTTCGTTTTCATCATCATTCTGTAAATTTCTTTCATCATTCTGTAAATTTCGCTCATCATCATCATCACCATCATCATCACCACCAGTATAATCTACTACCTATACATCATAAAGTCCTTTCTTGCTCCATCAGGATTGTTGTCACCCGGGGCTGGGCTGTTCAGTTCCGACATTTAAAACATGCGTGATCAGCCTCCCTCCCTCCTTAGCTCTATGAACAATAATCCCTAACCATTGCTCGGATGTAAACCTTTACGGGACTCATCTGGTTGGGAGTCTTGATCCGCAGGACCACCAGGCGCCCATTAGGTTATATAGTTACACCCCAACTTCGTGTTTTGTTTTTTTTCAGTTACAGGAAGCCATTTTATTTCTCAGTTTAGTCATTTAAAGGCAGCTTAATATCGGTTATTAACTAGATCTGCCCATGAACTCCATCATCAGTTACAGCTTCTCGTTAATATGATCATATCATCATTATCATCATCATCATCATCATCATCATCATCATCTTCAGTTATATTTCTCGTAAATTCGATCATCATCATTACCATCATCTTCAGTACGGTATACCTTCTCGTATCTTTGCTCATCATCATCATCATCATCATCACAAAATTATCTTGTAAATTTTATCGTTATCATCATCATCAATTACATCCTCCCGAAAATTCGATCATCATCATCATCATCATCATCATCATCATCATCATCATCATCATCAGTCTATTCCCCACTGCTAATTCTACTAGATATTTTCGCATTACTGAATATGAGAATAACCTCTCTGGTAGCTGAACTTAATATCTACTAGTATGTATGCATGCTCACAGTTATTCTGATACGGTGTCATTATTATAGCAGTATCCACGATTGACATAATATAATCGTAAATGCTGGGTGAGTGTATAATGGCCGGGACTGAAGGCGAAATAGTTAATCTCTTCGACACGATCACGTTTAATTTCGTCTTGGAAAAGACGACTTTATTAAGAGTAATGTTATTAAGTTGAGGAATGAGAGAAAACTTAAGCTATATCTTATGTTTTTATGAAAACTATCCAAGAGTAGCAAGAATAAAGTATAAAAAGAAAACATGACTGAAGAGAGTAAGTTATAAAGAATTTTTTTTTTTATACAAATATATTAGGCTGGCTTCACTTAGGTTAGCCTGGTTGAAGATGCCGACAGCCGGCCGGAAGATACTGCATAGGTGGGAAGCGCGACGGGAAGAGGGTTAACAGCAGCTTAATTCCTGTGTTGTCAACTGCCTACTTCCGATGTTATTTCCTCCAACGTTAGACGATTTAGTAATTTCACTCCTGGAACCTCTTTCATTCTCTATTCCTGTGACTATTTGATACTATTATTCAGCTCTGTAGTGAAAAGGAAGATGGAAGCTATGTTCAATCTTCCCAAGTTCGAAAAGTCTCTCCTAGGCTGAATATAATCGTGTGAAAGTAGCAAGACTACTGAAAAACGCGTCAATGGATTCAAGAGGTTAGCTTTGCTTTAAGAAAAATATTGGGCGCTGGAAATGTAATATTTTCATTGATAATGTATCGGCGGTGGAAAAAAAACTCTTACTTTATTCCAACCAACATCAGACGATTAGTAATCAGCTTGTGCGAGTAAACCAGTTCCGTTAGTGAAAGGAAACCAACAATAGTAAAAACATGAGGTCGATGTTGTGGTGACTAAAAATACAAAGGTGGTTATGAACTTTCTTACTAATGTTGTTTGTGACCCACACTAACTTAAACCTACAGTATATCCAGTGGACTACAGGCTAAAGTTGATCTGCAGTCTGCCCTCTTCCTTTTGGGGGACAGGGAGGGAATTGAGGGGCATTTGTATAAGTGAGTAGCGGAACGGTCAAACTACAGATATCGGTGACCTTGCATAAAGGGGTCCTCTCCAGATCAGGAAATCAAACACTTTTTTTTTTTTTCTTTTTACTGAACAAATATTCATGCTTACCGTTCCGGCCCAACTCTGGTCAGGCAAGGGTGCCGTGTTTGAGGTTCGTGATCAGGCAGGGTTTACACTGCACACGAACCTTGTTATTTAAGCTGAACCAGGTTTCTGGCAAAATTGGCGAGGTGAAGTAACCACTGACTGAAAACTTCTTTGCATTATATTTCTGCTTATGTTATATATTTTAAAATCAGGGCTTGAACGTTGATAGCAGAACTGCCCCACCCATGTTTGGTGTGTGCAAGCCGGTTGCTATATAGACGTATTCTGATAAAAGGCTACCTCTGGGAAATGCATCCATAAAGCACATATGAAGCCAATAGAGTAAGTCATTAACTAAATCAGACTCGCAGGCAGAGAGACAGATAGACAGATGGACAGATAGACAGATAAATAGGAAGGTAGGTAGGTAGACAAATAGCTGGATAAACAGAAAGATATACAGATGAGATATATACGTAGACTGACAGACACCAGACAGAGAGACAAATAGACCAGTAGACCGGTAGACAGACATATAGTTAAGTAAACAGATAGCTGGGCAGCTAATTGGATGCACGAATAGATATACCGACAGACAAAGAAGGCATGTGTCCTTAATCCAATTGCCGCCTCACGCCGTGCATGCAGTTCTGAGATGCAGCTTTGCCATGTGTTGCTGACTGATACCGTGCTGGTGCTGTGTGGATGTGAGAGTGAGGGCGAGTCGTGGCTGCAAAGACACAACAACCTGCAAAGGAGAGGAGTAAAATTGTTGTAATTCATGGAGAAATAACGGAAGATTACAGCCGCAGTTAGAATGGGATAATAATGACCTTTGCAACAGAAAGGAGTAATACTGTTGAAAGATATGATTAGGAGGAATAATAGAATATGATCTGTAGTGGACAAGAGTAATATCTATTACTTAACCACCTGGATCCTGTGACATTTTTCACTTGATTTTTATTAAGAAGACATTGTTTTATTCAAATAGGTTAGACGTCTTGTGCTGGTATGATTTCTGCAGACTACTTTTGGCCTGTCCATTCAGTAAAAGTCTGTCCTGAGGTTAGTAATATCTGGAGGTAGCACGAACAGTGTGAATAAGTACACCACTGAAGTGAAAGGATTAACTCTTACAGTATCATTACGTCTTCAACAACAGAAAGGAATAATGGTGTTGTGTAGGTGAGCTGTTTGGGAAAATTAGGATTAAAAATCACTCTACAGTAGAAGTGACTATTATTTCCCTTTACTCTTCAGTACGAAGAATTCTCTTATATTTTTGCTCCTACGACCATCAGACTACTTTATCCAGATTAGGAAGAAATCACCCTCACAGTACCGGGGCCATTGCTGCAGCCACTACATGATTTTATTCAACTTAAGGTAGATTTCATCGCAATAAAAGTTAAAGAGACTGTAATCACCAAAGAAGACATTTTGCCAAAGTATGGAGTAGCCTAATTTCTTTAATCGATACTAAGTTTAAGAAGACAGACAGGTAGATAGATAGATAGATAGATAAGTGGAAAACAGATAGATAGCTAGATAAAGAAAGAAAGATAGAAAACCAAGTAGACTAATAGCTTGACAGCCAGGTGGAAGATCGTGAAAAAGAAACAGAGATGTGGGAGGGCATTCCGTAAAGAGAAGCAGGGGTAAAAATATAGGGAAGTGAGGAAGAGAGGTGAGGCAGGGAGGTGGGGAAAGGGAGTGAGGCACGGCAGGGGAGAGGAAATGGGGGTGAAGCAAGGGTGCTGAGACAGAGGATGAAGCGGGGGGGTGGGGGGAGGGAGTGAGGCAGAGAAGATGATGAAGTGGTGACGATACAGGGAGGTCAGGAAAGGGAATGAAGCAAGGAAGGTGAAGCAAGTGGATGAGACAGGGGAGATGAAACAGAGAGTATGAGGTCTGGGAGGTGAATCATGGCTGTTGAAGAATGGGAGGTGAAGCAAGGGAGGAGAGGCAGAGGAGATGAAGAAAAGGTGGATTTCAGAGGTTGTGAGGTAGGTGAGGTGGATAGGGATGATGAGGCAGAGGATATGAGGCAATATGATGAGGCAGAGACGGTGAAACGAGAGTGAAGCATGTATAGTGAGGAAGGAAGTTAGGCAGGGGTGGTGAGGCAGGTAGGGTGAAGTGGAGGTGATAAGGAATGGGGGACAGGGTTCGACAGGGGAAGTGAGTTGGGGTGAGGCAGGGTAAGTAATGGTAATAGATGAAGACAGTGGGTAAGAAGTATCAGGTTCTGTGTTAACTTGCTGGTCTCAAGACTAATGGTGTAAACATGGTCTTCTGTTTTTCTCGTTGGATGTGCCATTAGTTACTGTGTGTGTGTGTGTGTGTGTGTGTGTGTGTGTGTGTGTGTGTGTGTGTGTGTGTGTGTGTGTGTGTGTGTTGGGTCGATTTCCCTAGTTTACTCCTCCAATCTTTCTATGAGTATAACGGTCTCTCTCTCTCTCTCTCTCTCTCTCTCTCTCTCTCTCTCTCTCTCTCTCTCTCCTTATTTGTCTCTGTTTTGATTTTCCGGTTCATTGTGTCTCCTCTCTCTCTCCCCTCAGTCCCCTTCTTTTTCTACACGTTGCTTCGCCTTCTCCCTTTGTCTCTCCCTTCCTTCCTCTTTCTTTAGTGCTTTCTCTTCAACAAGTGAACGGATAAAAGGAGGAGAAAAGAATGAAAGAGAAGAAGGGAAAGGAAAGGAAGAGGACTAAGAGGTGATAACGTAAGATGAAGAGAAAGATGAGCACAAGACCCTGATCGGAAAAAAAACAAAAACAGGAGAGATGCGTAGTTTGACTGACATATATTAACAGATACTGACAGGTTAAGGGGTGATAAGTAAATGAGTAACCATGATACACAAATGAAAAGACAGACAGATTAGAAGATAGATATCCGGAATATAGATAGAAATGGGAAGGAAATACATTTAGACTTACGAGTGTAAAGGGAATGACAGGGGTACAAGTAGGGAACTGAACATGAGGAGAGGTCTCTCTCTCTCTCTCTCACACACACACACACACACACACACACACACACACACAGATTCAACTTATTTCCTACATTCGAGTAGAGTTAATGGCAATAATATAATTCCACTTTTAAGTCCAGCAATTATGAAACTCTTATATAATGTGAAAAAGCTATTGGGTTACGGAGAGGGCAACACTGGGTATCTACTGTCATTGTTCTCTGTCTCGTTCTTTATCGGAATGAAGTATTTTAGTATTTAGGTCCCCAACCGTATAGATTTCCGTGCAAGATAATCATGATAGAGAGGCCTTACTACTTCTTACCTTGACTTATTTGCGGATCTTCACTCCATCCCTGACCAACTTCCCGAGTCTAGTGGAAGACAAAAAAAGAGTAATCACTGTCATCAACATCATTACCATCATCATCATCATCAACAGCATCAACATTATATTAACATCATCATCAACGGCATTACCATTTTCATTCTGCTTCAGTTTCTCCGGTTTCCGAGGTAGGAAGAACTAGAATGTAATCCCTTGATCCTTTAGCATGTGTAAATAATGGAATATATGAAGAGGAAAGAAATGAGACGGGAAGAACGACAGGGAGTAGAGGTAAATAAGTAAGAGGAGGAGGTAAGATGAAAGAGAAAGGGGGGTTCGCTAAAAAAAATGAAAGCCGAGAAGAAAAAAAATGGAGCAGATGGAATGAATTGAGTAGAGAACAGGAAGAGGCAAGAGGAGAGAGAAGAATACAGGAGGTGAGATCCATTAGGGAGTCCGGTGAGGGTACTGCAGAGGGAGTGGGGAGAGGGTTTGGAAAAGACAGAAATTCAAGGAGAGGGAGAGGTGGTAGGAAGAGAGAGAGAGAGAAAGGAGCAAAGATGAAAGCTAGGAAAAGGCAAAGAAAAAGAATGAAGGGTAGGGACACGGAGCAAGAGGGGAAGGAGTGAGTAGGAGAGGAAGAAGGGCTGGATAAGGGAAGGAGAGACAGGGAGAGGTAGGAGAGAGGAAGGGGAAGATAGAATAGGAGAGGTAAAGGAAGGGCAAAAAGGCAAGGCCGAGGGTAGAAGAGAGAGAGAAAGAAAAGGTGAAGGGGCAACGAGAGGGAGAAATAGTGGGAGAAAGTAAAAGGCACTGTGAGAGAATGAAGGGTGAGGGTAAGAGACTAGAGGGGAAGGGAGAGGGTAAGAGAGGCAGGATGGAGGTTAAGAAAGGGCAGGATAGGATAGGGAAGGGGGAGGAAGAGGGGAAAGGATAGGGTATGAGGGGTAGGTGAGGGAGAGAGGGGCAGGGTGAAGATAAGGTGAGATGCGAGAGAGAAAGAGGTGAGGGAAAAGGGCGTTGAGTTAGGGAGAGGCAGAAGACTGGAAGAAGAGATGCAAGAAGCTGGTAGGAGGAAGTAGATGAGAGGCAGAGGGGCAGAGTGAAGTGAAGGAGAGAAGAGTGAAGGAAAAGGGAAGAAAATGGCAGACGGCAGGAAGGCAGGGTATAAAGGGAACTGGTTGACCGCTTTTCTTCTGAGATGTCTATTTTGTCTTGGTTTCCGGTGGTATATGAGGCCTACATGTGGGGTTGATCAAAGGGTAATAGAGAGAGAGAGAGAGAGAGAGAGAGAGAGAGAGAGAGAGATAGCAGAGACAGGGGGAGACAGACAAAGACAGAGAAAGTATGAAAGAAAGTGGACAGAGAAAAGTCGTTATTTAAAGAAAGAGGTAGGGGAAGGGGAAGGCACGTAAAGAGAAAAAGAAATAGATGAGACGATAAGCGGACAGGAAAAAAGAGACTGAGTGAATATTTAAAAAAGAGAGAGAGAGAGAGAGAGAGAGAGAGAGAGAGAGAGAGAAGACATTCTGTGAATCGAGGGTGCAGGGAGGATTAAAATGGGCAGCAAACGATGGAGGGGGAAATAAAGAAAACGAATGCAAAGAGGAAAAAGGAAAATAACAAGAAAGCGAGAAGGCGAGAAAAGAAGTACAGGGGTATGGGGAAGGAGATAAAATGGTGAGAAGTAATGGAATGAGGGAAAGGAGAAGAGGGAGGGAAGGAGAGGAAATAGAAAGGAAGGCGTTAAGGAGGAGGGAAAGAATGTGATGATAGGGGACGACGAAATGTGCGAGGAACAGGAAACAACAGTGGGGGATGTAATGAGAGAGAGAGAGAGAGAGAGAGAGAGAGAGAGAGAGAGAGAGAGAGACAGACAGACAGACAGACAGACATAGAGAGAGAGAGAGAGAGAGAGAGAGATGCCACTAGGAGGGTTAGTTTACTGATACTGGAATGCCACGTGCTAGGGTAAAGGAGATGTTACCGCCCTTGTGATTCTCTCTCTCTCTCTCTCTCTCTCTCTCTCTCTCTCCACACACACACACACACACACACACACACACACACACACACACACACACACACACACACACACACACACGCACGCGCGCGGGCAAATAAAAGACAATTTTTGGAAATCCTATGCCTGTGGAGTTGACTCAAGAATATCGAATGCATGAATAATGGTCATATAGGCATATCATCCATTTCAGTGGGCATTGTTGGTAGTACTATACTGGGGATGGCTGGTTATGTTCCTTGATTGTACACACTCCATTTATCAACCGGAGATATCGGTAGGATGATGATGATGATGATGGTGATGTGGAGAAGGAAGACGAGAAAGAAAAGCCGTAGAAGGGATGGAAGGTGGAGATGGAAGGTGGAGAACATTCAGTGAAGGTTTTCCTTGAAGGGACACCCAATCAAGGCCATCCCGGCTTTGTAAATCCACATGCTCAGTAAAGAAATTTGTACAAAGACTGCATGAAGTTCAGATTAGCAAATCGCATGCTTCATGGGAAAATAGGCAGTATGAGAACCACAGAAAATCCAGCTTTGTGCATCTATATATTCAGCTTTGAATATCCTTTTTTTTTTTTTTTTTTACTTTATAAGTCCACATGTTTAGCATGAAGAAAAGGATTTAAAAACATATACCAGTTTTAAATGTCAATTTTTATCAAAAAATCATTTACAAAGACCACAGGAATACCAGATTTGAAAATTTGTGTGAGTTTAGTGAGAAAAGGCCAATAAAGACAACTCCTAACCAACTGGATGACCAGCCAGTGTCCCCTATGGTCAGAAAATCATGAATCCTTCTGGGAGGCCAAGTAACTAGTTTTTACACACTCTTCAGGTTTGCCTCCCCCGTTGTTCATTGGGAGTGGTGGTCGTGGTTATCTTAGATGAGAAGAATGGGAGGAGGGGAAAGAGGGAAGGGGGATAGAGGTTGCAAAGTAAGTGAAAAGAAGATAGGATGAGGAAGGGGAAGAGTTAAGAGTGAAAAAATGATGAGAAGGGGTGGAGAGGGGCAGATGAGAATAAGTTAACAACCAACTAACCGAACCTGCATCATACTACTCTCAAATAACACCATCTGTTTCATTATCTGTTCCCTGCATTTACCCTTCCCTCCTGTTATTCCACTTTTGACATTTTTCCTTACATTTTGATGGACATGGGTGTGTGGAGATAGGAAAGGGGCATGGTAAAGAGAGAGGCGGCGGGAAACTGGAGGGAAGGGAATGATAGAAACGTTGGTGGGTACAGCTATGGGATTGTGGAAGACATGAATAGAAACTGAATGAAGGCACATCGATAGGTGATGGAGGGGAAAATGGAAGGGAGAGAATATAGAGGGAGGAAATAGGGTGAGAAAAATGAGAAGTGGTGGGTAAAAATGGAGAAAAGTAAGTTGGTGGTTGAAAGAAACGAAGGGAAGGAAAAAAAGAAAAGGAGAAGGATAAGAAAGGAAGAGAACAGAGACCGAGAGGATATATTATGTGGAGAAGGAGGGGGAGAAGAGACGGAAAGGAAAAAAATAAAAAAGGAATGAATAAGTGTGGGGGAAAACGAAGGAGGAAGTGTAAGGGGTAGCGTTTGGAAGGGAGGAGGAGCGAAGAAAGAGGAATAGTAAAGAGGGAAGAAAGGAGATAGACAGGAGTAAATTGAGGAGAAGTAGTGAAGCGCAGAGGAAGGAGAAAGAGGGAAGACCGAGGAAATGATGATACTGGAGGGAAAATGGGGGACAGAGAGGGTAGAAAATGGAGGGATAGGAGAACAAATTATAGTAAGGGATGGGAAGGGGGTGGAATGAAGAAGGGAAGACAAAAGGTAAAAATGGGGAGGAAGTGCGAAGATGAATATGGAATGAAAGGAAGAGAGGGAAAGTTACGGCAAGCTTTAAAGAAAGAGAATGCGTAGGAGGTGAAAGGGATTGATAGACGAGAGAAAGAGGGTACATGTGGGTGGGATGTGCAGTGATGGAGGAGAGCAATAGAAGAAGTGTAGGGTGAGTGGAAATTTAAGAGGAAGAAGTACAAAAAGAGGAAAACATGGGCAAGAATTGAGGGAATGAAGGACACGTGATGGTAGAAGGTGAAGGGAAGGAAAGAAACCATAGACCAGGAGGAGAAGAGGAGCTTACACATGGGAACAGAATGAGAAGGAGGAAGGAATAAGTGATACAAGGGAGGGAGGGTAATAGAGGACAGAAAGAGAGGTGGATGGTGGTGGGGGTAGGGGGTGGGCAGTGGTTGGTGAGAGAGGGGAGGGGGGATCATTAGTGTGTGAGAATTGGAGGAAAGAGTGTGAGGGACGGAAGAAGAAGTGGTTGACAGGAGAAATAAAAGAGAGGGGGTGAGGGGGGAGCAGAGAGTGAGCTAGAGAGAGGAGAAAAGTGGAGATGGGAAAGAGAAGGAGAGGAAGTGGAGATAGAGAAACAGGGTGACAGAGGAGATACAAATGTGGCAAAGTGAGAGCGAGGAGAGGAAAAGAGAGGAAAAGCGAGAGAGGGGAAGGGGACAGTGTCAGAGGGAGAGGAGTAAGGGGAGAAGGTAGTGAACTGGAAATTAAAGGGGAGGGTGAAGGGATAAGAAATGAAGAGGAATGAAGAGAGAGCAGATGATAAGAAAGGAGAGACAAAGAGAGAAAATTTAGAGGTTTACAGAGGAGGGGATTGTGGATAAGAGAAGTAAGGCAGGACAGAAGAATGTGACTGTGAATGGGAGGAGAAACGCGACATAGGAGAGAGAGAGAGAGAGAGAGATAGAGAGAGAGAGAGAGAGAGAGAGAGAGAGAGAGAGAGAGAGAGAGAACAGATACGAAGAGATGACAAGAGGGGAAGGGATGAAAGAGAAGTAAGAAAAGATGAATGTACAATAGCAAGAAGGAGATAAGTAATGGAGGGTAGGGTGAGGGGAAGAGAAAAAAGGAAAATAGAGAGGACGGCATGCAGGAAGAGGAGAATGGGATGAGGGCTGGAGATGGAAAGGAAAAGGAAGAGAAAAGGAGAGAGAGGAAGGGGGAAAAGCGTATATAGGAAGGGAAATGAGGTGGCGGCAGATAGTGAGAAAGAAGAAGCCGAGGTAAGGCGGGAAAGAAAGGACGAGAAGAGTAAGGAGGGAGCGATAGAAAACGTATGTATAGAGAAGAGAGGAAGAAGGAGAGGAAGAGGAAGTGGATGTAAAAGAAGGAAAGAGAGGAAGAGGCAGCGGACGTGGAGAAGGAAGGAGAGGAAGAGGCAGCGGACGTAGAAGGAAGGAAGGAGAGGAAAGAGGCAGCGGACGTAGAGAAGGAAGGAAGACGAAGAAGCGGAGGTAAAGTAAAAAAAAAAAAACAAGAGAAGGACGTAAAGATGGAGGGAGAGGAACCGGAAGGAAAAAGGAAGGGATCGGAAGAGACGTAGTAAAAGAGGGAGGGACCGGAAGAAGGGAGGTAAAGAGGGTGGGACAGGAAGAGAGGAGGTAAAGAGGGGGAAAAGAGACAAAGGGAAGAAGGTAACGATGGATGCAGAAGACGGTACGTAGGTAAAGAGAGAGAGAGAGAGAGAGAGAGAGAGAGAGAGAGAGAGGTAACAAGGTAAAGAGAAGTAGAAAGCAAGAGACGGTGAAAAGGTAGGGAGAGGATAAAGAAGTGAAATGGGAGAGAGACTTGGAGGTGAGGTGTATGTCCCGCGACAGGGAAGGATGATTTGTGAAGGAGGATGTGGGAAGAGACAGAGGAAAGGAAGAGAGGCTGAGGGGAGGGAGAATAGGGGATATAGAGTGAAAGCTTGGTAGTGAGGAGGCTGATTCGGTGGTTTTGTGCTGATCTTACATTCAGGGGATTCACCAGGGTGGCAGGTTCGAGCCCCACTGACACTCATTGGGATTGTGGTCTGGACGCTCACGATTAGTTAGAGAAACAGTCTAGTGTAGGACTGGAGGAGAGTTTGATACGAGACTGATGGCAAGGAACAGTATGATTGGCTCATTTACGCTAGAAACAGAGTTTGCTGATCTTTGATCGAACCCTCGACCATGTCAAAATGACATATCTAGTATGTATTCAGTACGCACGGTGGGTGTTGGTATGACCAAGAGAATACTTGGATGTTAGCATTGATGTGTGACACATTGAAGGAATGCGGCACCAAGGAGTACTGCCGGAGCCTCAGGTGTACTAATCATTACACCACCACCAGTCCCACCCCAAACCTACAGACATAGAAGGGAAAAAAAGGAAAGAGATAGGCGCTGGAAAGAAGGTGCATACGACTGAGTGAAAGGAGAGAGGAAAGGGTGAAGGAAAAGGCAACGAGAGAGTAAGAAGCGGGTGCAGGAGGAGAGACAGAGAAAGGGAGTAGAACTTGAACAGTATATGTATGAGAAAGGGGAGAAGGAGGCGAGGATTGATAGGTAGATAATACAGAGACGTAGGTGATATGGTGAAAAAGGAGAATATAAAGAGAGAACTACAGAGAGGAAGAGGGAGGAAAAACGGATGCTCAGGGGAAAAGGGGTATAGGGAGAAAAGAAAGAGTACAAAGGAGTACAAAGGAAAGCAAACAGCAACAGACCTTATGGTCCTTTCAAGGCTGTTTGTTACAAGGTGAACTATGACTACAAGATCTAACTCTACATGCTGAAGGATAAGGATAGTAAAGCAAGGAAGGCTCCTCCCGCCTTCAAACCCACTCCAGTTAAAACTGGCAAGAAAAAAAGTGAGAAAAACCACCAAACAGCATGGAAAAACTGCCATGGAAATTTCATAGGAAAAGACTGAAAAGGAAAAGTTACATTCTATAATACTTTATCTACCAAGCTACCAGTATAGATAACCTGGAAGAGGAAGTAGTAAAGTAAAATGGATAATCGAATAAATAAATAACTGTGCATGTCAGTACAGGTGCACGTTGAGTTGACAGGAGCGTCTACGGAGCACAGCTTGGATGTTGCACAGTGCACAGTGTGGATGTTCAGGAGTGGTGCGGCAGCCTTGGCAGCGTTATTAAGGTAGGCAGCTTGATCAGTCAGGCCCCAGCTCCGTTCATTCCACTGAGACTAGGAACTTTCCAATGCTGGACAAACCTGGAAGTCACCTCCCCGCAGCAGTGACCCCTGCTTAAACTAATCCCGATGGTGGCAGCCCACTTAACTAACTGGGACCCTCAGTGACCCACAGGCCATCACAGGTCGAAAGTATGAGTAGTGACCGTTAACTCGGAACCGTCTGTGCATATACTATATTTATATTCAATAAATTGATCCAGGGTCTAAAAAAAATAAAATAAAATGAAAAAAGAAGCATACGCAAGTGTTTTATTCAGGAGTAAGGTAAAAACCAGGTGCAAAGGTAAGGGAGAGAATGGAGAGGGTGAGAGAAGAGGGAGGAGAGAATGAGGAGGGAATGGAGAGGGGGACGGTTAGATTAGAAAGAAAGTAAAGAAGGTCATGAAAATAAAGGGGAGGAGAAAGGGGAAAAAGAGATAGGGAGAATGAACAGGAAAAAGAGAGAAGGGAAAGGGAAGTAAAGAGAAGAAGGAAAGAAAGAGGGGAGAGAAGGGGAGAGCAAGGAAAGAAGGGAAAGTAAAGGTAGAGTTAATGATATACACGGGGAATGGAAAGTGTAGAAAAGGGGGAGACAATGAGGAAGGAAGAGAAGAGGTAGATGGGAATAGAGAGAGAAGGGAGATGAAAGTAAGAGAAAAGGGATAGAAGATGACAGGGGGAGTCCTGAAAAGAGAGGGAGATATGGAAAAGAAAGTAGGGAGAGGAAGTACCCGGTTAAAGAAGAGGGTGGGGAGTGCAAAAAAAAAAATAATAATAAGTCAGGAGGAAGATGAGACAAGGAAGGAAGGGAAGAAAAGGAACTGGAGGGGAAGAATAGAAAGCAGGAGGGAGAGATGTGGAAGAGAGGGTGAATGGGTGGAGCTATGGATGGCATGGCATAAAGGAAAGACAAAGGGGGTATGAATGTGGCGCGGCAGGAGTATTAATTATGTTGTTACGGTAGGGAGGCAGGGTTACTTTTTGCACTTTATGTACCTAGGACTTGTTTAATGGGTTGGTGTGGAGGGCGGTGACACTGAGGGACTACTTCCTGAAGTAACAGAGAGAGAGAGAGAGAGAGAGAGAGAGACTGATCATATGGAACTTGAGAGGGGAACGGAAGGCGTTACTTCTGGCAAAATAACTTGTTAACCAGTCACAAAGATCAAAGAAAACAATCATTTCGCTCAGCACGGTATTTGTGTGTGTGTGCGTGCGTGCATACGTGCGTACGTGCGTGCGTGTGTGTGTGCGTGCATGTGTGTGTGTGTGTGTGTGTGTGTGTGTGTGTGTGTGTGTGTGTGTGTGTGTGTGTGTGTGTGTGCATACAGGCTGTGTTCTTGCACTTGTGTGCATGACTGGGTAGTTTGTCTACCTGTGTGGTCCTCCTCTGGGGTAATAAACATAATGCTGGCGGCAGCGCGTAGTTTTAACCCAGTCCCCCACTTAGTACTATGAGCTTTCCTCCATCCTCTTATTGTGCACCATAAAACCTTTTGATGCCTCACTCCCAAAGTTTCACCCAAAAGGTCTTATTCTAAGTGGCCTCAGGTATTTTTGTATCTTATTTTCCTCTGCAATTTATTTTATCTGTTCCACCTTCATGTAGAGTTGCTTTTATTGATGCATACTCTTTCGATATTAAATGTTACAAATAAATGGTGGAGAAACTTAAGAAGCAGTTGGCAAAATAAATAAAATAAATGGCCAAGGGAAAGATGCCACGAAGTCTCTTACACCACTAGACTACCCCAAACTGTGTAACACTTAGATGACCCGTTTTTGTCACGAAATTACACTATGAAACTACTTCTCCGTTGCATTCCAAGAGAATCTGAAAATAAACGTAAAATTCCGGATCTTCTCAGGATGATTCTTGGCGCGCAACAAGTGACACATCTACCCAGAAGTTATTGGGAGGGAAAGGTACATAGACGTCAGGTGGAATGAACCTTATGCCTGTGATGAGTTTTGGTAGAGTCTAGATCAAAAGCTGGCTTACTACACCACTGTGTCTACTGCCCACATAGGTCATATCCGCGATTTTCCTCACTGACGTATTGTATCTAGAGAATCATCAGTGCGTACAGAAACATACTAAGCCTCTCACAGCCTGAAAATATTAGCTAGTGGGGTAAGTGAGAAGTAGAGAAGGGGGACCTTTTGTTCCCGCCTGTACCCTTTACCTCTTCCGTCATCGTGTTCGACTATAAATAAAAAGAGCATAGTGAAGCATGTATATGTGTACTAGATACCGTATCATGTGTTACTTCTGAGGTTCACCCATTAATTTTACTGAAGAAGTTGAAATTGCTGGCTACCTAGGTGAATACGATTGCTGCAGCTGTGTTATACTGCACTGCGTCTAGATATGAATGCTGCTTGGTTCAGGTAGGGAAAGATGTATCTTCCTATATTTTGGTGGATGCAGCTTGGACAAGTGCAAGCATCCGAGGCATGCACTACCATAGTCTGGATGCAGCGTGGACAAGTGCAAGCATCCGAGGCATGCACTACCATAGTCTGGATGCAGCGTGGACAAGTGCAAGCATCCGAGGCATGCACAACAGTAGTCTGGTTAAGGGTTTGGTTATGATCTCCTAATTCCAAAATTCATGGAGCTGCGAGATTACGTCAATCCCTGACTGTATTGAACATGCATACATTTGTGTTTGAAGTTGTCCTCATGTGCATGAGTATGTGTGTATGTTCAAATGTATATGTGTATACATGTTTTATGTGCATGCATGTTTGCGTGTGCGTGTGTCGTGTATATCTGGTGTGTGTGCATACATTACTGTGTGTGTGGTGGCTGCCGTGTGACCGCAGGTGGGGTCAAATGACTGGTTGAATGCAAGTGATATCAGCAGGAATCCAAATACAGCCTGATCCCTCACCACCACGCCTGCAAGGCAGAGACAGAAGACAGTGGATGTCACCCATTATGCATTCTGGGTAGGATAGGGCAGGTAAAGAACAGGATATATTCAGGGTAAGGTAAAATGAAGTAGAAGTTCATCCCAAACACACTCATACTAGAGTAAGCAGCTGGGACACTCACTAGGGACATCTTCAACCAGTCCACAGTGAAATATCTTTCTGTGACTAAATGAAATAGTCCGAAGGTAACTGTTGTTGACAATCTGTTTCCTATGGCCAATATGACCCATGGACACTGCAGCAAAACCCACAGATGGTAACTGCTGGGGATACTCTGTACTAACGCCATTGGCAAGTGATGACGGGTGACAGTGCTGCCTGTAGGTGTGTCAACACTGTCCTCTCTCCCGCGTCACCAGCTGTCAGCGCTATGTGTATAAATGACGCAGTGCTTTGTCCCCTGACACCACTATTGGCCCCAGATGATGCTACCTGATGATGGCAACAACAGTATCGACAACAACAACAACAACAACTGTGTTCCTGTGTCCAAACGCTTTCTTGCCTGAATCAGAAGCGTGAGGGACCTGGGCTGGCTAATCAGTCCCGCCATTTAAGGCGAGCGGTGACCAAACTCTCTGAATTACGGTGGTAGGCTGGTGTGTAAGTAATAAGACCCAGACTTTTCTCAGATATAAAGCTCTTACAGGCATCATCTGGCTGTAGCGCATAGAACCCACCGGACCACCGGACGTTGACCCCCGGTTATGTGGTCACCGACCAACTTGTCAGTAAATGGTTTCATGGATTACAGGAAGTGAGCTGTCAGTCAGTGCTCAGTTATCCGAGAGTGGTACCTCATGTAGTGGGGGGATGGTGTACCTTTTCCACTTACCATACAACAAAAGCGATTAAAATAATCCATTCATCATCCAACCCTGGACCGATCGGAAGCACTGGGGCCCGGGAGTCGGAGCTATCCAGTCCAGATCTTTAAAGGGAGAGTGATTAGTCGTTCGTCCTTTTAATAATAATCATCGTATTAATAATAATAATAATAATAATAATAATAATAATTAAGAAACAATAATAATAATAGTAATAACAATAACAACAACAATAATAATAATAATCATAATAATAATAATAATAATAATAATAATGATAATAATAATAACAATAATAATAATAATAATAATAATAATAATAATAATAATAAGCTTAATAATAATAATAATGATGGTGATAATAATAAGTAATAATAATGACAATGCCATTGTGTTAACAATAGTAGTAGTAGTAGTAGTGTCAAGTGGGGTTACGGTGGAGGATTAGTGCCCCTCCCTGTGAAACAGTTAACTCTAAGCCCTTGACCACCCCGTTTGGGATACATAGCGTCTGGCAATGGATGGATGGATGGATTATTATTATTATTAATGGTAATAGTAGTAGTAGTAGTAGTAGTAGCAGTAGTAGTAGTAGTAGTGGTGGTGGTAGTAGCAGCAGCAGCGGTGGTAGTAGTGGTAGTGGTAGTAGTGGTAGTGGTAGTGGTAGTAGTATTATTAGTATTAGTAATAATAATGGAAGTAGAGGTAGTAGTAGGTATAAACATTATCAGTATAATTATATGTGCAGGTAATGTACAGAAGAAATTGCTGTTTGAGACCGCCTTTTCACGATTAACCTTCTCACTCTGTCTGAAGAAAGGGCATTTTTCCGATGGACTCTTTACTGTTTGTATATAATATTTCAGTAATAGCCCTGCGAACTACGGTGAAATCGGCATGTTTACTGATAATTGTATAAGATGAGATGACACGAACGAGATCAGTATCATGCATGTGGTAGGGTGATGAAGCACGATATCAAAACTTCTGAATTATCCCGGATACCACGAAAACTACAGCGATAGACATAGACACTGTTTAGCTTATGGAAGAGTATTACAGTAGTTATTGCTTTAGTGACTTTTGTCCAAATTAGCCACAATATTAAAAGTACTAAAAAAGCATCAAATTGAGCGCCAGAACAGGGTTATCTCGGAAAGTATTACAGCTTCATAGTGGACCTGTGACATCGTTAGAAAGCTAAAATAACATCAAGCTTGCCTTGATATAAATTTAAATCTTTGAAATAAAGATACCAAAAAATTTAGAACAGCTGGTATTTCTCTCGTAGCCATAGAATTCATATTTCTGTCAGGCGGGTCATCATCCTCATCATCGATATCATCGTCATCATTCCGATGTTTCCCACAAAGTGTTGCTAAAGTAATACTTCTCTGTAAGAAGTTACACCTATAGCTCTATGATCATAATCATCATCATCATCAGCAGCAGCAGCAATGATGATGATGTATTAATCCAGTCTACAATAAGTGTCTCTCCCCAACATTTCCCCCACTGACTTACTGATGTTGAGTCTGGTCCATCCCAACCCAACATACTAACTGCCTTCATCTCTACATCTGGTTTTCTACTCATACTTTCCACTCACTCCCTCGTCTCTGATATCCCTCCCACCTCTCAAGCGAGAGAGGTCTTCCTAAAACTGACTTAAATAGCTTACCAATAATAAAATTAAATTACACGTCATCGTATTGAGGGGTATAATGAAGACTGTTTGTACCCAGCCCATGTGTTCGTGGAAATAGGACTGGCATGAGAATATGCTTGGAGGGGCAGGAGGTGGCCAAACAGTGGACAACAGAGGAAGTAGGGTGTTGTCCGGAAGAACTTTGAGATCTATCTCAGGTTAGGGTAAGGACCAAGCAATTTGCTGATTGGAATTTTTTAAAAAGTCTTGACAGATCATCCAAAATGCTCTCCGACTGGCCATGCCTCTCCCTCCTAGCTAATAATTTAGCCTACATCAGTCCTGAATGAAACAATCTGAAAACATGTAGGTATTAGGGCTAGAGCACTATCTGCTGCATGTAGGAGGGAATGTTTCGCTACAGGACTCAGTGTCCCAGTAATATGTCCCAGACTGAATTAACCAAAAACTAAGATAAAAAAAAAAAAAGCGCCAGGGAATCGTAAACATAAAAAAAAAAAGAAAATGACAAGTTGTAGCGCAGGGAAGGTTAAGTATCTTCTCTTCCTTCGTGAAAACCATCCTTTCCCCTTCCCCCATTTTAACCCACTGTTCTCCTTTTCCCCCTCTTCACCCGCCCCCTCACATGTCCACCTACTCAGAAAATGATATCCCACAGGAGCCTCCCCTCTTGTCCCCTTCATCTTTCCTTTCCCTTCCCCCTTTCCCTTCTTGTCCCATCAGTTCCTCACTCTTCACACTTTCCTACTCCTCTTCCCTTTCAAACACCTTTTCACTCCTCTCCACCCCTTCTCCATTTTCCCAGACCTCCCCTTAGTATCTCATTATCCCCTCTTGTTCTTCCCATCCCTTTCGCCTTACTCGTTCCCTCAACTCCCCTTACCCCCTTCTCACTCTATTCATCATCTTATATCAACCCATTCTTACTCATTACCCTCACCTTTTCCTTCTCTTTTCCACTTCTCCATTCCTTCTTCCCTCTTTCCCCACACGTCCCCTCTCCCTCTTACACTCCCCCTTCCCTCTCTTTCCCTTCCCTTCCCCTCTCCCTCCTCCATTCCTGCCCCTCCCAACTCTAACTCTTTCACTGCCTCTCTCCTCATCTCTCCCTCCCACTAGTTATTTCATCTGTCCCCTTTCCTTCCATTACCCTCCACCCTCCAGCTCCCTCCCCTTCCCCCTGCCTCCAGGAACTGCCAACCCTCGTCAGCTTTAAGAGGGAACACTTGAAGGGGCGTGACGGACACTTGACAGAAATATGATCCTGTCTGAGTTATTGGGATTAATGTGTCAGTTCATGTAACACGTTGCATGTGTGCCCCTTCTCTACAGCCTCTCGTGTGTGGAGAAATTTGCATATTGATTTTCATTGCCTGTGTGTGTGTGTGTGTGTGTGTGTGTGTGTGTGTGTGTGTGTGTGTGTGTGTGTGTGTGTGTGTGTGTATACTTTAAGGGGAATGTGTTGTGGCAGAGGACACGAAAAGTTATAAGTACAAAGACGGGATGTGGATGACGTATGGCAGACGACACAACGGGCTCCGTCACACGGGAATTGTGAAAATCGTTCTTTGGAGTGGATCTTTATGATTGTGGAGATGAAGGCCAGAAGAAACCGGCTTTCAGTGATGAGTGCATGGACGTATAACCCATTTCACTGGGCTTTCAATTTATAGTTTTTAACTTTCCTGATCATG